>NC_083878.1:78771270-79074301 GCF_032452875.1 Bos javanicus
TACAACAGAGGCTTGATATTGTATAGGCTGGGTAAGAAGTTCTTTCTTCCCCCTTTTGTCTTTGACAGTATTTTGTGAATTCAGATCTGTCAAATGTTGTAAAATGGATGGAGTAATCATCCAGGGTGAAACTTAGGTGAAATTTAGTTTTAGAGCCAGGAACAAAGGAAGTGTACCTGAATTTATTTTAGGCTTTCAGTGGGTATTAGAGACCGCAGCAGGGCACTGGGGTGGGAATTGCAGCCGGGCACGGGAGTGAGAGCCATCCCATTACTTTGTCCCTGTGCGTCCCCAGCTGTGAAATGAGGGTAATGCTCCTGATCCACTGTGCAGCTTTTCTGAGTTACAACCTTTGAAGGCACTCATGCTGTGTTTGTGCTTAGTTGCTCAGTCGTGTCCCGACTCTTTGTGTCCGATTCTTTGGGACCCCATGGTCTGCAGCCCGCCAGGCTCCTCTGTCCATGGGATTCTCCAGGCAAGAATACCGGAATGGGTTGCCATGCCCTTCTCCAGGGGATCTTCCCAACCCAGGGATCAAACCGGTGTCTCCTGCATTGCAGGTGGATTCTTTACCAGCTGAGCCACCAGGGAACACCACTTGAGACGATATATAGGAAAGGGATTTTAGATTTTGGGACTACGGGGACTATGAGGATTGTTTCTCATTTAAAGGGTTAAAAATAATATTCATTTCCTGTTTCTTAATTTTACTGTTATTACATTAAATAGGGAATATTTTATTGAAAGTTTGTGTCGATTTAAGGTATTTACCGGTTAAATCCCCGTAGGTAGCCCATAACTAATTTTAAGTATATTGTTCTATAAGGGTGTGCAAAGTTACTGTGGTACACACATCCGTATATCATTATCAAGAGGAAAAAATTCCTTTAGTAAGAGTGGTTGAAAGCTTGTAAATATAAAAGCAGGAGTATGTGTATCCAAACTTTCCTATGAATAATATATAGAAATACTCAGCTTTTTTTCCTCTTTTTTCATCCCCACCCACCCCACTGTGGGTTCTTATACAGGATACTTTGATGATGCTTTGGAAGATTTCAAGAAAGCATTAGACTTAAATCCTGGATTTCAAGATGCTGTTTTGAGCTTAAAACAGACTATTCTAGACAAAGAAGAAAAGCAAAGAAGAAATTATTGAAAATTTTAACTCATGATCCTAATGGCTGGCATCTCCTTGTCTCTAATTGAAAGCTGATGTTAAACTGTTTTGATTTATATTTAAGATAAAGAGATTCATGCATCAGCACTGAAAGTTAAATGCTATACTTGAGGTAATTGACTTTAGGTTGAGTAACTATGTTGAGTAGGTATGCTTTTTATAAAGTGTAAATAATTAATAATAATGTATAATTGTATCTTATTACAGTACAATGTTTAAAGAAATGTGTAGTATTTTCTTCAGGAAAACTGTTTTGCTGTTTTTTATTCCCAACTTTTTATTTAAAAATTTTTACCTCATCAGAAAATTGGAAGTATGGTACAATAAACACTTTTAAACTTTTAACTGAGATTCACCAGTTGTTAGCATTGTATCACATTTGCTTATTCTCTGTATTTAAATATATAACTTTTGTGCTGAACTGTTTGAAAATAAGTTGCAGATATCACCATACTTTACCCTTAAATATTTCGACGTGCACTAAGAATAGAGACAGCCTTCCTTATAGCCACAACACCATTATAATACCTAATAAAACTAATAATTCTATAATACCATCCATGCCCAGCCCATATTTGAATTCCCCAATTGTTTCCAAAATGTCTTGTGTAGATTTTTGTTTCTGGGATCTGGAGTCAGTCAAGTTAACACTGCGTTCTGTTGTTAAGTCTCTGTGTTTTTTAATCTACAATAGTTGCCTCCTCATTTTCTCCCGGTGGCATTTACTTTGAGAGTAAAGCTCTCTTATTTTATAAAGCTAGGCTAGCGACACATAATATTGGGCTTAACAATAAACATCTTTCATGAGAGCCATTTGAAAGAATTCAACTTAAATTTTTTTTTTCTCTAGTAATCATTGATAAGGTAGTTAAGCTTTAAATATCAAGCATAGTTTTCTGTCTCTGGATAATGACAGTAATGTTCACCATCATCAACATTTACTGAATACTCAATATAAGCCAAGCACTGTTCAAACTCTGAATAATAAATTCTGAGTGGAATGGGGGTGGTTAGAGAGGTGAAAAACTGACGAAAAGCACTTAGAAAATAGAGGGCTTTTTGAAAATCTGTTCTATTTGGGTGCTGCCAGGGAACAATTAGGCTGTGATGAAGCTTTCCTGAACTGGGAAAAATTTGAAGGGAAAACAAGCCAGAGTCAGCCATGTCTCACCTACATTTGTGTGTGTGTGTGTGTCTTATTGTTGAAGTTTTGGCTTTCAAAAATTCAGATCCTGCATCTGTGAATCTCCCAAACTAGTTTATTATGGCTATGGAAAAATGGTTCTGGGGTGCAAATGGCCCTAATTAAGAGAAAAGAGTATGTTTGCCCAGTGTCCCCAGAGGAGGGTCAGAACTACGAAGTCATAACTACTATGACTTTCTCAGATGCCATCACCATTGTCAGCCTTCCAAGGGTTTTATTTTTTGTGGGTTTTTTTTTTTTTTTTTAGTTTAAGTGATCTCATAAAGCAGAGGACGTAATTGCCTCGTTTGTTGTTCATAAATACTATCTGGCCAAATACATAAAGAACCTGGGCTGCAGGTGAATGACTATTAAACGGAAATGAAATTAGAATGGAAACAAAAAGTCCCTTTCTGGGATGATTCACATTTTCCAATATGACTTATCTTTCTATTTGTTGGAAATGTCTTTTAAAGAATTTATAAAATTGCATTAAAATATAGAAAAATTCCTCTTAAGAAAACTTGTTTTATAAACATATTTTAAAACTTATTTTAAAAAAAGCAAAGTCCATAGAACTTGGGAGAGTTTAAAGCCAGTCTACCCAGAAAATCAAGTATTAGAAAAATGCTTCAGTAACTTTATTTTCTCTTGGCTTATATTCTCTTTTCTTTTCTCTTGAATGGGATTAGATATAATATAAACAAAAAAAAAACTTAAAAATTTGATTTGGTTTGTAGGGTTTTATTATTTGACATTTCTTCATCATTTATCAGAAAAAAAAGTCACTGAAGTTCAGAATCAGCACTTGCTTATTTGGAACCCAAGCACTTATTTTCCTCAGGTTACTGGAAATAACTGATTTCCAGTTATTTTCTTTAAATTTTCTTCATTTATTTATTTCCTTGTTTATTTTCTATAAAACTTTAGACCTCACACATTCAGATTCTAAATTTCTGATTGAGTGAATAATACCTTTGTTATGTGCCTTTTAAAAAAGATTCTGTTTTATGTTTGCTATTATTTATATTTCCTACATTTCAGTATCGGTTGAGCTCTTTTTTTTTTTTTTTTCTTTTAACCAGAAAGTACCCAAACTATGCTGTTTTCCAGTTTTTCTCTTTGAAAACAAGGCAGAAAATTGTAGATTGTTATAGTTTGTTCTTTACAAAGTAAGGTAAGAGAGAATAAGTGGATATATATTTCTCTTGAGCTTAGAAAATTACTTTTAACTCTTCAAAGCCTGGAGCTATGGGACTTCCCTGGTGGTCCAAAGGTTTAGACTCTGTCCTCCCAATGCAGGGGCCCCAGGTTTGATCCCTGGTCAGGGACCTAGACCCCATATGCTGCAACTAAGAAGGTCCTGCATGTCGCAACTAAGACCCAATTAAATAGATAAATATTAAAAAAAATAACATGGAGCTGTTTGTTTCTTTCCTGAAATCTGGAACTGAATGAAGCATGTGAATTTCCTTTATGCTGGCAAACCATAGCCTACCTGCTGGATGAGCAAGCAAAATTTCCAAGTCAGCTTTTAGTCATTTTCTGTTTGCCCATTTCCAGATTTTTCCTGTTTTTTCCTCTTTCACTGGCCTCTCCCTGCCCCACCCACCACACTATACATAGTCTTAGTCTTCTGCCATTTTGCAGACGTTAGCCTGTTTCAGAGGACATACTGTATTTCAACCCTGTCATGCAGCGTAAATCAATCCAGCATTTACACTGACAATCAGTATTTCTAGCTCTGCCAAATCTAATCCCTCTTAAACATTTAACTCTATGTTTCAAGTAATTAAACCCACATCCTGTTTAACAACTTTAATTTGTCCTTAAAAATACTTCTTTTAAATGAAAAGCCATGAAATGAAAAAAAAAATTATGTTAATTTTAGTTGGAAAAATTATGAATTCCATTTTAGCCCAGATACCTAAATGCTTTTTGCAGATAGAAAAATATATCCATTGAGTGGTAAAGACAAGTTTATATAAGTTTCAATTTGAAATTACATAACTACATTTACAACAGTTACATAAACTATGTTTCCTTTACTCATTTCCGCCCCCTCTGCCCCTGTGTCATTAAAAAAAATCATTTTATTGAGATGCAAAGTGTACACTTCAGTGGTTTTTAAGTATGTTTGGAGTTTCTGCATTGTTCTTACATTTTTTCAAGCTTTTTGGGTCTTATGGTGTTCTGGCAGGCAAACTGCATTTCATGAAGTTATAACACAGAAAAACACTTTTGGGCAAATTAAAGGCGAAGCATTGAGAGTGTTTCAAAACACCTAACAGGACACACACAAAACAGATGGAAGAGTCTTAAAAACTGCTGTCTCTTCTGATTCCATCCAAATAAGTAGCATGATTCCAATTTGGCTCATGTGATGTCCTCCGACTAGAAACTTGTGTGGAGTAACCAGGAGGTATGTCTCTGCCTGAAGCTGTGATGTTGAACTTTCACTTCTTATGGCATATTTATTTAATGTGTTTTGGTGAACAAGTTGTTATTTTAAAAAACAAATTACTGACAAACATATGGTGTAACTTTCCAAGAGCCAAGTGAAGAGGTAATGAAACGGTACGTGAGCTAAGTGTGTAATTTTAAAAGCTTCCTGATAAATGCTCATTGTCGTGTTTTCTATATTTCTCAAAAGTATGACATTAAATTATGGGAAAGGGATTCCAGTTTAGAATGGCGTTTGAGGAGAGACAGAGAAGACCTAGAGAGATTGAGACTTGTTGAATTTCACATTTAATGTTAAGGGGACTTCAAAAAAAAAAACCAAACAAACCACTACATCATTTCATCCTTTATGAAAAGAAAGAAGGATGAGAAATACAACCTTTTTTTGAAAAACAAAGTAATTGGTAGGATACAAAAAATACCTAATTGTTATTAAAGTAACAAGAAGATGAAAGGACATGTCCACATTGCAAAAGACACGATGAAAATGAAGAAGCCTACAGGAAAGCCGCAAAAGCAGAAATTATGACCTGTGAATGTGCGTTTAACAGGGTGAAAAGAGCACTACAGCATAATGCCAGCTCTGTGTCTGTCAGCACGAACACGCACACGTCGGCGAGGTGACAAACGTCTCATTTTTCGCAGGAGGAAATTGAGGCTAAGAAATTCAGTAACTTGCCCAAAGTTATGTCCCAAACACATATGAAATTCAAAACTGCTGTTAATATCAATTAGTTTTTTGTTGCTGGTTTCAACGCGAAACAGATATGTGGATTTGCTGTTTTTTTTTTTTTTGGTCCCGATACAAAATTGAAATTACTCATAAAATGTTTTAGTATCCATCAAGGTGGGTATCAAGGCAGTATTAAAATATACTTAGGTTTTATATAGCATTATTATGATTCTAGAATTGCTTGTTGGTAATTTTCCTGCCTGATTGAAAACAGACACACAAGATGGTGAAAAGCAGATTAATATTAAAAGCAAACTCCATTTGGAAAATTGAAAGCCATAGCTGCCAATATGTAAATTTGTATCTTATGTTAAGAAAAAGTATCCAACATTTGTAAAGAAAGCAAAAGGAGGATTGCATAGCTTTTCAATATCATACTGAGCACAGTCTAGCAAACCCACCCACAGAGTATCTAAATTCTCCAGGGTTGCGTCTGTCTTTTATTTCCTATTTACTCTTAAAATTTTTTTTTGTTTATTTACTTTTACTTTTGGCTGCACTGGGTCTTCGTTGCTGGGCACAAGCTTTCTCTAGTGGGGGCTACTCTTTGTTGCCATGAGCGGGCTTCTGATTGCAGTGTCTCTTTTTTTGTAGAGCACGGTCCCTAGCGTACACAGGCTCAGGAGTTGTAGCTCGCAGGCTTACTTGCTCCATGGCATGTGGAATCTTCCTGGACCAGGGATTGAATCCATGTCCCCTGCATTGGCAGACAGATTCTCAGCCACTGAACCACCAGGGAAGTCCTCCTGTTTATTCTTGATTAGGACCCAGACCCTGTCAGGTTACACGTAACTTGAAGATTTTTCTTTTTTCTCCCAGAGAAGATGTAAATGATTTCAGTCTGGTAGACATGATAACTCTCAAAGTTATGGTTTTCTGGCCCGAAGGACATTACCTAGGTTTGATTTTAACCCAGTAACTTTATTCCCAAGTAAAGCTGGGATCTTCCTCATGGAAGGCTTTCATCCTCGTGGTTCTCTGGTTATTGAATTAAATAAACACTTGTCATGTGAGGGTTTGAAAGCACGCACTGGCACATCACTCACAGAAGAAGCGGAGTTCTCACAAAAGCTCCCTTGAGGAAACTTGTACTTGCTGTTTCCTCTGCACCCTCACCCCAAGGCCAGGCCCTCATGACCTTCAGGTCTTTGCTTCCTTCTCACCTCCTCTGACCACCACATTTAAAATGCAAAACCCAGGACTTCCCTGGCGGTCCAGTAGTTATGCGGGTCCCACCCCTGGTCAGGGAGCAAAGATTCCACCTGCATTGGGGCTAAAAAGCCAAATCATAAAACAGAAACAATATTGTAACAAATTCAATAAAGACTTTAAAAATGGTCCACATCAAAAAGAAAAAAAATCTTGAAGAAAAAGCAAATCCCGATTCTCACCTCACTTTATTTTTCTCTTTCTACCCCATCATGTGTTTTTTGCTTTTTTAGTTTCCCTGTGTTCTTAGCCCCCCGGGAAGGTAAGCTGTATCAGGGTGGGGATTTTGATATGTTTTGTTTACTGCTGTATCATCAGCACTAAACAGTGCCTGGCACACAGAACGACCTCAAAGATGTTGAACGGATAAGTGAATTAGTGATCATCAACTGTCAATTGACTTGCTGTTTAGATCATGCAGGTTCATTCCTGGCTGTTAGGTGTGGAGTGAGCAAGTGTCTGACATCCCATTTCAACACTGATCTTGAGAAAGGGCCTGATACACAGTTGTTTTCATTTTATTTGAAACAGCTCATGGTTCTAGTTTAATTTAGAGAAAGAAAGCTCTCTAAAAGACAAGGTTAAATTCTGCAAGGACTTTCTGTTTTAATAGGGCTTTATAATAGGGACCTGTTATGGGCTGACATGCTGAAGTCTTATGCATGGCGCTTGAGAATATGGACCCTATTTGGGGTTGTTGTGATGTAATTAGTTAATAATATGAGGTCATATTGGAGAGGGGCAGGCCCTTAATCCAGTATGTTGTTGTTCAATCGCTAAGGCTTATCCAACTCTTTGCAACCCCATGGACTGGGGCACACCAGGCTTCCCCATCCTTCACTGTCTCTCGGAATTTGCTCAGACTCACGTCCATTGAGTTGGTAATGCCATGCAACCATCTCATCCTCTGTCACTCCCTTCCTTTTCTGCTCTCAATCTTTCCCAGCATTGGGGTTTTTTCCAATGAATCAGCTCTTTGCATCAGGTGGCCAAAGTATTGGAGCTTCAGCATCAGTCCTTCCAGTGAATATTCTGGGTTGATTTCCTTTAAGATCCAGTATGTTTGGTGTCCTTATAAGAAGGAGATTTGGATGCGGACAGACATGGAGGAGAAAGCCACGTGAAGACAAGGCAGAGACTGGAGTGATGCTGCCACAAGCCAAGAATTGTCTGGGACCACCAGAACTGAAAGACTCAAGGAAGGACCTCCCCAGGAGGCTCTGGAGGGAGTGAAGCCCCACTGACATCTAGATTTCAGATTTTTAGTGTCCAGAACCGTAAGAGAAAAGGTTTCTCATAAGCCACCCAGTTTGTGGCACTTTGTTACGCTTGGCAGCCCTGGGAAACTAGAAGAGCACACAGTATATATCCGGTTCCATTTCTAAACCTTTTACACTTAGGCCTTCATGTTCTTGCACCCGCAGAACCCAGCTCTGTGGGAAGACGGGTGAGCATTTCATTAGAACCGGGGAGGGGACGGAAGAGAGGGCTCTTGTTCTCCTGTATGGTCATGACCCTAAAGGGCCCAGGACTAAGCTCCCTACAAAACAGGCTGGTTTGCCATGGCTGCCTGCAGAGAAGTTCACAACCACCCATGTGCCTTAGAGACACTCAGCTCTTGGAGAACAGAGGCTCCACTGGCTGGAGAATGGAAAAGAAAAGTGGGAGTTCCTTCAGGCTGCCAAACAACAAGCCATTACAACAAGCCAGGTGAGACGCCATCCAAGTTGGCGGAGCCGGCAGGATTGGGAGCCGTCTGTGGGGCCTGCAGAACAATAATCCTTTCCATTATGAAGACCAGCTGCCGGGAGACTTACTGGAACAGCCACAGCCTCTTGGATGTGGAGGGTGGGCTGGGTGAATGGAGCCAGGCGTCTGCGCATGGAGCCGCAAGCCACCATCTGTCACTGATGCCCGCACGTGACAATGGCCAGGGGCCACGTCTCTACCCCACCTCCCTGCCTCTGCTCCGGTGTTCTCTCCTGGAAAGCCCTCTTCCCTGCATTTGTTTAAATCCTGTTTATTCTTCAAGTCCCAACAACTACTGTCAAACCCTCCCCTGCCAAACCAGCCCAAACTCATCTCATTGTTCTTCATGTTTCCATTGTGGCCTCAAAAGAGCACCTTCACCACTGAATGTAGTCCACAGGCCAGCAGGGTGGGCATCACCTGGGAGCTTGGTAGAAGCGCAGACTCCAGCCCTAAGCTAGACTTACTGACCCAGAATTAATATCTTCATGAGCTCTCGAGATGCTTCATCTGCACACCAAGATGTGGGAAGCACTGGCCCATATCACTGGTTCTCAGAGTGTTTCTAGACCTGCAGCACCAGAATCACCTAGGAACTTGTCAGAAGGTAACATTTGGACCCACCCTAGGCCCTCTGAATCTGACTCCCTGGGAGCGGAGTCAGGATGGGGCCTACCCTTCTCCAGGGTACTCTATGGACATTCAAATTTGCAAACCACTTGTCTCTATCATTCAGTCCAGCATCTGAGAATGCTATCTCATCTCCTGTGTGTTTGTCCTTCCCTTTCAAGCCGGGGACCCTGAGAACAGGATCAGTGTTTGTGTACATCTCTCTGGCTCTAAGGCCAGGTCTAGGCATGGCACACCTGGTGTCCAGAGTAACCGACCAGTGCCTCTATTCAAGCACATGGTGGCTGAAGAGGAGAGGATGAAAGGGGAGATGCAGGGAGATTTCTTTTTTTTAAATATAAATTTATTTATTTTAATTCGAGGCTAATTACTTTACAATATTTTAGTGGTTTTGCCATACATTGACATGAATCTGCCATGGGCGTACATGTGTTCCCTATCCTGAACCCCCCTCCCACCTCCCTCCCCATCTCAACCCTCTGGGTCATCCCAGTGCACCAGCCCCGAGCATCCTGCCTCATGCATTGAACCTGGACTGGTGATTTGTTTTACATATGATAATATACATGTTTCAATGCCATTCTCCCAAATCATCCCACCCTCGCCCTCTTGCCATTAAAAAGAATACATTAGAATCAGTTCTAATGAGGTGGATGAAACTGGAGCCTATTATACAGAGTGAAGTAAGCCAGAAAGAAAAAAACCAATACAGTATACTAACGCATATATATGGAATTTAGAAAGATGGTAACAATAACCCTATATGCGAGACAGCAAAAGAGACACAGATGATGTATAGAGCAGTCCTTTGGACTCTGCAGGGAGATTTCTCATTGTTCTCCTGAGTTTCCTGAGGACTCGAATTGGGGATGGGGAGGCTTTATGCTTCTCCTCTCAAATTGGAGACCAAGTGGGTGTCATGGAATTTGGCATAATGACTCAATAGCTCATCAGGGCCTGATTTGATTCAAAATTCTGTTTCCAGCAGTTTTATGTGGGTTTTCCACCCTGGAAAAAGTCACTGCCATTGAGCAAGGAAAACAATGCTGGCTGAGTGTGCCTTTCTCTGGATCAATAAGCCCCTCATCTGGGCAAGTGGAAGTGGCTAGCTCTTCTGGCGCGTGGTGTCAGCGAGAAGGATTTTCAGACACCGCTGTGTCCTGTCACCACCAATCACCCCCAGAGCCAGCAGTCCTGTTGGGAGGAGAATGTTCCAGAACGTGGCCTCAAGTGCTCTTCCTCCTCAGCCTGGCTGCTAGCTTTCAGATTTCTAGACATAATTACTTTTGAATTGCTTAATGGGCATATAATTTTCATTGGAGTCATATGACACTTGAGCTGGAAAAAATCATCTCCTTTGTTTATTATTTATTTAAAAGATTTTTTTTTTTTTTGGCCATGTCATTCGGCTCTCGGGATCTTAGTTCCCTGACTAGGGATGGAACCTGGGCCCACAAAAGTGAGAGTCCGAGTCCTAACCACTGGATCACCAGGGAGTTCCCTAAAAGATGTTATTATAATTTTTTTTTTAGAGAAGCTTTAGGTTTACAAAAAAACAGAGAGAAAGTAACAGAGATTGCCTATATATCTTCTACCCTCACACATGCATAGCCTCCCCAGCTAGTACTGTCACTCACTAGAATGGTACATTTTTACCAAGGATAAACCTACATTGATGCATCTCAAACAGCCAAAGCCCATAGTTGATCCTAAACTCCTATGAGTTTAGACAAATGTATGCTAGCATATGGGTTTCCCTGGTGGCTCAGGTGGTAAAGAATCCGCCTGCAGTGCAGGGGAGCACAGAGAAAATTTCAGGGCAGTGAAATAAAGAGATGGGACTACCAGACCACCTTATCTGCCTCCTGAGAAACCTGTATACAGGACAAGAAGCAACGGTTAGAACCGGACATGGAACAATGGACTGGTTTAAAATTGGGAAAGGAGTACATCAAGGCTGTATATTGTCACTCTGCTTATTTAACTTGTATGCAGAATACATCATGTGGAAATGCCAGGCTGGATGAATCACAAGCTGGAGTCAAGATTGTAGGGAGAAATATCAACAGCCTCAGGTACGCAGCTGATACCCTAATGGGGGCTTCCCTGGTGGCTCAGACAGTAAAAAAAAACAAACAAAAAAAACCTATCTGCATTGTGGGAGACCTGGGTTCGATCCTGGGTTGGGAAGATCCTCTGGAGGAGGGCATGGCTACCCAATATTCTTGCCTGGAAAATTCCAAGTACAGAGGAGCCTGGCGGGCTATAGCCTGGTCCTACCTCAGTCCAGATTGAGAGGATGACAAACGAAAAAGACAAGCGCCTCAGCCACTGGGAAGCCAATCCCTGCCGATTCTGCACGGAAATTTGTTCTTGGGACAAATTTAGGTGCAAGGGTCAAAAACTTATTCAGATTCAACTCGAGTCAAAATGGACTTTATTTTAAGGATACAAGTTTCATGGGATCCAAGACTGAGCGTGGGGTGGTGGTGGTGGGGAGGGGAGAGCCATTGCTCCCTGCCAGCTGCCCCCAGCCCAACCTCACTGGTGTCCTGAGGAGCCCAGGACAGAGCACTGGGGTTTGAACCGACTGGTAGTGCAGCCAGGCATGTATAGGGGGAGGCTGGACCTCTTCCGGAGCACTGGGTTGGAGGATGGAGCTTACAGAGAGTGACTTAGAATAAGGACAGTTTGTCTGCCCACTGCTGCTGTGCCACATCGTGGGGGCATGGTGCCACTGCTGCCCGGGAGGAACCCAGAGGAGCACAGACTCTGAAACCTGGGCTGCTCCCAGAGAGGAAGGAGAGGAAGTGGTCCAGCTACACAGTTTCAGTTCTTCATTCCACTTATCAGGGGAGTCCCTCTAACCCAGGTTGGGGAGGGATGGGTACAGGGGTGGAGAGATGTCTTTGCTATTAGAGCTCCACCCACATGGAAGTAGGCATGGATGGACTGGGGGGACATAGTCTTTCTTCTCCTCTCAATAGTCTAGCTGCAACTGCCTTGATTCAGGCCACCATCCATCCTACCAGCATGTTAGAGCCTCTGCTCTTTACATTCAGAGCCCCTTCCCCTTTCAAGAAGGCTCTGAGTTGCTACACCCCTCCTGAAGTCTTTCTCAGTCTCCTCAGAGCTATTGTCCCTTCTCTGAATATGTGTGCTCATCAGCTTATACTCATTTACATAGGGCCTTACGCTTTTCAAAACAATTCAAGTTTTGATCAGTGGTTATAGCAAATACTGTCTTCTTAGGAGCCCTTTAAGGGTCTCCTTTACGTGGGCCAATGCATGTGTATTTATTTGTGCTCAGTTGCTCAGTCGTGTCCGACTCTTTGTGACCCCATGGAGTGTAGCTTGCCAGGCTTCTCTGTCCATGGGATTTTCCAGGCAAGAATAGTGGAGTTGGTTGCCATTTGCTCCTCCAGGGGATCTTCCTGACCCAGGGATGGAAACTGCATCTCCTATGTGGGCCAATACTTGCACTTAAACTTTGTGTTTCCTTTTCTTTGATGTTCTTGGTGTTTCTAAAATTGTGATCATGAATTAGGGGCTGGAGGTCCTCAATGGGGAGAAGCCAGCATCTTGAACTAGCCTCTGAGGCCCAACAGGGGTCCAGCCCCAACAGGGACTCTGTGGCCAGAACTCTTCATCACCAAGGCCAAGAACTACACCTCACTCAGCCCACCCTGGCCCTTACAGCTAACCAAACCATGATGTTCAGCTAGGTTAACAGGATGGACCACCCATTTTTATAGTGAGATACATTGACCCCCTGAGACCATTACATGGGCTAGGAAGGGAAGACTGGGCCGAGTGGAGGGATTAGTCCATTACAGCATGTTCTGGAAGGGAGACAAGCTCCATAATTGGGCCTGGGGGGAACATTCTTACTACCTTCCTCAGAGACTGCTTCAGGACTGGCCAGGAAGGGCCCCACAACTGTAGGCCTACATCTGAGGCCATTAGATCACATGTGGAGGAAGAAAGGGCCAGGCCAAGATGGCCTCCAAAGCCAGACTGCGTTCTGTCAGCTTCCACAGAAGAGTTAATATTGATCCCTGTGGGAGTGAAGATGGTTACCTGGTCATCACTGGAAAACACCGTCACCTGGAGAAGTGGGCTTCATACATGTTGCTATGGAGATCATGACTGTTCCTGACAGGTCAGGACATGTGAGAAAGTGGGGACAGTTCAACTGGAGCTGTTGAAAGCCCTTGTGGAGAACTTAGTTCCTGAGCAGCGTCTTCCTCCATGGAAGGACTCCAGATGTGATGAGTATCCTTGTCGCCGATGTTTCTCCTTTGCTAACTGGAGACTAGACAGCAGAGCTGAGGTAATCCGCCTTGTGTCATAAACTCTAAGGCGACAGGCTTGGAGGGCCTTTGCTGTGGAACCGTGAGAATGCTCCCTGTTTAATGAAGGGGTCAAGATCCCTGAATCGGAACACCACTGACAGGGCAGCAGGGCTGACATGTCCTGGGGTTAAAGGTGTTTGAAATTTGAAATCTGTTGATATTTATGGCATGCCCTACAGGTGGTCCTGGAGAGAGCTAACACAGTGACCACCACCATGACGAGGAAGCAGAAAGCAGGTCAGGACAGTGGCCAGGACCTTTAGGTGCTGTCCTCTGAGGAGGAAGAAGGCAGGGTCTCAGGGTGGGCAGGGCTCTCAGGTGACAAATGTGTTCTGAAGTTCCCTCTCAGATCTTGGCTTTCTGGCTAACAGGCCCCATTGTCACTGAACTCAGGCCATATGGTTAAGTATACTTTCCTGGCCCAAGTTCAAGGTGCATGTAGAGGTGGGGAGTTGCTGAGGCAGGAAGACTAAGATTTCTTGGCTCACGTGGACTTTCTTCCAGGGCTTCCTTCCTTAAGAAGGATAACCACACTTGTTAAACGTCTCATAAAATGCCTGAAAATTAGCATAGCCAGACACTAGACAAGCTTGATGGGTGAGGGCCAGGTGGTTTGGGCCAAAGTCTTTAGAACTCACGCAGATCTGCAGGCAAGGCCTCTTCCTCAGGCTGAGTGAGCAAAATGGGCCCAGCTGAGACGATGCTGTGATTCACAGAGAGCTGTTCAGAGAACTCAACAGAAAGGCGACTTTGTAGGTTGGTCAGGACTTGAGGCAGCTCTCAGAAGGTTGAGCTCATCTTGGGTAACAGAAGGGAAAGATGAAGCTTTTCATGGGCAGAACATGTTAGGGTCATCGCTCTACAACTCGGTAGGGGTTGGTGCTCACCTCTGCTCTCCTCCGCAGGACACTGGTCTGGGCAACGCCGATTACGGTTCAAGTGCAGACAGACTCAGGTCAGGTAGTGTAGGCATGTGTGAGAACAGAAGTGAGGAACAGTGGAGACTCCCTAGCAGGACATCTTTGAATTAGAGGCTTTACCATCACTTTGAAAGTCTCCAGTGACTTCATAGTTCAAGCCCGTATTTTGCAGGAGAACATAGTGAGGTATAAAAAGGACAAATGACTGGTCCAAGGTCACACGCTATCAACCGGCTAATCAGAGGATGCAACTTAAGCCAGGCTGCTCCTGCCAGGATTCATCTGAGTTACTAGCTACCATTTGTTGGATTTGGCCTGGACATTGATGCCAAGTCACCAAGTGTGTCAGCCTGGATCTTTTCTCAAGAACCTAGGGAGTACTCGGGCCTGGGGCTCCCATGGTCTTTGCTCAGTGTCCCCGAGCTGTCCCTGTAACTGGGAGTCATGTTTGGCCCTTTCTGGTTCTTGGAGAGGTCACCTCTTACTGTAAGGATACCACATGCTTCCCTGTCAGCCTCTTGACCAATGAGGGAGGGCATATATGACTCCCTCACTCTGGGACACAGGGTAAAAGTCTACCTCCAATAGGTTGCTCTCTTTTCTGCAGCTGCCAGGAAGAATCTGGAGACAAAAAAGACATGTGGCACTCTGGATAAAGCTTGCATCCATCAGCATCTGCCTGCAGCCCATTCTGGACTGTTCTTATATGTGAGGAAGCCGGTGTGGGGGTGGAGGAAACTTCTTGGAAGTTGGGGGAAGATCCTGACTGAGAAACTGCACAGAGGGGCTGGAAAGTTCTGCAGATGGGCTCAGGTGACATGAAGATCCACTGGGAGATTCGGAACACCATGTTAGGGGCCTCTGTCTGGCATGTGAGGTGGCCTTACAGAATATATCGTCTTCATGGACACCTGTCAACAAGTAGGCTTCTTATGTGGCAGGTACACACAGGGGTGTAAGGTTCAGAGAAGCTCCCCAGCTTCTCATGGGCCCTCCTGGCCCACAGTCATGTGCCACCTCCTCTGTGGGGCTCCACGGGCCACACACATTCCCAGGACCTGGTCCAGCCAACACCCACACCCAGGGTGACTTGGGCTGGGGAGGACCACCTAGCCGGGAGCATGGTGACCTGCATGGGGAGGACCACCTACCCGGGAGCACGGTGACCTGCATGGGGGAGGACCACCTACCTGGGAGCACGATGACCCGGGAGGGGAAGGACCACCTACCCATGAGAACGGTGACCTGGGCGGGGGAGGACCACCTACCCGTGAGTATGATGACCTGGGCGGGGGAGGTGGGGCAGGAGGGCCGGGCAGGCAGGGTGAACTGGGTGGACTGACCAGGGGGTGGGGGCGGTGGCAGGGTGCAGGTGTGGGGCATAGAAGGGTGGTGGTAGACGATCGATGGGGGCGGCCCTGAGGGGCAGGTGAGCACCATGTGCTACCCACCCCGCACCTCTGCTCCATCTGGAGGTGATGCGGTCGGGGAGGCAGGACCTGGGACCCCAATGAGCGACTCCCGGCTCCCAGTGTCTGGCCTCCCATGGGAGGGTGGGGGACACTTCCGGCTAGGCGAAGATGTACCCTGGTAGTTGGGGACAGAGACTTGCCAGTCATGACATTTTTATTTCTTGAGACCTAAAATCTAGGGACTTCCTTCTATTCATCATCAATAAAGACCGTGTGTGTCAATGGCCATGGGCTTCATGGAAGTCCGAAGAAATCGCTGCAGTTTCACCGTCAGGTTCCAGGCTCTGTCCCAGATGGAGTTCAGCTTCTGGGGCAGTTTGTCTCCTAATGGTTCTTGGATCTACCTCTTAAAAGGAAAAAAACAACGTATATGTTTAACTATCCATACATCCTAAAATGTGATTTAAGTATAAAAAGTGCTTAAAATAGATGCACAATTTAAGGCATAGTTAGAGCAGACACCTCATGCTTTTGATCACCCACAGCTAAACAGGGCTTGCATCCTGGAAGCCTGCTCCATCCTCCTCAGTCATCCTGATTTATTCACTCAGCCTTACCTGCTTTCCTGGTTTTAAAGTTGCTTTTGTGGCTATAGTGACCTTGCAAAACTGTTCCCATTCTGTTGAATATGTATGTTGTTTGCAGCATTCAGATCTTGTAAATAATGTGAGAAACATAAGCATGATTTCCTTAGGATGAATTCTCAGCTGTGCAGGTTTCAGACAGCGGACACCTTTATTTTCAAGGTTCTTGTAATATGTTGCCATGTTTTTTTCCCTGCAAGGAGTTTTGCTGATTTACACACCCACCTGCAATCCAGTCCAATCCAGTCCAGTCCAGTTCAATTCGATTTAATCTAATTCATTCCTCCCTTTCTCTCCCTGGGAAGAAATGGCAGTTCCATGTGTAAGTCCCAGTTGCATCACATCTTTGCCAACCCTGGGTTTGAGTTTTCTTAGACTAAACGCATCTCAGACTAGTCTTAGTTTGCATCTCTCAGACACTGGGAAAGTTGACTATCCATTTATGTTTGCTTACTAATTGGAATATCTTCCAAACTGTATGTAAAAATTGTCCACTTACCTCTTCCGATGTTGATGTTCCTTTTGCCTATCTGGATGCATTATTTATGTACTAGAGTAAATGCTTTTTGACATTTTTGTGTCAGACGTTTAGAACTGAGTGAAACCTGGAGTTTGTTGGTCTGGATACCCCCTCCCCTTCCCCCCATTATGCCCATGACCTGTCTCAGCACCTGTGAATGTGACCGTATTTGAAAAAAGACTTTTGGCAGGTGGAATTAAGTTAAGGAGCTTGAGATGAAGACAGCATCCTAGATTATGAATAGCAGAGAGTGGCAGCTGGGTGATACCCCCTTCTGGTCCCTCAAGTCTGTAAGACGTGTAGATCAATCCAACCCGTCTGATTCTCTACAAGTGTGGATTCTTTGGGGCACTGGCTTCTTGCTTGGAAGTTGCTCTGTATTTTTCTTTCTATTCTATGGATACTACTGTTGGTGCTCTGACTGTCACTCATACCCATGGATCATCAGGAGGGGCTTGGGATACATAGCCAGCCCACTAATGTATGAAGGTCAGATTCACTGAGTTCCTGGGCAGAGCTAGAAGAAAAGATACGGATTTCTGGGGGTTATGTCTCTGAGTGTGACCTGGTACAGGGAGGGAGGAGGGAGGAGGGTTCAAGATGGGGAACACGTATATACCTGTGGCGGATTCATGTTGATATATGGCAAAACCAATACAATATTGTAAAGTTAAAAAAAAAAAGAATTACTCAAAGAACCTAGGGGCTTCCCTTGTGGCTCAGCTGGTAAAAAATCTGCCTCAATGTAGGATACACAGGTTCAGTCACTGGGTTGGGAAGATCCCTTGGAGAGGGGAATGGCAACCCACTCCAGTACTCTTGCCTGAAGAATCCCATGGACAGAGGAGCCTGGAGGGTTACAGTAGATCTGGAGCTAAGTTGTCCAACTTGGTAGAATGACACGAGTGGCTACTGAACACCTGAAATGTCATGGCCGCCGCTGAAGAATTGCATTTTTTAAAAAGTTTAAAAAAAATCATTTTTGACCTCGCTGGGTCTTCACTGCCGCACGCAGGCTTTCTCCAGTTGTGGCAAGCGGGAACTACGCTCTGGTTGCACCGTATGAGCGTCTCATTGCGGTGGCTTCTCTTGTTGCAGATCACAGGCTCTGGGTGTGTGGGCTTCAGTAGTTGTGGCACACTGGCTTAGTTGCCCCACGGCATGTGGGATCTTCCCAGACCAGGGATCGAACCCGTGACCTCTGCAGCGGCATGGGTTTTCTTAACCACTGGATGACCAGGGACTGTATTTTTAATTTTCTTTGAATTAAAATTTTTTAAATGCTCAATTCAGTTCTTGGAAAAATTTAAAGGATGTTTGCAACAACAGATTCAGATGTGTAGTATGTGAATCTACTTTTCCAACTGCCAAGTTTCTGAAATCTAAATATAGCTCAAGTACTATCAATGAAAATTTAGTGTCCAAATTGAGATGTTGTGTGTTAAATATATACCAGATTTTAAAAGCTTAGTGCCAGTAAAATAATGTAAAATATCTCACAAATTATTTTTCATGTTGACTGTGGATCAAAAAGATAACATATTTAAGATATACTGATAGTGTTAGTCACTCAGTCGTGTCCGACAATTTGCAACCCCTTGGATTGTAGCTTGCCAGGCTCCTCCATCCATGGAATTTTCCAGGCAAGAATACTGGAGTGAGTAGCCGTTTCCTCCTCAAGGGGATCATTCTGAGCCAGGGATTGAACTGGGGTCTCCTGCATTGCAGGCAGATTCTTTATCATCTGAGCCACCAGGGAAAGTTCTTAGATATATTAGTTCAAGTAAAATACAATTAAACTTAATGGTACCTGCTTCTGCCACTTATTGGGCTTCCCCGGTGGCTCAGCTGGTAAAGAACCCGTGTGCCAACACAGGAGACGCAAGAGATGCAGGTTCAATCCTTGGGTCGGGAAGATTTCCTGGAGAAGGAAATGGCTACCCACTCCAGTATTCCTGCCTGGAAAATTCCATGACAGAGGAGCCTGGTGGGCTACAGTCCCTGGGGTTGCAAAGAGTTGGACACAACTGAGCACGCACACTGCCACTTACTGGTTCTGTGGCTCTAGGTAACTGACTTCTGTTTTCCTTTATCTAAGATTACTGAGTTGATACCCTCTAGACTCATCCCAGGCTGCAGCCAACTTTGAGGCTGGAGGGTTGATGCTGACGTTGGTGGGAGGGTGGTCTCTAGTCACATGGGGAGGCTGGGCTTTGGGCAGGGTTGGAGCCCCCAGCCCAACAGGAAGGCCTCTTCTCCCCATCCCCCACAGAAGGAGGTTCCTGGATGGAATGCTGGGCAGTACAACGTGGACGTGACCCTCGGGCAGCTTGTGTGGAGAGTGATCAGGGCTGGGTGGTCAGACTTCCGGGTTGAGAGTCTCTATGCAAGGGCAGAGGAAGTATGATTACTTTATTCCATACTGAGCTGTCTTCCACACGTGCAGCAGAGCTGAAGCTAAAAGAGGAACCCTTGTTTTATTTTTTAAAAGAACTCTTTTCTTAAAATTTATTTTTAATCGGAGGATAATTGCTTTACAGTGTTGTGTTGATTTCTGCCGCAGAACAACGTGAATCACCCGTAAGTATACACATGTCTCCTCCCTCCTGAACCTCCCTCCACCCCTCTAGGTCCTCAAAGAGCACTGAGCTGAGCTCCCTGTGTTATATAGCAACTTCCCACTAGTGATCTGTTTTACGCATGGGAATGTTTATGTTTCAGTGCTACTCTCTCAGTTTGTCCCATCCTCTCCTTTCCCTGCTGTGTCCACAAGTCTGTAGAAAACCCTTATTTTAAGTAATAACTGAAGAACCTGTTATGGGAAAGGCACTCTCCCATACATTGTATCATTGCATCTTCTTGGTAACCTTGTGATTTAAGTTCTTTTCAAGCCTGTTTTTGCTGTTCAGTTGCTCAGTTGTGTCCAACTCTTTGAGGCCCCATAGACTGCAGCACGCCCGCCTATTTTAGACAAGAGGAAATGGGCTTATAGGAATTAAGTGACTTGCTCAAGACCACAGAGCTGGTTAAGGGCAGAGGCAGGATTTGAACCCAGCTTTGCCTGAGGCCAAGGCTCAGGGTCTTGGAAGTAAGTTGCTCACAAGGACCAAGAGGGCATCTGGGCTGCAGTGTGCCCTCAGAAGTGCTTAGTTATAATCTCGCTGCCCCCCACTTCAGAGATGGGGTCCATGAGTTCTGGTGGGGTTGCTGGTGGAGAGCCAGGCTTGGAGCTCGATCATTGCTGGGTGGCCTCTGCTCCCCGATGCCAGGCCTGCTGGAAGGCACCTGGGAGCCCTGCTGCATGTGTCCCTGAGGAACAGAACCCTGTTAGAGGGTCAGCCTGACTGTCCACAGCTAGCATGGTCTGAATGAGGCTCAGCTGCCCCACTCTCGTGCCTGGTATTATTCCTTTAAATATTTATGTAAGCGGTTGGATGGCCCTGTGAAGGTGAAGGAAGCCTTGATGTCCTTCCTAGGGCCTGGCGTCTTGGAGTCCAGAGAATGTGGGATGAAAATTTGATACAGGCACTTAGGTAAACATGGTGAGAGGAGACTTCCTGCTCTGTCCCACCTCTGGGCCTGAGAATGTAATATTCTAAAGGACCACTGGGTGTCGCCCTCGCTCCACAAGTGGGTCTTCTTTAGTCTAAGGCTTGTGCTGGCCTTAGGGTCCAGGAAGTGTGTTCCATTATCTGGCTTTGCTTTGAAGGTAGTGGGCCTGCCTTGGCCAGAGATAGCACCAGGGAGCGCAAACTGTTTGTAGGCAACATCAGGAATTTACTGGGATTGCTCATAGAACACTTTTCTGTGGAAGTCTCCACTGTGTGGGCCCCAAGGCTTATCCAATTAAGAAATCTCCAGGCTCTTGGTGTCAAGGCTGTGTTTTTGCACCTGCAATATCCCGGCTTCCTTATCCCAGGGGCTTGGAAACATTGGACACAAGGCCCCTGACCTTACTTGAGGGATGGAAGGGCCTAGAAGATCCAGGCAGATGAGGTACTGCTGAGACCTTGACACTGCCCTGGTCCCCACAGAACATAGACCTGTCCTCATGGACTCTCTCAACATGCTGGGGGCAGGTGGGAGGGATCCACCACCTCCATGCCAAGACCGAGGGTCACATGGGGGAGTGCCTTGTTCAAGGTCACTCAGCTGGTCGGGGCTGAGTCCCCTCCTGCCACAATTCCATCCAGAAAAAGGTGCCCCTTATGAGTTGAACCGTGTGCCCCCAAACTCATGTGCTGAAGTCCTGACACCCAGAATCTCAGAATGTGACCTTATTTAAAAATACGCAGTTGCAGATGAGGCATACTGGACTGGAGTGAGCCCTAATCCAGTACGGTGGTGTCTTTTATAAAAGGGGGAAATTTGGACACCTCTCTTCCCTGGTGGCACAGATAGTAAAGCATCTGCCTACAATGCAGGAGACCTGGGTTTGATACCTGAGTTGGGAGGAGCCCCTGGAGAAGGGAATGCCAACTCACTCCAATATTCTCTTACCTGGAGAATTCCATGATCAGAGGAGCCTGGCGGGCTACAGTCCATGGGGTCAAAAAGAACCGGACTGAGAGGCTAACACACCTGGATACAGATAGCACCCAGGGAGCAGGCCGTGTGAAGGTGAAGGCGGAGGTCAGGGTGATGCCTCCACGTGCCAGTGACACCAGAGATGCCCAGCAAACCACCGAAGGCTCCCAGAGGCTCCCCCACAGCCCTTACAGCCCCTGGCCTCCAGAGCTGGGAGGTGATAAATTTCTGTGGCTTAAGCCTCCCAGTGTGTGGTCTTTGGTCACAGCTGCCCCCAGTGCACTAATGCAGTGCCCAGGCCTGAGAAGCCGTTTCAGAGCCTTGATTCTTCCCTCTGGGCCTCTGACTGGTCACCGGCTCTTATCTCCTTACTGGACGCTCTGACTGAACAAGTCCCCTCTCTTTCCTCCGCTTCACTCCAGCCTCATATTGTGGACTTTGCTCCAAAATGACCAGCCCGTATCAGTCCTCCCCTGAATCCATTCTTTCAGGAAGTTGAATTCTATCAGAGGCAGCAGATTCATACTAAGGTGTGAGTGACTAACACCTCAGTGGTATGATTTGGGGCGAGGCCTCCCTTAGCTCTTCCAGAGGAACATCTGTGTTGGAGAAAGTTTAATTCTCTAAGAGGGCCCTTTACTGAATGCAGAATAATTTTGTCATGTGATTGCTTGACCTGTCAGTAAGCCATGAAATGTGCTGTCTTCCTTAGGATGAGGGTGGAGTCCTGGAGTCTGTGTTAGTGCTGTGGACCCAGGACGGGTTCTGGCTTCTTCGCAGCTGAGGCCCAGGAGAAGGCCCATCCCTCACCCAGCCAGAAGAGGCCTGGGCCGCCTCCCACCTCCCTCGTCAGTGGGGAGGACGGAGATCAGACCTCCTCCAGCCCTTCTGCTTCTTCCCCCACTCCCCCACCAGCTCATAAAAGCGGGATTGCTCACAGGGGTGAGGGTGTTTTCAGCTGCTCCAAGCAGACGCGTTGCCCCTGGGGTGGGTGGTGCTGGCTGGCAGGCCTACTTGGCCTCCTGGGAGTCAGGCTGGCAGGATGTAATGGGGCCCAGGAAGTGCTGGTACCAGACAGGCCACACAGCTTGGCTTTAATGAGTGGTGACCTATGGTCTTCGGCTGTGGCGGGCTGGTGGGGTGGGGGCATCGGGGGTACTAGGGGAGGCGCGGAAGGCAGGGTGGCCCCCTGAGCTGGGTGCAGTGGTCTCTTTCTGCAGGAGCCTTGATGTCCTGGTGTCTGGGTCGAGGACTGGGAAGGCGAGAAGAGTCCCTGGTGGATGGGGAAGTGGGGAGGGGCCACACTGGCTGGATCACCCCCTCACAAGCCAGTCTCCCTCAGGACTGGCAGATCCCTCGCTGCAGTCCACTGCACTGGGCTTGGGTTAAGCCATGCCGTGGGGGCAGCTCATGGTGTAGGAAGTGGCCCTTTTTCTGGAAGAGCGCTGTTCACGGTGGCAATACTGTGAACCCTGACACGCTTACTCTGCCTGATCACGGCCCTGAGCTGATGGCTGGGTCGGGCAGAATAGACTGTGTGCAGTAGAAACAGGAGCAGGAGAGGAAGAAGGGCATTGCTGCCTGTCAAGGGATTCAGGGAAAGCTTCCTGGAGGAGGTGGGATTTGAGCAGGGCCTTGAGGGATGGATGGGTTTATCCTAGAGGAGGGGGCGGGGAGGCCAACCTGGCTGAGGAGACCCTGCAGATGGAACACCCAGGAAGGAGTGGGTGTGGGACACGTAGGCATCAGGTAGCTGCTCCAGGCTGTTCCAGGGCCTCTTAGCAGGGGAGCATCACCATGGAGCACCCCTCTCTCTTTTTTTTTCAACATATTTTATTATTATATATTTTATTTATTTTTCTTAACTCATTTCTTGATTCAAATGACTCACTGGAAAAAACCCTGATGCTGGGAAAGATTGAAGGTGGGAGGAAAAGGGGACGACAGAGGATGAAATGGTTGGATAGCATCACTGACTCGATGAACATGAGTTTGAGTAAACTCTGGGAGTTGGAGATGGACAGGGAGGCCTGGCGTGCTGCAGTCCATGGGGTTGCAAAGAGTCAGACACGATTGAGCAACTGAACTGACTGAACTCAAAT
The DNA here is from genome assembly GCF_032452875.1 of Bos javanicus. Taxonomy (NCBI): domain Eukaryota; kingdom Metazoa; phylum Chordata; class Mammalia; order Artiodactyla; family Bovidae; genus Bos; species Bos javanicus. The sequence goes on from NC_083878.1 coordinate 78,794,895, forward strand.
GCATTAGCGAGTAACTTCAGTACAATGTTGATAAATTAATAATAATATAATAAAATTAAGTATCATTTATGATTATTACTAAAAAATCCCTTAGCATATAAGAAATATAACAAAACTTCCTTAATCTTATAATGGACATCTGTTGGCTATTATCAGGGGTCTCTTTATCCCAACTGCTGTATTCTCGATTCCCTTCTCTTCTCAAAGTGCTCACCATGGTGACCTTCCCTCAGCACCCCTGGCCCCGCCCTTCCGCTTTGCCCTGAATTCCCTCCGTCTTGTCTGTTTTCCGGCCCTCGTTGCTGGTATCCTACGATCATGTCCAGACCCAATCCCACCTTGTGTGTTGAGCTTCCCTGGCTTCGCTCAGCCCTCCCTCCACACCAGGCACCACTCACTCTTTGCCTTCCTGAAATAATTTTCAAATCTCCCTGTGTTATCATTCTGTGAACACTGGTCGGGCCTCCATCTTGTTGGGCATCATCGGAAAGTCGTGTCCCCAGCCTGCAGAAAGTCACAGCCGGGGGGCAGGCTGACTCACCAACCCATCCCTGCGCGACGCGTCCAGGCCTGGTTCATAACAGGGTACAGACCTGGTGTCTGAGGAATGTCCTAGCTGAAGCCCCAGCTGCCTCTCCAGGCATCTCTGAAGTGTGGTCCCCTTCCTATTGCACCCAGGCAGTGGCCGGGACACCTGGGTCCCCGGCGCAGTGAACAGGCCCTCTTGCTTGGGTCTTTGCTTGCCTTGCTTGCTTGTCTTTTCCTGGTATTACTTCACTCAGGGTTTAGCAGGGCCCTTATTTGGAGAGCCCGGCTTCCTGGGACGAAGTGGAAAGCTGAGCAGACTCAGACCTGCTGGCCTCGTGGCAGCGCCGTCAGAAACCAGATCGTGTTTCTGTCTCCCCACCAGCGCTGGGAATTGAACTATGTGCGGAAATACAATTCATAAATCGATGGACTTTATTTCCACTGTTCCCAGGCTTTAATTTCCAGAAACAAAATGTCAGTGTTATGGCTGAAATTCTCTTAGTTTTAGGAAACCCATCATAACCCAGAATTGTTTATGCATAGTTCATATATTATATGACAAGAAGGGTTTGGAGAGTAATGGAGGGTCACGGGATTGTGGTTGCACGGAAACAAGATGATCTGAACGTGGCGGTCCGTTATTTATATTATCCAGATCCGCGTCCTGCCCTCACAGCCCCTCCCCAGGAATAAACCCAGGGAGTTGTGGGGTGCTTCTGGAAGACGAGGCTGCAGGTAACCTGCTGCCTCCAGACATGCCAGGGTCTATCACTCAGAGAGCTTGCACATAGTGTGTGTGCTGGTGTGTGTGAGTGTGAGCAGGTGTGAGAGAGGGTGTGAGTGAGTGTATGTGTGGGTGTGACTGCTGTGGGCTGTGTGTATGTGTGTGAATGAGTGTGTGTGACAGTGTGATGTGAATGCTAAGGGCTGTGTGTGTGCATGTATGTGAATGAGTGTGTGAGAGTGTGGTGTGAGTGCTGAGGGCTGTGTGTGTATGTATGTGTGTGAATGAGTGTGTGTGAGGGCATGGGTGTGAGTGCTGAGGGCTATGTGTGTGCATGTATGTGAATGAGTATGTGAGAGTGTAGTGTGAGTGCTGAGGGCTGTGTGTGTGTGTGCGAATGAGTGCGAGTGAGGGTGTGAGTGTGAGTGGTGATGGCTGTGTGTGTGTGTATGTGTGTGAATGAGTGTGTGTGAGAGCGTGGGTGTGAGTGCTGAGGGCTATGTGTGTGCATGTATGTGAATGAGTGTGTGAGAGTGTAGTGTGAGTGCTGAGGGCTGTGTGTATGTGTGTGAATGAGTGCGAGTGAGGGTGTGAGTGTGAGTGGTGATGGCTGTGTGTGTGTGTATGTGTGTGAATGAGTGTGTGTGAGAGCGTGGGTGTGAGTGCTGAGGGCTGTGTGTGTGCATGTATGTGAATGAGTGTGTGAGAGTGTGGTGTGAGTGCTGAGGGCTGTGTGTGTATGTATGTGTGTGAATGAGTGTGTGTGAGGGCATGGGTGTGAGTGCTGAGGGCTATGTGTGTGCATGTATGTGAATGAGTATGTGAGAGTGTAGTGTGAGTGCTGAGGGCTGTGTGTGTGTGTGCGAATGAGTGCGAGTGAGGGTGTGAGTGTGAGTGGTGATGGCTGTGTGTGTGTGTATGTGTGTGAATGAGTGTGTGTGAGAGCGTGGGTGTGAGTGCTGAGGGCTATGTGTGTGCATGTATGTGAATGAGTGTGTGAGAGTGTGGTGTGAGTGCTGAGGAATGTGTATGTGTATGTGTGTGAATGAGTGTGTGAAAGTGTGGGTGTGCCCCTGAATGTGTGTGAGGTCAGTGTGAAAAGAGCGTGGCTGAGGCAGGAGAGTTGGCTCCAGTGTGCTCCACCAGTTGCTGCCAGCGTGACCTCTCACCTCAGTGTCCACACCTCTAACCTGGGGGTGGCAGTGCCGACCTCAAAGGCCACCGAGCGTTTCATGAAATCTGTGTATGAAGACTGGAGAGAAGGGCTCCCCTGCCTGCTGGGGTTTCTAGACGCTTCCCGGGAGGCGTGCCTGTGTTGGGGCCGAGGTGTGTCCTTGGGTCTTGCCAAAGGCCTGTGGATTCAGGGGTTACTGTGCCCACCTCTGTTCCCTCCCCTGGATTTTGGGAAAGCTGCTCTGTGTGCACAATGGTCAGGCTGGGAATGGGACCCTCCTGTCATCTGTGCTCCTGGCGTGAGATGGACTATAGGGGAAAAGCTCCCCCCAGGTCAATTTTTATCCCCTCAGGTTTGAGCAGAACATCAGTTTTATCCCGTCTTTTTACACGATGCTCCATCATGTACAATCTGCATTTGCTCAGCTCATTGCTCAGCCTTGCTGGATGGTCTCTGTAAGGAGAGAGACAAGCAACCACTTCTAGAAGCAGTTCCAGGAGCCCGGGCGTCTGCAGCCTGTGGTACCTGCCAGGCCCTGGGCAGGGCTGTGTGCTCTGCTGTAGGGCAGCTCTGGGCAGGTGGCGGTGAGGCTGGGGGTGCCTGGCCGGGGCCCCTCCCCAGGTGCAGAGTCTGCAGATCACCTGTCACTGCTGGGGTCGTCTTTTCAGACCCAAACAAGGGTTTCAAGTGGCAGAAACTGACTGAAGCACTGAAAAATCATTATTTGGATCATTTAATGTATTAATAAATTTTGCTCTCACTTAACAGAACGCAAGTCTGCCTTCCTCAGTGGAGATGCATGCAGGGCCCCTTTCAGGGAGGCCAGATCTTGTTGTTCCAGATGACAGCTTCTGTCCACACTGCGGCTGTCCCCATGCTGTGCCCCTGCCTTGGGTAGGGGCTCTTTCTGCTCCAGATGCGGCCCAGGGGACCCGATACTTCAAAAACAGGAGAGGAGAGCTTCTCAGGGCAAGAATCCTCCTTGGCCTCCGGCGACGGTGCTGGGGACACCCGTGATTGATACCCCACAGTTCCTTCTCACCCTGATGCAGGCCCTCTTTTGCAGCCAGAGGCCTGACAGGTGCAGCCAGCGGGGGTAGATGAGGAGGGGATCAGAGACCCCCCTCCCTGCTCATCACAAGATGTCTAGGAGCACAACTGGGAAACCAAACAAGTCATAAAGGAGTTGGACCCCGAGTCTCTTCTTCCACAGTAGACTGGCAAGAGAAGGAGAGAAACCTCGAAGTCACCATCTGCATGTCGCCAGCCTGGAGGGCTTCACACTTGGCCACGGGGATGAGTCGTTGCACTGACAGCAGACACGGCGGGTGTGGAAAGTCTCTCTAAGACGCACCAGCGGCTCAGTGCTCACCCGGAGCACAGGCATAGCTTTCTCCGAGGAAGAAAAAAAGGCCAAACTGACCGTGAAGCTGGCTTCATTTTTCTCCTGAGTAACTGTGTGCAGGACTCTGAAAACCACTTCATTCCACGGCGAGGCCTGCTGTGCTGAGCGCTGCAGAGGCTGGCGAGGCAGACTCTTCCTGGAAGGGGTGAAATACACGGTACAGTTCAGCAGCAGGAGAAACAGTGTTGTTTCTGAAGACATCAGTCCGTGCTTGGGCTGTTTTGATTTACTGTTAATCTGGGGAGTCTGGCTTCTTCTGGAAAAACATGGAATGTGCGTTTTTAAATAATTGCAATCAAAATCTTGCTCTGATAAGGACTTTCTGATTTCCTGGACTTTGGACAGCAGCCATTTGGGGTCAGGAGATGTGTGTGTTAGACATTTCAGTTGTGTCTGACTCTTTGCAACCCCATGGACTGCAGCCCGCCAGGCGCTTCTGTCCATGGGATTTCCCAGGCAAGAATACTGGAGTGGGTTGCCATTTCTTCCTCCAGGGGATCTTCCCAACCCAGGGATCGAACGGGTGTCTCTTGCATCTCTTCCATTGGCAGGAGGATTCTTTTACCACTAGCACCACCTGGGTCAGGAGATAGTCACCCTGTAAGACATGTTCTTGAATGTTCTTTCCAGCCCATTCCCCCAGGCTCTTGTCAAGAGCAGAGTGGTGCTGCCTCCCACCCCCAGATTTCTTCATCATCTTTAAAGGCTTCCTGGGGTCTGGTGGAGGAAGACAGGTGCTGGGACAGGGAGCTTGCATGGACCACAGGGCAGGTCTCAGAGCCTGCCTTCCGGGTGGTGGCTCTGCTCTGACTTCCAGTAGTTGGAGGGAACAAGGGGATAGACAGTCAGGAGGTGTTCTATGAAACACATAGAACATATCTGTGTTCTATGAAAATTGACCTAGGACTCCTTACAAAGCTGGTCTGCCTTCCCTTCCTTCTTGAGGTCAGAATTGATAAAACAGGTTATTGAATCATCCTCGTGATGGGGCTCAGGGTGTTGGAACCTGTCCAGGGGCCCAGAGGTGAACTGAGGCAGGATGCATATTTGGTTTTGAGCAACGGATGCTGTGACCCGGGCTCTGCAGATGGAGGGGATGTCAATTAGCAGGGGCTGTGGGTTTTCAGGCTGAGTTGTTTGGGGGAGTAAAGGGAGACGGAAGAACCCATATTTTAAAATGTGAACGCGAGGAGAGGAAACAGATGAAGAAAAGAATTTTGGTGTTTTTTTTTTTTTTTTTCCCATTTTGCCTTACAAGTTAATTTTGGGGAAAAAAGCCTTTGAAAAGCTGCCAGCACTGAAACAGTGAGAGTTCAGAAGTTATAGAGTCCTACTCTGGTTTCAAATCAGGTACTTAACGCTCCTTTCTCATCATTCAGCACGGAGACATAGCCCCCAAAGGTCTCCAGAATTTGATTTCATTCTCCATTTCAGGGGGAAAAAGCATGGTGAACAGCCTGAACCTAGTTTCCCCGGCAGCGACAAATTCTCAGGAAACCAGTGCACGGGAACTGGATTTCTTAAAGCTGTTTTCGGAGGGGCTGTGTGTCTCCATGGTGGTGTTGAGGAGCTGCCCCTGATGTGGGCTTCTGGGAGGGGGCATGGGGGGAGCTGCAAATTGGATTCGAATATAATTGATATTTAAGTCTCTCTCTGGAAACTTAAACGTTGATAGTTTACATCTCTGCTTAATAGCATATTAAATCATTTTATAACTCTTAACAACTGTTTAATCTTTTCATTGTTGAAAAATGAGGTAGTTGATCTAGGCCATGTCAGAATATGCCAGGAAAAACTTATTTAAATGTACCCACCCCCCCCACCACCATGACACCCAGAGGATTCGAGGGACCCATCTGTGTGTTGGGGGGCCCACCTCTATGACATTGGGGTCTCACTCTGGATGGGGTCAGACAGGAGGGTTCCTCAGTGGGTCGGGGCTGGGGGAAGCCAGTGAGGGGAGGAGGGAAAGGCTGGAGCCTGGGATTTGGCCCTTAGGCTATGGCGTGGCTGCCATCTAGGTTTTTGGCTGCTAATGGGGTATTGTTGAAAAGACGATTTTCTGGCCGACAGCGCTTTCTGTGATCTCTCCCTGTGTTCAGCAAGGTTGTTTGTGCACCATTGTAATTAGAGTGCTCGTGGCTGGGAGAGAGAGGGGTGGGGGGCAGAGAGAGAGAACAAGAAGAAGAGAGAGAAAGTGTTCTGTTTTTCCAAAAACAAGTATGCCTTCTCCTTGGGAATGACACCAAAGAATACCTTCTAAATGAAGTATGTTTTCCTTCAGAGATTACAGCATCAGTTGATCAAAGTCCCTTGGAAATAGCTTTTGGCAACTCCGAGGTTCTCTGCAACTCTTCTTTGACTCGAGCAGGGCGGCCCTGGGCAGGGAGCAGCAGCCATCTTGCCTTTGGAGGCTGAGGAGCCCCAGGGTGGGGATGGACAGGTGTCCTGCTTGTCTGTTGACCGCCCTGCAGACCCTCGCGGTCTCACGTTGGTTTGGGGTTGGTTTGGTTGGAAATGGTTCTGTGTCTCGGGAAAATTGATTGTGGTGCTCGAGCTGGCTCCCTCTGTCCACGTAACGCAATACAGGCATCTTCTAAACTTAAACAAGGCTCTGGCAATCCTGGTGAAATGTATTGTCGTCGGCTCCATGTCCTGACGTCCTCTGTAGGGTTGAGGAATGTTTGGACCTCGGCCCCCGAGCCCTTTCTGGTTTAAGTTTAATGAAAGTGTGGGCAATCCAAACGTCTACCTGGCAGCAGGGGAGAGACCCTTCACGTTAATTATTGCTAAGCTCAGCTGTCTCCTTCCAAGTCCTATATACAGCCCTACACATTTGTATACATTTTATATGGTCTATTTCCATTATAAATTGCCCATAAATTAAATACAGATTTTCCTGGGAACATCTTAAAAAAAGGAAAGGATCCGAGTGATCCATGTTTCTGGTATTGGAGGTGACGTGGATGCGAGGGGGGGCGGGCGGGCCCGAGCGCGGACTCCCCAACATGAAGGTCATGCGTCTGGGTTAAGGCAACCTGAGTGGTGTGTGAACCGAGTGCAGCGTGCCTTGTCTCCATCGTTCGTGGTGTGAGCTGCGCGCCGTGATTTAAAGAAGGATGGAGACTGACTGATTGACCTAGACAGACTGGAGGGGGTCCCGCAGGGGGACAGGACAGTGAGGGATGTGGGCTCCATCTCTTCTCCAAGGAGGGGGCTGGTTTGGTTGTGCTGTTCGCTAGGAGAACATTCTCGGTATGGTGTGGTGGTGCCCTGGGAATCGTCTTCATTGTGAGGTGTGTCGGCAGCATAATCTGTTGTTAATAAAAAAGTGCTAATGGACTTTATTTGAGGTTCATCTCTGAGACCGTCTCAAATCCCTGCATTCCAGTTCCTTTTTTTCTTTTATTTTTTTAAGGTAGCAAGTAGGTCTCTCTCTTTCTCAAAAGAGAGTGTGTGTGTGTTTAAATTTTATATATTTATTTGGCTGCACTGGGTCTTAGTTATTGAATGTGGGATCTAGTTCTCTGACCAGGGAGTGAACATGGGCCCCTTGCATTGAGAGCGCAGAGTCTTAGCCACTGGACTTCCAGGGAAGTCTCTCCTCATTCCTTGTCTTACTTTTCTTAAGGTAGTAACTAGGTGTCTCTCTTTTTAAAAAAATATTTTTATTTATTTGGCTGCACAGGCCTTAGTCGCAGGACCTCCCATCTTTGTTGGGGCATGAAAGATCTTTACTTGCAGCATGTGGGATCTGGTTCCCTGACCAAGGATCGAACCCTGGCCCCCTGCATTGGGAACTTGGAGTCTGGACCACCAGGGAAGTCTCTCCCAGCTCCTTGTTGAGTGGATAGCCAACAGTGGCTTTCTCCCCAGGCTGCACCGAATGCTGAAGCCCATCTGTGCCCCAGTCTTTGCAGCCTCAGCCTTTTGCCAAGTGACTTGCCTGCTCCCTCCCTGCTTTTAGGTCCTACTCAGTGTGACCTTGGCCTTCTTGACCGTTTTAGCTAAAACCTTATTCTGAGTACTAACCTCCCTTCTTGCTTTATCTTTTGGCTTATCTCTATTGGATGTACTGTGTATTTTATGTATTGTTATTACAAACAATAATAAATCTAGGGTCTATGGGGCAGGAAGTCTTGTCTCTTTCATATTCTCTTCTGCTCCAGTGCCTAGCACCTAGTAGATGCTCAGTAAAATCGGTTGCATGACTGCCTAAGTGAATGCCCATGGAGTTACATTTGGAGATCATCAGTTACAAGTAAAGGAGGAAAAAAAATGTGGCAAAAATCTGCTTTGAGAGATTAGGTGTGAGCCAGTTAGCAGAAATTGTGAAAAGAAATTATGAGAATAATAAAAAAATAGCTTTCAAAAAATATGAATTTCAACCAAGAAATGAGCAGACTTCAAGGGGCATGCATGCCCTTGGCAGAGTACTGAAGGTGAGTGAGGATGGTTACTGATCAGGCAGGCTGCAGAGAGGACTCTGCTGGGGTGGGGAGAAGTTCACCGTCACACGGATGCTTTTCTCCTTTTCTCTGCGATTCTACTTAAGGACATAAAATGTACTATCCTGAGCTCTCCTAACATTCTTTATCCTAGCCTTCTGGGTGCTTTGGGGGGCTCAAATGACTCTGGGACTTGTCCCAGATCACGGGACTCTGGCTGGGCCAGGTCCACGTGGCACAGGTTTCTTGCTCAGAATGCGAGCCCCTTGGCCACTGTCATCCTGCCATAGCTGGGGTCCCCCTCCCTGCAAGTCCAGCAGGTGGTCTGGCCCTGGTAGTCTCTGGCTGCCTTCCAAATAGCTTGCAGGGCTGTTTTCCTAGGCCCCAAAGGTGCCACAAGTTCATTTGTCCCTAAATCAGGGGCTCGTTCCTTTATTTTTCATTCAAACTGCCAATTTGTGTCTTACCCTCCCCTGGAGTCTGTTCTGACTGTCACCCCCCCAGCCCCCAAGCGTCAGACTGGACACCTTTCTCCCTCCTCTCCCCATGTCCCTCTAGCCCTAGCTCAGACCCTCTCTTGTGAGCCCTGCATGGAGGCAAGAGGACCTGGGATGCTGAGCTGAGAGCAGAGGGGCCTGTCGGAGGGTAAGCTATTGAATGCCAGAACCCACACGGCACAGGAGGGACCCTGTTTCCCATCTCCCTTCCCATCTTTCTTTTTTAAAAAAAATTAATTCATTTATCTATTTGGCTATTCTGGGTCTTACGTGTGTGGGGTACATGCTCAGCTATGTCTGACTCTTTGTGACCCCGTGGACTGTAGCCCACCAGGCTCCTCTGTCCAGGGGGTTCTCCAAGCAAGAATACTGGAGTGGGTTGCCATTTCCTCCTAAATGGGGTCTTCCTGACCCATGGATCAAACCGCCATCTCTTGCGTCTCCTGCATTGGCAGGTGGATTCTTGGCCACTTTGCCACCTGGGAAGTGGGTTTGCTAATTAATGAGAACGTATTGTGTAGCACAGGGAGCTCTACTCAGTACTCTGTGGTGATCTAAATGGGAAGGAAATTCAAAGAGGAGGGAATATATATATATATATATATATATATATATGCGCATATGTGTTGTGCTGTGCTCAGTCACTTCAGTCATGTCCAGCTCTTTGCAACCCCATGGACTGTAGCCTGCCATCTGTCCACAGGATTCTCCAGGCAAGAATACTGGAGTGAGTTGCCATGCCCTTCTACGGGAGATCTTCCTGACCAAGGGATCGAACTTGAGTGTCTTGGGTCTCCTGCACTGGCAGGCAGATTCTTTACCACTGTGCCGCCTGGGAAGCCCATGTATGCATAGAACTGATTCACTTTGCCGTATAGCGGAAACTAATACAACATTGTAAAGCAATTGTACTCCAATAAAAATAAAAAATAAATTAAAGTTAAAAAAGTTTTTATTTATTTATTTCTTTGGCTACACTGGGGCTTAGTTGCTACATACGGGATCTTTTTAGTTGCAGCATCTGAACTCTTAGTTGGGGCATGTGGGATCTAGTTCCCTGACCAGGGATTGTACCTGGCCCACTGCATTGGGAGCTTGGAGTCTTGGCCCCTGGACCACCAGGGAAGTGCCCCTCTCACTTTCTTTAGGATCATCTGTGCCTCAGGGTTTGTGTGGGACTCAGGAATAGACAGGAGGCACTTTGAGTCTCCCAGCTCCAGAATGTGTAGCAAGTGCCCTCTTGAGGGACTGGTGACCTCAGGTGATCAGAGGGCCTGGGCTCCATTACAGAGGAGCCGAGTGACCACATACAGGCTTCTTGATCTCTCTCCCTACAGTTTCTGCATCTGTTCAGTTCTTCAGTTCAGTGGCTCAGTCGTATCCAACTCTTTGTGACCCAATGGACTGCAGCACACCAGACCTCCCTGTCCATCACTGACTCCTAGAGTTTACCCAAACTCATGTCCATTGAGTTGGTGATGCCATCCAACCATCTCATCCCCTGTCATCCCCTTTTCCTCCAGCCTTCAATCTTTCCCAGCATCAGGGTCTTTTCAAATGAGTCAGCTCTTCGCATCAGGTGGCCAAAGTATTGGAGTTTCAGTTTCAACATCAGTCCTTCCAATGAACACCCAGGACTGATCTGCTTTAGGATGGACTGGTTGGATCTGTAGGGGAGACTTAGATTCTCATGAGATGGTTATTTCAGTATTTATGGGTTTTTTTCTTTTCGTTGTATAAATTTCTGGGCTATTTGACTTTGGAGTTGGTGATGGACAGGGAGGCCTGGTGTGCTGCAGTCCATGGGGTCGCAAAGAGTCGGACATGACTGAGCAACTGAGCTGAACTGAACTGACTAATATAACTCTATATAGGCATCTCTTTCATTTTAATAATAAAACAGATATCTGGAAAAAGTTTATGAAATGCCACAGGAGGGTGCCAGTCTCTGCTCTAGTGAAGGTGTTAAATAGCTCTGGGAACCCTGTGCTTCTGCCCAAGTCCTTGTTCTGAGACCGTGACACCCAGTCCTTCATAAGACTGGAGCAGCCCCCCTGGGCTGGGGCCTTAAGCACGTGCACCAGGGAAGGCTCTCTGTTCCAGCCTAGGACCCAGGGGGCGGTTGGGGAAGGACCAGGAGACCCTGTGCTTTATGGCCTGAGGTGAGGGATGAAGTCTTCCCCACTTGGGCTTCATAAATTATGCTGTGGGGTCCATTAGAGCTGGGTGGGGAGCAAGAGAGGGATTTTATGGGTGATTTACACATGGCCTTTGTCCGAGATCCCACACATTGCCAGCTGGACAGCGGCTTCTGGCAGATTCCATGGTGAAACCCTGGACTGGGGTGGCCCCCATGGTGTGAAATCGTACCACATGACCTGTGGCTGAGCAGAGGGGCCCCAGGGACCCCACAAGGAGGCTGACTCCTCAGAAAAGCCGGGAAGGAGGTAAAGTCACACAGCCCCCATCTCCCGCTCTGTTCCCAGGAGGACTTGGAACTCAGTCCCCAGGGCTGAAGTGACTTGTCCCACTTGAAGAGTCCTCTCAGGATCAATCATGGTTCTGGAGACAGCAGTGCCTCTGAGATCATATAACCCAGTTTTGGATTTTACTGTGGAAGAAAATATCTTGGAGAGACAAGGTGGTGGTAGCCAGGGGCACGCAGTAGGTCAGCGAGGGGGCTGAGACCGGACCTCTTTCTCTCACCTCAGGCTGCATCTTTGGACCAAAGAGAAGGGTGGCCAGGTGTGGGCAATGTCCCCTGAGTTGTGGGGAAACGGTCTTCCTGTGTGTGTAAGGCTCCCGAGCTGTTGATGGCCTTCCCAGTCTGGGATTTCCCTTCCTCCTCCCCAGCACTGAGTCCCGAGCTGCTGAAGTACCTCAGTGCATCCCTGGAGAATGCCTGGCGCTGCCCAGGTGTTGCCAGACAGCTCAGCCTTGGCGGCCTCTTTCCCTGTGTGGGTCTGAGACAGTGACTCATCCTCCTTACTGTGGATGGCAGTGGCCTTAGGGAGGCAGGGGGTCTAGACCTCATGCCTGCACCTCTGGGGCCACTGCAGGGCTGAGCTCATAGCTCCAGCTCTCCCAGCATCCAATCTGACTCCGGGTGCAGGGCAAGGTCTGGCCCTAGAGGATGCACGTGCCCTGCTCACTGGCTGTAAGGCCCATTGGGCTTCTCCAGGAGCTGCTGGTTTCCTGGGGATGTTTTAGGAATGAGGTGCAGTGTGACTCAGTCTCAGAGGCTTGAAGACCCCATATGAGGCTCTCATTCCTGCTTGCCTCTGTCCTGAGGCCTCCCCACTTGGTGGGTATCTCTTCTTTGAAGGGCCTCATGCCATCACTGCCTTGAAAGTTTTCCTAAGTTTTGAACGTATTTTCAGTCTTCCCTGGGCTCCTGAATTATATGGCCTGTCATGTCCCCCGCTCCTGGTATTCGGTCTCTCCCACTCTTCATCCAGCTGAGATGGGTGACTAAGGAGAGCTGGCAAGAGGGCAGAGCAGAGGGCACTTTTGGGTGGTGGGGGGTAGTTGCTGGCTGGGATGGAACAGGGCAGGATTGACCTTCAGACCATGAACTTGGTAGAGGTCTTCTTGGTAGCCTGCCAGGCCCTGCCTTCTGTGGCTTTTCTCCTTATGTTCTCCATTCTCTCTACATTCTTCTAATTTCTGATTCTCCATCCAAAATTCTTATTTTGAGTTTTGAGAATAGGTTTTATGAGGTTGGCTGCTGTAGTAGTCAGGCGAGGCAAGGTTAGGTTCCAAAGCAACCTGGAAATCCCAGTGGTTTCATCTTCTTGTTGTTCAGTTGTTAAGTCATGTCTAATTCTTTGTGAGCCCATAGACTGCAGCACGCCAGGCTCCCCTGTCCTTCACTGTCTCCTGGAATTTACTAAGATTCATGTCCATTGAGTCAGTGACGCTATCTAGCCATCTCGTCCTCTGTTGCCCCCTTCTCCTTTGGCCTTCAATCTTTCCCAGCATCAGAATCTTTTCCAATGAGTTGGCTCTTTGCATCAGGTAGCTGAAGCTTCAGCTTCAGCATCAGTCCTTCTAATGAATATTCAGGGCTGATTTCCTTTAGGATTGACTAGTTTGATCTCCTTGCAGTTCAAGGGACTCTGAAGAGAATTCTCCAGCACCACAGTTCGAAAGCATCAATTCCTTGGCTCTCAGTGTTTTATTTCTTGTTCATGCCCCTTGTCTGTCACAGATCTGGGAAAGAGACTGCTCCTCACAGAGTCACTCAAGGTTCTAAGCCGCTGGAAGCCCTTTCACTTGGATCTAGATTGTCTGGAGCACAGTCTCGATGAGATGGTAGGAGAAGGGGATGAAGGCAGTTCCCCTAACTGCTCCTTATGCATTAGGTTGGAAGTGACACTCATCACCTCTGTTCATAGCCCATTAGCTAGAATTAGTTGTGAGGCCCCATCTAACTGTGAGAGGGTCTTCTACTTCCAGGAAGAAGAAAAGAAACACATCTTGGTGAGCAGTGGATGTGCCTAGTGAAGTGGCCCCCGAAACTTTGGTTGAATAGGTGAGTATGTGGAAGGAAGGAAAAGCCACCCCTCGTGCCACTCTCCATCTAGGGAGAGTTTTGTTTACTCTTAACCTGGGGGCATTTCAGGTGTTTACCGATGACTTTCTAAATGCAATACAGCTTCCCTGGTAGCTCAGCTGGTAAAGAATCCACCTGCAATGTAGGCTACCCCGGTTTGATTCCTGGGTTGAGAAGATCCTCTGGAGAAGGGATAGGCTATCCACTCCAGTATTCTTGGGCTTCCCTGGTGGCTCAGCTGGTAAAGAGTCCACCTGCAATGTGGGAGACCTGGGATCCCTCCCTGGGTTTGTAAGGATCCCCTGGAGGATGAAATGGCTATCCACTCCAGTATTCTGGCCTGGAGAATTCCATGGACTGTATAGTCCATGGAGTCACAAAGAGTAAGACACAACTGAGCAACTTTCACACACAGGCAACACAGACTTGGCAGCTTTGATAATTCCCTTGCTATGTGATAGGCATGATAGTCCAGGCTTGTCTTTTATATTTCCTGTCCCAGACCCAGAATTAGCCATTTTTCCTAGAAATCTTGATGTCTTTTCCAGTCCTGTGGCCACTGCTAAGTTTTCCAAATTTGCTGGTATATTGAGTGCAGCACTTTCACAGCGTCATCTTTCAGGACTTGAAATAGCTCAACTGGAATTCCATCACCTCCACTAGCTTTGTTTGTAGTGATGCTTCATAAGGCCCACTTGACTTCACATTCCAGGATGTCTGGCTCTGGAAAAAGTCAGTTTTCATTCCAATCCCAAAGAAAGGCAATGCCAAAGAATGCTCAAACTACCGCACAATTGCACTCATCTCAAATGCTAGTAAAATAATGCTTAAAATTCTCCAAGCCAGGCTTCAGCAATATGTGAACTGTGGACTTCCAGATGTTCAAGCTGGTTTTAGAAAAGGCAGAGGAACCAGATATCAAATTGCCAACATCTGCTGGATCATCAAAAAAGCGAGAGAGTTCCAGAAAAAACATCTATTTCTGCTTTATTGACTATGCCAAAGCCTTTGACTGTGTGGATCACAATAAACTGGAAAATTCTGAAAGAGATGGGAATACCAGACCACCTGTCCTGCCTCTTGAGAAACCTGTATGCACGTCAGGAAGCAACCGTTAGAACTGGACATGGAACCACAGACTGGTTCCAAATAGGAAAAGGAGGATGTCAAGGCTGTATATTGTCACCTTGCTTATTTAACTTACATGTAGAGTGCATCATGAGAAATGCTGGGCTGGAGGAAGCACAAGCTGGAATCAAGATTGCCAGGAGAAATATCAATAACCTCAGATATGCAGATGACACCACCCTTATGGCAGAAAGTAAAGAAGAACTAAAGAGCCTTTTGATGAAAGTGAAAGAGGAGAGTGAAAAAGTTGGCTTAAAGCTCAACATTCAAAAAACTAGCATCCGGTCCCATCACTTCATGGTAGATAGATGGGGAAACAGTGGAAACAGTGGCTGACTTTATTTTTTGGGGCTCCGAAGTCACTGCAGATGGTGATTTCAGCCATGAAATTAAAAGACACTTACTCCTTGGAAGGAAAGTTATGGCCAACCTAGAAAGCATATTAAAAAGCATAGACATTACTTTGCCAACAAAGGTCCATCTAGTCAAGGCTATGGTTTTCCCAGTGGTCATGTATGGATGTGAGAGTTGGACTATGAAGAATTGATGCTTTTGAACAGTGGTGTTGGAGAAGACTCTTGAGAGTCCCTTGAACTGCAAGGAGATCCAACCAGTCCATCCTAAAGGAGATCAGTCCTGGGTGTTCATTGGAAGGACTGAAGTTGAAGCTGAAACTCCAATACTTTGGCCACCTGATGCTAAGAGCTGACTCATTGGAAAAGACCCTGATTCTGAAAGACTGAGGGCAGGAGAAGAAGGGGACGACAGAGGATGACATGTTTGGGTGGCATCATCGACTTGATGGACATGGGTTTGGGTGGACTCCGGGAGTTGGTGATGGACAGGGAGGCCTGGCGTGCTGTGGTTCATGGGGTTGCAAAGAGTCAGACACGACTGCGTGACTAAACTGAACTGAGCTGAACTTGATGTCTTTTAATGGAAATGATTTTTTGAGATGACAATCTTGGTGATAAAGATGCTTATGGATATTTAGACTGATGTCTTAACATTATGTTCACTTTCACTTTTCTAAATGAAAAGCCCTCAGCCAGGCCCCAAATTTCCCTTGTGGTGGAAAGACTCTGCCCATTACCTGTTGCAGGATCTGGGTGTGCAGGGGAAATTCTGGGGCTGAGCAGAGTCACCATACAAGAGCTGATTAAAAAAATAAAGGATACTTAGTATCTGTAGATGAGGACAGACAGCAGATTTTAAGTTTGATACACTTAAAACAAGTATGCATGTGTGCTAAGTCGCTTCAGTTATGTCTGACTCTGCGACCCTATGGTTTGTAGCCCGCCAGGCTCCTCTGGCCATGGGATTCTCCAGGCAAGAATACTGGAGTGGGTTGCCATTTCCTCTTCCAGGGGATCTTCCCAACCCAGGGACTGAACCTGAGTCTCCAGTGTCTCCTGAATTACAGGTGGATTCTTTACTGCTGAGCCACAGGAGAAGCCCCCAAAACAAGTATAACCAGGGCAAATCTGATCCCCATCATTTGGGTGTAAGAAATGTCACACTTATTTTTCTAAATCAAGTTGGCTTGGTCCCCAGCCTCCTGGCGACTGGGATGTCCAATCTCTCTCATTTTTTGTGTCCTTTACCCCCACCCCCCACCCCCACTGCTCCGACCCCCACGTCTGACCCCCTCCTCCTCTTCGCTCTTCCTTTACTTCTGCAGGGGTGAATGAGGACAGGCTACAGAAAAGCAGGCTGTGGTTTCTGTTTGACCATTTCCCCCCTTGCCAGGGGCTGTGTGCTCCATTCAGGGCAGTGAAGCCCCCCTGTGCTACATGCAGAATGGGGGTCCCACTGCCACCCAGGAGATGATGATGTTTAGTGCTCAGTGTCATGAAATAGACACCATAGCCTACAGCCAAGGTCATCCTGTCCTGCAGTCCTGAGCCTCTCCATTCTTGACCAGTGGTCTGAACCCCTTATCTGTGGAACATGCTGGCTCCTGGCCATATGGCCACTCGAATCAGGCGCTTGCCTGCCTGCCTGCCTATCTCCACCGACACTCAGCGGCACTAGCCATCAGCCACAATATATCCAGAAGATTTAAGTGTGAGTTACCTCATTTTGTTCGCATTTCCATGGCCAAAGCCCATCGCAGACAAAACACCAATAAAAGCCCAGGCCCGGAGAACACAGGGCCATAGCGCAGATGAACAGGGTTGATCTCATGGCCCAAAACTTGAGTCTTTTTTTCCCCCTTTTTTGGCAAAAGAGAAAATGAAATAAGTTTGAAAACAATGTACAGTCTACATTTGATGGCTGTAGAACGCGTATGGCCTTCAGCTGCTTCCAGCAAATTATTCATGATCTATTTGCGCATTAGCTAGACGCTGACACCATGTCTCCTCCTGACACTGACTCAGCCCCGCTGGGGCCCTGCCTGGGGCCTTCTGGTCTGGGGCCTTGAAAAATTCCATACCTGAGCCAGGTAACTCCCCTAGGATCGCCTCTGAGCTCGAGTTCATAGACAAACGCGGGAACATGAGGCATTTACAGGGTCTTGTGGTGGCCCTGAAACTGGGCTTGGTGACGTGGGGGCCATCAGTGTGACCTGGGGACAAGCTAGCACAGGTACCTGTGCAGGTCCCAGATGCTCTGGTCAAGCCTGGATTGTGTGTGCTTTCTCTCTGTGAAAAACAAACCAACAAACAAAACACATCTATTTGCATTGCTAATGATTCACAAGAATCACCTCTCAATTTCAATATCCCTGGGTACCTTTTCCTCTAAAGTAGTGCTGAAATTTGGGTGAATTGCTTGAAAAGAACTCTGACTAGACAGAGACTAGACAGACCATTATATCCCATTCAGTGGCTTTTGCCAATTCCCTTCACTCTTTGGGCCCTGGTTTTATTTTCTCTTCTAAAAAGCAGGAAGCATCCAAAAAAAAATTTTTTTTTAAAAAGATCTATGAGAACCTTTCTTCCAAAAAAGCCCCACGTATAGGATAGATAAACTTGGATTTGCATTTTGCTGGGGAGAGCAGGGGGGTCAGTTGCAGGGCCCTACTTTGCCCCCAGCACTCTTTAAAGGACTCTTTGCATCCACAGGGCTCCATAAAGCATAGTTTGAAAACCCCAAGGGTGGGTCACGTGTAAGGACATGGCGATATATGATGTTCTGATTCTTAGACCACCCTTACCTTGACAAACCAAACCAAAATGGCTACAGAGCTTCCATAAGCCTCAAGAATTAAGGCAGAGATGATGAGGCGGCCTGTGTTTTCATGCAAGCTTCCTCTTCCTCCTCTGAGTTTTGAAGCCCTTTTTGTGAACTCCCAGGCTCCTCCACTTCCTGGGCTTGGACGATACTCGACCCCAGGGTTCCATCTCTCTCACCATCCCTGGCATGTCTAAGTGGCAGGTCTTAGAATCCAGAGAGAGATGGCCCACTTTGGCCATGGTAAGTTTCCAGACAAAGTGACTTTCCTCATCCTGGGAAAGCTGCCTTCCTCCACCCCATTTAGCCTGGTGAAGACCAGTCAAGGGAAATTTCTGCTTGTTAATGGTGTGGAGACTGAGCTGACAGAGATGTGTGTGTCCTGGGAGGCTCAGCCCGGAATGCTTCACAGCAGGTGCCAATCACAGGTAGCCCCCACATCAGGCGGCCTAGTTCCCTTACTGGGTCAGTACCATAGATCTTGCTCTGCTAGGCTCATGTTGCAAGTGAGTTTCCAATTTCTGGGTTGGGGAGGGAGGCCTGGCATTTTAGCTTGGGCTTTCCTGGCTGCGGACGGGTGGCTAAGTTGTTGGACACACCTGGCCTAGGAAGTATCCTTTTGGGGCCTGTAAAAGCAGCCAGCTTCTCCCTGTGTGATGTTTCTGGTTATCCATCAGTGCCCTGAAATTCTTATGGAGCTAGACTCTAATCCTCTGATGCCTTGAAGACACCTAGGTCTGGAAAGGACCTTAAAGCCACCTCTCTCCTCTCTGAGTCACTGGAGAAATTCCTAGTGTGATCTTTGGTGGGTGGTCATCTTCTGCTATGATCTATCTTGGAGGTGGCCTTTCAAGAGGGCTCATTATACTCTGAGATGAGAAAATAGACAGGAAGCTTTCTGTAAGGATTTCTCTATGGAAAAGTAGTATAGATGCAGCAGGTATGACAGTTCCATGACTTCCCAGTAGGCTGTAGCTGTCCCTGTGGCCTGGTTCTGCCTTCTGGGGCCATGAAGCTTATGTGCTCCTCCAGCCCAGGGAAGTCCTATAGGATCCTCCAATGACAAGAAGCCACACATGGGGCTTTGAGACCCTGTGAATAAGGTTTCTCTCCTTCTCAGGGATGGCCACCAAAGCCACCAAATGAGGAGAGGTCTCCCTTCTTGGTACTGCTGATGTGATGGATTGGAGCTCAAGGGGAAGGGTGGTGCAGGATTTGAAGTCTAGCTGGAGGGAAAGGGTCCTCCTGCTCCCCCAGGAATCTTGGGCTTCAGGTGGCCCTGACCCCGTTATGGGTTGCGCCAATGTGCTCCCATCCACTGGGGCAGCCTTCTCAGCTTGGGCCAGGTCTCCTGACCTTGGGCCAGGTCAAATGGTCAGGAAGCCACCAAGGCAGTGCTCAGAGTAGTGGAAGAAGGGAGAAGCAGGAAGGGGCAGGGCTCGGCATTTATGAAGCACCTACTGCATGCTGGATTTTTCCATTTAGTGTCCCACTGAGCACTCACCTAACTCTGTGGGCTGCTGGGGTTCTTACTTCACCAGCAAGGATGCTGGTCTTGGAGATGCTGGTGTTGACCATTGGCCCACTGTGGGGTCTGGGTTGAACTCAGGACCTCCTGTCTCTGAAGCCTGTCTTCTCAGTTGTTGGAATAGCCTGGTTTCACAGCCTGGCTCTGCACTGCTTTGGACAGGACTGTCTTCTCCTCTGGCCTCAGTTTCCCATTTGGAAAATGAAGTATTGGCCTCTATCTCTTTCCATCATCTGTGAAGGCCATTAACACTGGGATATTCCCAAAACTGAGCATAGCTGGGAATTTCTTTAGGGAAGCACCAAGCCCATCTGACGGGAAAACAGCATGTTCTAGAACTTTCTGGTCTTGGAAACAGAACAGTCAGTTTCTGGGTTTGACTCTTTCCTCTGTCACCATTGGTGTGCTTCCCAATCATTAAATGTGTCCCCTCCCTAAGCTGGGGGATAAGGCATCTTGTCCCTGGGGAATACCCTGCTTGGTTCATCCTTTGCACCCACAGTGAGTCTCCTGGTTGGTTATAGACTGAGCCCCAGGGAGTCCTGGGGAGTCCTCCCCATGCCAGGCGGAGCCCCAGGACAGATCTGATGAGCTGCTTTGCAGCCTGTAAGTGTGAAGCCTCGACAGCTGGGGGGCAGGCACCCTTGGTTGGGTAAGAAGACACGTTTAGGTCAGGCTCTACTCAGAAGTCAGGGAACACGCCTCCAACTTTCAGGAAAGGACGTTCCATGGAGGATCCTTTGGTGGGAAAATGCATCTGGTGCTAGACTGTGGATGGATTTATGCCTTTGCTGGCTTTAGGATCATGCTTAGAAAAAGCCACCAAGTGAGAGAGGAGCCCTCAAACTGTTTAGTGCTCCCTCTTTGACTTCCCAGAGTTCTTTCCTGATGTCCAACAGCCAACTCCAGAAGGAACTTGCTGGCGCTCTCAGGAGACATTTCTTCGTCTCTGTGTATATCTGAGGGCTTCGGAGTTTAATGGGTACGTGTTTGTTGCCACAGACACACACCTGGGGCACAGGTGCTGGCTGCAAGACTCCATCACAGATCACAGCACAGGATCTCAGTGAACAAACCCCATCCTGCAGGCAGTTGTGGGGAGCAGACGCATGTATTCTAGCTCTTCATCTGGACTGGAGAGTGATCTCTTGGCATAGCTAAAGTGGCTTTTCCTGATGATGGTCTTCTTGGGAGTGTGTGTGTGTGTGTGTATAGCAAGAGTCCGTGCATGGGATCAACACCCAGTGTGCAGGGACTTTGGGAGTCAGTGAGGTCCCAGCTGCTGGTACAGAGCTCACTAGGCTTGTCCCTCCAGCAGGCAGGGACTGTGACCTTTGTGAGTATGAACCAGTGTGAGGAGAGATGACACCCACGGGGGCTGGCTGTGTGTGGTGTTGTCCATGGTGTCATCCATGCTTATGGTCACATGTGTCCATCAAACCTGTGCCCTGTCTTGAGACTTCCATTCAGAGTTTGACTTCTTGAGCCATCTTTCCCGACTCTCTGGCATGAGTGATCCTCTGCAGAGCTTCCTCCTGGCTCAGCTGGAAGGTATTTTATGCGGCAGGAGCAGCTTCCTGGGAGGCTGCACGAGGCTCCTGGCCACGGGCCAGTCCCTGGGACGGAAGGGAAGGGGCTATGAAAAGGCTCACTTGTTGGCTTTCTAGTATGCCTGAGAGGATACCAGCCTGATGAGTGAAGCTGTACTAAATCAAGACCACGTGGCCAGCTCCTCCTTGAGATTCTCCCAGTTAAAGAAATTGGAGGGCAGGAAAAAGTGTTGGCAATCAGCCCCGAAGCTTCTCTCATATCCCTGTTCCTTTTGCTCTTCAGCCCCCAAATCTAAGAGAATCATGTGGTTTATTTTGAAAACAGAAACTTCCCTGGACCCCCAAATCTCCAGGGCCAAGACCATCTCTTCCTACCATTCATGTCTAGCCTGGGAGCAGAATGCAGCCCTGGTGCGTGTGAGCACTGGAGATTGGTGTCAGGAGGACTGGGGTCGGGGGAGAGGAAAGAAGGGGATCTTTCATGTTTATAGTGGTCAGATGGTGAAGGAAAATCTGGTGCGTGTGTGCTTGGCATTGGAAGGGCAAACTTAAGCCTGACAAGAGGAGAGACTGGCTCAGTGTTATCAGGGAAACAGTCCCGGGATGTTCCACTTTCGAGGTTCCTGCTCACAGTTTCAGCTTCTTTCTGTTGAGCAGTCTGAGATTTGGAGGTTGGGTTGGGGCTTGGTTTAAAGAAGAGAAGTCTTACAGAAGGAAGTGAGAGGGAAGCTCTAAGGTTATAGAAATGGAAAAGGGAGTTCTGGAATGATGGAGAGAAATCAAAAGTCTAAATGAGCAGGGAGGGTCATTTGCTTATTGCAGGATCTTGGCATCACAGGGTTGACCGATGTGGGTGTGTGTCAGGAAGTACTTGGATCAAGCCTGGGGCAAAAGGGCTAAGTTTCAACTCCATAAAACGGCCATTTTCTGAGTTGAGGAAGGCTGAGTATTCCGGGTGTCTGTTCTGTGGCAGTTTCCATCTAGGGGAGCCTGGGAGCCTGGGGTTCTTGTTGAGGAGATGTTGGGCTGTTAAACAGACCATGCGTTTACCTTTGTTCCAGGGTATGCTCAAATTTGACAGTGGGTGGGAAAGAACTGGCCTGTGAATTTGTGAGCATTCCTGGCTCTTTCTAAACTGTGCCCAGCCCTCTTGCAAAGGAAGTGGGTGAGCAGGGGGAGCACCCTGGAGTTTGAGTTCTGTAACTTCCTCCTCTGGTGACCATGGACACATCTCCTCCTTCCCTAGGCCACAATTTTGTTATCAGTTGATGATGGCCCTCCCTTCTTGCTCTTGGTGGGCCCCATCGCCTTGTCTGCCCAGCTCCCCTTCCCCTGTTCTGCTGATAACAGTTCTCCCTTCTCTATGGGCTGGCCTCTCTTCCACGTTAATCGAGTGGTCCTAGTGGAGGCTGCCAACCATATTCACTCTCCTCCCACCTCTGCCCAGGATTATAACAAGATCAGTCAATTTAGCTCACTTTTCTGGCCACAGTAAGTTATAAAAGAACATGACCAAAACTGTTTCTGAACACATGCGAGGCACCTCTTGGGGAAATTGCCACCACGAAATAATTGAGTGAGTCTTGGGAGGGCAGTGCTGAGCAGCTAAGAGCCACCATCCTGTTGTTAATGTGTCCAGATGTCTGCCATGGACTGGTAAGACCTGAGATGGGTTAAGTGACAATAGGATTATATCCATTTGGCTCTTTCGTTTTCCAGGGGTAGAGATCTCAACCCAAACTACTGTAAGCAGAAGGAGAACTTATCTGCTCACTTCTCTGAAAAGAGCAGAGGTCTTGTAAAAGAAATCCTGAGAAACTTATCTGCTCACTTCTCTGAAAAGAGCAGAAGGAGAACTTATCTGCTCACTTCTCTGAAAAGAGCAGAGGTCTTGTAAAAGAAATCCTGAGAAAAATTTTGGACTTTATTCCAAGACTGATGTGGAGACATTTAAACAGTAGAATAACATGATCCAGTTTGTGTTTTGGAAAGATTGGGAATGGACTGGAGGGGCCTTTTGGGAGGCAGGAGATCAGGTAGGAGGCTGTTGCTTAGATGCAGCTGGAGGGTGGTGGTATGAGCTGGGGGAAGGGTAATATTGGTGGAGAGAAATGGAAATACACTGAACAGCTAGGTGGAAGCTTGGACTGAGTCAGTTTCAGGTTTTGGTTGGATTTAGTCAGTTCAGTTGAGTTCAGTCGCTCAGTCGTGTCTGACTCTTTGCAACCCCATGAATCGCAGCATGCCAGGCCTCCCTGTCCATCACCAACTCCCGGAGTTCACCCAAACTTATGTGCATCAAGTAGGTGATGTCATCTAGCCATCTCATCCTCTGTCGTCCCCTTCTCCTCCTGCCCCCAATCCCTCCCAGCATCAGGGTCTTTTCCAATGAGTCAACTCTTTGCATGAGGTGGCCAAAGTATTGGAGTTTCAGCCTCAGCATCAGTCCTTCCAATGAACACCCAAGACTGATCTCCTTTAGGATGGACTGGTTGGATCTCCTTGCAGTCCAAGGGACTCTCAAGAGTCTTCTCCAACACCACAGTTCAAAAGCATCAATTCTTCACAGTCCAACTCTCACATCCATACATGACCATTGGAAAAACCATAGCCTTGACTGGATGGACCTTTGTTGGCAAAGTAATGTCTCTGCTTTTTAATATGCTATCTAGGTTGGTCATAACTTTCCTTCCAAGGAGTAAGTGTCTTTTAATTTCATAGCTGCAATCACCATCTGCAGTGATTTTGGAGCCCAGAAAAAGAAAGTCTGACACTGTTTCCACTGTTTCCCCATCTATTTCCCATGAAGTGATGGGACCAGATGCCATGATCTTCATTTTCTGAATGTTGAGCTTTAAGCCAACTTTTTCACTCTCCTCTTTCACTTTCATCAAGAGGCTTTTTAGGTCCTCTTCACTTTCTGCCATAAGGGTGGTGTCATCTGCATATCTGAGGTTATTGATATTTCTCCCGGCAATCTTGATTCCAGCTTGTGCTTCTTCCAGCCCAGCGTTTCTCATTATGTACTCTGCATATGTTAAATAAGCAGGGTGATTGGGTTAGAGATGAGGAAAAAGAGTGAGTCAAAGGTGGATGCTTGGGTCCTGAAGCAGGCAAGATGCAGACACTTATCACTGAGACAGGAATCAAGGTAGCAGGACCATGTGGAGGAATGAGGATACGATGTGTATCTGGGTAGGACATCCAAGTGAAGATCTGGCTAGCTTAGTCTTATATTCTGGAGAGAGATCTTGATAGGAGATTTTGGAATTATCAACATATAAACTAATTTCCGCCATGAAGTAGGTGATACAGGCAAGAGAGAGAGAGGTCCAGTGAAAAGAGGAAAGTTTTAGATATCTTCAAGCCTTTCAGGACAGCATTTAAGGGCTGGCCAGGGGACACTATGGGGAATGAGAAGAAACACTTGAAAATGTAGGAGGAAAAAGAGGTGGTATCATGTGTATCAATGCTACTGAGTATTTCAAGAAGAAAGGAGTGGTCAATTCTATCCATTAGGAACAAAGATTCAGAAGCAACTGTTTCACGTAGCAATTGGTGAGAATATTTTTGAGGAAGTGGTGGTGACAGAAATTAAGTTGGATGTACCGAGGAGTAAGTGGGGATAGAGGAGTAAAGATAATGTTCTTAAGACATAGGTTTAAATATCCATGAGCATCCTTATCACCAAGATTGTGATCTTGAAAAATCATTTCCATTAAAAGGAATCAAGACTTCTAGGAAAAATGGTTAATTCTTGGTCTAGGTTAGAAAATACAAAAGATGAGCCTGGACTATCTTGCCATATCACATAGCAAGGAAGTTATGAAAGCTGCTAGGTCTGTGTTAAAGGGACCCAGGAGCCAATTTGAAGATGCTTTCACTGGCAAAAGATGGGAATTCATGAGTTCATAATAATACTCAAAAACAAAACAAAACAAAAAAACCACATGCCACCTTGAGAGGATATTAGGGAATAAATTTATTATCTTAACAACTGGGTAAAGATAAGGACAGAATCAAACATTTATCCAGTCTTTTCCATAGCAGCGATATCAACATGTAACCAAGTTGTAAAAGAGGAAATGCATCTTTTACAGAAGAATTTCAGCTGCAAAAGGAAATGATAGAATTCGGGTCTAGACATTGCGCATCAATAATTGCCAACATTCAAAAAGAAAGACAACTGGACTTTAAACACTTTCTCATGAAAGAAACACCACCACCTATCATCTTGTCAAATGAATCAAATGGAGCCTGACTAAGCTCCCAGATCCAGGGGCCAAAGTACTGGAAAATGGGGGACAGAGGAAGACAGAGGAACATGTTGAACTTCACCAAGAATGTGCAGTCAGCAAGATCCAGACTGGAAGAAACTCTGCAGGTCAAATGACCAGGGTTCTTTAAGTGAAACATTGTGAGGAAAAGGAAAAGAAAGAGATCAAGGGGGAACATGTAGATAATATACATTCAAAAGATGTATCAAAGCACCCATGGGCAAAACTAAACTACAGTGTCAAGGGACACAGCTATGGTGATGCAACTGTGGTGGTGGTCTAGTCGCTAAGCCATGTCCAACTCTGTGACCCCATGGACTGTAGCCCACCAGCCCCTCTGTCCATGGGATTCTCCAGGCATGAATACTGGAGTGGGTTGCCATTTTCTTCTCCAGGTGCAATTATGAAAGCACACAATAAAGTGATTACTATGAAAGTCAAAATGGTGATTGCTTTTTGGAAAAGGGAATTTATCATTGAGGTGGAGCACCTGAATGACTTCTGGGGCAGCTAGTAAAGTGCCGTTTCTGTTTTTTAAGGCAAAATATTAATTTTTATTATGTAGACTGTTAAAAAGAAAGTTTGAAATTCCAACAGAAAAGTGTTAGCATATATAAACTTATAATTTGCCACAAAAGAAATATAAATGGCAAAAATTAGTAAAAGTAAAGAAAAATATTTCAGGATTGCTTTTGGCTTCTCAGATGAATGGAGACTCAGATACAGTTAAAGGTCTAGAATTTCTTGAACATCTTGATGAAGTTATTTACTTTCTAATAAACCAAAAGGAGGTCAGTCCTGGGTGTTCATTGGAAGGACTGATGTTGAAGCTGAAACTCCAATACTTTGGCCACCTGATGCGAAGAGGTGACTTATTGGAAAAGACCCTGATGCTGGGGAAGGTTGAGGGCAGGAGGAGAAGGGGATGACAGAGGATGAGATGGTTGGATGGCATCACTGACTCAATGGACATGAGTTTGGGTAAACTCCGGGAGTTGGTGATGGACAGGAAGGCCTGGCATGCTGCAGTTCATGGGGTTGCAAAGAGTCAGACACAACTGAGTGACTGAACTGAACTGACTGAATTCATTAATTTTATTTACTAACATTGGGTTTCTGTATCTTTGTTATATTTTACAGAAAGAAGGCTTAACATTTCTGACTATAACTGGGGAAATGAGTCTGAGAAGGGTTGGGCTGGTACTTCAGGTTGAAGAAGGTTGTTTTATCTTTGCTTAAACTTGGGCAGATTTAAGCATGTTTAAGTACTGATGGCAAGGAATTAACAGCAAGACAGAGGAGTTGGAGACAAGAGGATAGATAATCGATAGACTGAGACTTCTAAGAATGAAGCAGATCAGAGGAAGAACTAGTGTAAGGCTTATCTTTGAGCAAAAGAAGGACATATTTCATCTATGTGAGAGGGAAGAGGAAAGGAGGCAGATGGGACAGTTGGTAGGTTTGATGGTGAGCATCTGGCAAAACCCCATCCACTGGCAGCTCTCTCTTCTGTGAAGGAGCAGGAAGCTTGTCTCCCTGGAGTGAGAGGTGAAAGAGTTCAGAGGCAGAATCAGAGGTTCGAGAGTAAAGATTTGAGCCAGCCCTCTGGAGATATGAGAGCAGTGTCATGTTAGTTGGTAGCTAGACATACATAAATGACTCCAAAACTACGGTTGAGCTAATTTCATCCATAGGGTTTAGCTGCCTAGATTTAGGCACAGGGAACGCATTGGTCCAAATGAGCCAGGGTTACAGTTTTGTTGGGTGGGTGAAACATCAAAGGGACAAGGGTTTGATCTGAGGGTATTGGTGAGAGAGGGATTTTGGTGTTAAACCGTGACATTTCAGGTGGATTGAGGAGGTGACACATAGAAGGAGGGAAGGGAGAGAGGGAGAAAGACAAAGAAATGAGGGCAGAAGGTACCTATATGACTTGGAGGAACATACTCATATTGCAATAGTGCATGAAAATGTGTGAGCTGAAAGAATTCAAGACTATGGTTGGAAACCAGGGTGACTAGATTGGAAGTTTCAGAGGTGAAGTACAGATGAAGACAAGGTCTAGTGGGTAATGATAAGAGTGATGGGGAAGGTGGAGTTGAGATAAAGGTCACTGTTGATTTGAAGGTCAAGGGAGTTAGAAGCTGGGTGCTGGGTGCAGATGCTGAGGTCATCTAGGGACTTCGGTTGGTGGAGATAATTGTTCACCCGACACTGGAGTCTTTGACAAATGATCAGTGAGAGGGAGTTGGTAGTGGGGAGACTGCCTGCAGGCATGAGCCTGCAAAGAGCTGGGGTTTGCACAGAGTGAAGAAATACTGCTTTGGAAGAGCCTGAGGTCAAGGAAGGTGTCAGCTTCCCCTCTTGATCTTGAAGATAAGCAGCTTCCTCTGGAGGATGCAGTGGGGGGAGTAGTATTCTTAGGGAAGGAGAGCCATGTGCCCCATGACTGTTCCCAGATGACCACAACCTTGGGACCAGACACACTTAGCGCACCACAAGTCTAGCCAAGTGTGGTCAGCCCTTT
Source organism: Bos javanicus (assembly GCF_032452875.1). Classification (NCBI taxonomy): domain Eukaryota; kingdom Metazoa; phylum Chordata; class Mammalia; order Artiodactyla; family Bovidae; genus Bos; species Bos javanicus. The sequence continues at coordinate 78,822,413 of NC_083878.1, forward strand.
GAACATCTGCCATGGATACGCTGTTCCCTGCACCTGCCTGACATCTCCTCTATGCTCTTGCCAGTGGCCAGGCCCCCCAGAAGTCCCTGCACAATGTTCCTACATGTTTGATGTCCCTGAAAGAAGAGGGAACACATAATCACGATTTAAAAATAAACAGCAGAAGACAAAGTATTTCGGTTCTTGGCTCTACCCTGAGCTGGTGAAGTCATCTCTCTGAGTGGACTCTTGCCACAGTGCACTTGGAGGCCATTGAGGTTTGGCAATGACTGGGCTTTGTCGACTAAAGGCTGGGCCTGTTCACAGATGACAACCTTCATTTCAACCCCAGTCCTGATGAGGAGGCGGGGGCTAGACCTTGAGCTGCGGAATCCTGCCATGGGTTTTCCCCTTGCTGGTCTGACTCTCTGTCTTATCTTTTCTCCCTTTTAGGGAGGGGACAGAGCAACTCCACTGGAGACCAGAGAGGCACTTCAAGGGGGTTGCCATCCAACACAGGCCAAACATAACGCCGAACGCTTGCTGGTTCCTAAGGATTATTCAACCAAATGCACAAAGACAGAGGGTTAGGTTCCAACGCTAGGACTAAACTTTGGAAGGTACATCACCTTTCAAAAGTGGGAGGATTGCAAAGGAATGACCATGCAGATGGCTTCCCCTATGCCTCCGTGAGAGTTTTGGGAGTTAAGGAGAAGAGACTGGGAAGGGAAAAGTACACCAGCAAGAAACACAGTGTCATCAGAAGATATTTAATCAATGTCGTATTGTTCCCGAGCTTAGATCATTGCTCCTGGAGGCATGTTGCGTTCTCTATGGGTTATTTAGGAATATATGGATCAGGTTTAATCTAAATATTTAATCTTGTAATCAAAACACCCCATAAGTTCCTACTATGTAAGTTTTATTTAACATCTAACATTTAACAAAAACATCTGCCTTGTGAAAATCAGATTAAGATTTAAAGACAGATGACAAACTGAGAAAGATATTTGCAACATTTCCAGTAGGGTTAATAAGCTCAGTATATATAAGACTCTTAAAAAGCAAAAAAAGAAAAGAAAGAAAGGAAAACAACCAACCTAAACAAATGGACAGATAGATTGAATAGGCAATTTACAAAAAGAAGAAATGAAGAGGCCAGAATATATAAAAAGCTGTTCAACACTCCTAATGAATTAATTATTGAGATAGCATGTTTTGTTTAGTATGAAGGTAAACAGATTGCTTGAAAAAATGTAACAGTGTTAGTCAAGGCTTTGGGAAATATTTAGTTCAGAAGAGTACAAATTAGTACAACCTGTCTGTAAGGCAGTTTGACAAGTATCAGAACCTAAAATGCCCATATCCTTTGATCCATCCAATCTGCTTTTAAGAAGGAGACTGTTCCAGTGCAGAAAGTTGTATTAGACTGCACTGGAATATTCATTAATTGATGATTAATGGAGAACTGGAAAAACCTCTTAATGTCCACTATCAAGGGGCCAATTAATTGAAGTATGGCTCATACTCATACTACAAAGGATGCAGTCATTTACAAAATAAGAAAGTATCTTCAGTTGGAAAAACAGATACTTCTGATGTATTTCTTGAGTAAAAAAATCAAACCAAACCAAACCATCTCAGTTATGTACCTACTCTTCTAGGTGGATCTCACACCAATGTGGGGCCCTCCATTGGCTTCCCAAGATATCCTGGGATGCTGTGGTCCAGGAGAAGAACCAGTTAGTGGCAGGGAGAGCGGGAATGCTGGCAACGCCTGACTTTGGTGTACCTCTAGAGGATGAAGTGCTGCGGGAGGCGAGTGTGGTGAGAGACTGGGCCCTTCACCTAGTTCACCCACGGCGGCAGCAAGTACCACACGTGTCTCCCGTGTTTTAGCCCTGTGATTTTGGATATGTGACTCTTTCAGAGGTCCTCATAATAGATGCTTGCGTAGTTCGTCCTTTTCTTTTCATTTCAACTATTTACAAAGAAACTGTTTCAAGTGTATCTCCTATAGATAGCATATAATTGAGACTTACTTTAAAAAGATCCACTCGGTGGGGTGGGGAGGGGCAGGAGGCTCAAGAGGGAGATTGATATATGTATAAGTATGGCTGATTTGCATTGCTGTATGGCAGAAATCAACACACCATTGTAAAGCAATCTTCCCTCAGTTAAAAATAAATGTAAAAAAATCCACTCTATCTTGATCTTTTAATTATAATGTTTAATACATTGGTATTCATTCTAATTACTGATATAGTTGGATTTTGGTATGTCATTTTGCCATTTGTATTTGTCGCATCTGTTTTAAGTTCCACTTTTCTTCCTTCCTTTCCTTCTGTTGGGTTAATTGAATATATTTTAGTATTTCATTTTGATTTCCTACTGAATTTTTAGCTGTATACTTTGCGGTATTATTTCAGTGGTTGCATCTTTAGCTTTATTGCGTGAGTGTTAGAGGGGTGATTTCATATAAAAAGTAGGTCCCTTGCTATCGTAAATGTCTATTTATCCAGCTCCCTTTCCAGACAGAACAGAAGTAACACCTGCCTTTTAGGACAGCACGCAGGACACTGTTGCATCCTGATAGAGCTAAACGTGATTGGAGTCCTGGCCCGGGGCACTGATGGGGGAGCTCACCTTGCACACCAGCCAGTTATGATGTGTCAAGTACACTAAGACCGCTGCCGCTGCTGCTGCTAAGTCGCTTCAGTCGTGTCCGACTCTGTGCGACCCCATAGACGGCAGCCCACTAGGCTCCTGTATCACACATCAGTGGGATCACTGAAAATTGGGAAAAATTATACGTTAGGTGTATGTGAAACTTGTAGAAAATTGAGGCCAAGTTCTGCTGCAGAGTGAATAAGAAATCTGGATATTCTTTCTAGAATGATTTTGCCATATATTTTCGGTGTCAATGATTAACTATTTACTCTATTGTTTGGTAGGTCTTCCTTCATAGCTCAGTCTGTAAAGAATATGCCTGCAATGCAGGAGACCCAGGTTCAGTTCCTAGGTTGGGAAGATCCTCTGGAGAAGGAAATGGCTACCCACTCCAGTATTCTTGCCTGGAGAATCCCACGGACAGAGGAGCCTGGCAGACTATAATCCATGGAATTGCAAGAGTCAGACACAATTTAGTGACTAAACCACCACCTATTGTTTGGTGCTTAATGGCAGGAGGGTAAAATACTCTCTCTAACAATGAGTTCCAAGCCCCCGAATATATGCTTAATATAAAATTAAGTACGATTTTTTTTTCTTTTAAGAAAGTGCGTGCTTAATGTATGACTTGCAAAAAGTGCTTGTTGATACCATGGGTGTAGTTATACCACTGACCACATGGAAACTAGAAGACACAAGAAGAGATATCGGCCCCTGAAAAGTTTGCAGTCAGGTTTGTGCTCAAAGATAATTAGGATTAATAACTGCAAAAGGTGTGTTTACATATCACTTCATGACTCATTTAGACCAAATTACTCTTCTACTGAGTTAATTTTACTCAGTTTCAACTCCAAGTTTTCCTGTGCATGGATGGAAAGTGGAGTGATAGTAGTGGACATGTTGGCAGTACTAGCAGAAGAATAACTCCTCCAAGAGTTGTATGAAGCCAGCATTGTATCAGTAACATCAGATGCTTCAAATAGAATCTCCACCAAGTTAATTTTACCACTGGTTCAACTTTTCACCCAATTTGTGGAATCAAAGTAAAGCTTTTGGATGTTAATTCTGTCAAAGATGAACTAGCTGAAACGAATATAATTGAATTTGTCAAGAAATTGAACATTGAAGTTGTTTTTTTTTTTTTTTTTGCAGGGATAATAAAAATACAAATTTTGGCGAAACACAGTGTGGAAGAACAAATGCTATTCTTACTAAGTTAAGACATTTATAGACTAGGAATGTTCTTGGAGTTGGTTGGGTGTACACAAAATTAATAACCATACTGTTCTATCAATTGAATTACAAGCTGTCGTAAAAAATGAAATCATTTTGTATGTGTTCAGAAAAATGGAACTACAAAAATTTTGTGGCAAACCCGTTTTGAGTCCAAAATACTATTTCAGCATGGCAGTACAGACTTTCTCCTTTTGCTGCCTATCATTAATCAGATTTGGGAAATCTTTGAACTTTTAAAGAACTCCTTTGTGAATCAACTTAAGGCCTCAAACGTTGCTGAGATTTTATATAAATAAACCCTCTAAGTTCTTGTTCTTTTTGCTCAAAACCAGTTAGAAATATTTAATTAAAATTAAGTGAAGTTTTGCCTCACGCATCAGGTTTTCAATATTTAGTGAATTGCAGTTACTGAGAGCAAAGCCTGCACACTTTATCTCTACCAAAGTAAGGGAGATTTATCTCTATGAAAGTGAAGGAGGAGTTGAAAAAATGAAATGAGAACTTAAATGATGTGCAACATTTAATATTCAAATTCTTTAGGAGCTCCTGGGATATCTTGGTTTATAGAGGAGTCTTATGATGGTGCTCACCTAATAGTGAAGTGAATTTCTACTCTGCTTTGTAATGGAATGAAATTGAGCAGGCCTATAATTTTGCAGCATTTAAAACTGGAGAACCATTCAAAAGAATCATAAATACAGACAACTTACTTGACATGTTTTGTCAAGGAAAACTACTCTAAGGCAAAAGAAAAGCATCTGTGAAATTATTTGAAGTGAAATATTTACTCTTTTCTATATGAAAAATAATTGAAACTGACAATATCCTCCATTTAGCTAAATCTTCTCCAAGCTTACCAGATATCTCACTGCTAGGAGGCAGGATGTTGTCCCAATTAAAAAATTGTGATCAACAAAGAAGGGTTGATTGAAAGAGTCAATAATTCCAAATTTATTAATCAAAATGTGCAACACTGAAGAAAACTGTAGACAATTTTATGAGAAAAATCTGAAATGTTAAGATTGTTTTAAAAAAACTACATTCTTTACAGAAATTCAGTGGTACAATATTAAAGGGTGAGATGTCTAAGAAACTGTGTGGATATGGACCAAGAATAAATTATTTTGCTTACTTTATTTTTTAATGTTCTGATTATCAACATAAAGGAGGTTTTAAAAGTTTGATGTATGCAGCTATATAGATTGTAGTTTTGAAAGCATTTTATTTTTGAAATTAATATTTTGAGTAAACAGTTTTATGATCCATCAATGCAATATAATCATTTCATTATTTAATACATAAATATTTTTAAACTATATAACTTTTATTAATTTTAGTTCCTTCTTTTACAAACTTGTCTCATTCTGGACAGCACATTGCTATTACATTTGTCATTAGCATAATTCACAAATATCCTGGTTTTTCACCTTTCAGGCCAAGAGTAGTTTTGTCTGTCCTTGCTTTTTATAATTTGTAATTAGGAAGTAGGACTGTGTGACTTATTTTTGCAAATGAAATGTGAGCAGAAGTGATGTGAGACATTGATAGGATGCAATATGCAATTTCTCTTCTTTCTCCTGCTGTAGTCATCACAGAAACATATGTCAAAGAGGAACTTTTGTCAGGTAGGAACTTTTTTCAGGTAGGAACTTTTGTCAGGTAGGAACTTTTGTCAGGTCGCAACTTTGAATGGTGATGGCCTGGAGCACAGCTCCCAGAGAGCTGTGTGAGCATTAATGAGGAGAGTGTGAGAAATAAAATATACACACACACACATAGATCTTTGTGGTGGTAAGCCACTGATGTTTTGGGATTATTTATTATTGTAGCAAAACCTTACCTACCTTAATTGATAAAGCTATGGTGTAGGTGAATTTATGGTTTCATTAATTTATCCCTCCATTTATTCTAAAAGAATTTACTTGGCAGTGCACAAACTCAGTCGTGTCTGACTCTTTGTGACCCCATGGATTACAGCACCCCCAGGCTCCTCTGTCCATGAGATTTCCCAGGCAGGAATATTGCAGTGGGTTGCCATTTCCTATTCTGGGGGATCTTCCTGATCCAGGGAGCGAAGCCACATCCCCTGCATCTCCTGCATTGGCAGGTGAATTCTTTACCACTGAGCCACCTGGGAAACCCAAAAGAATGTAAGACAGTTTAAAAACAGCAGGATACAATGAAAAGATAAGGGGACTTCCCTGGTAGTCCAGTGGTTGAGACTTTGCCTTCTAATGCAGGAGGTGTGGGTTCGAGCCCTGGTTATGTAGCTAAGATTTCAATTGCCTCGCAGCCAAAAAACCTAAAAAGAATAAAAAGATAGGGATTTAGTAAAGGGAAAATAGGATTATAAAAATAAAGTCAGAGGTAAAATTACTCAAAATGCATTCCTTGTATTTTCTAGTGGTGGGTGGACATTTAGTCTTCCATCTTAGTGGCCAAGATAAACAGGAAAATCTCACCAGTAGCAGCATATATAATATAGCAACAAGCTCTACATTCTTTTCTTATCTGTATTTTGTGATGTTATATATGTAACAGTATTACAAGATGCTTTGAGAAAAACCTTATGCAAAAATGGGACAGTCCATCAACTATTAGGCAACTTTCCATCCATAAATAAATCAGAAGTGTTTCACATGATTCTTTCTTATCTCAGTTCTCAATGCAGGTAGAGGACATAATGGGAATTGTTCAGCTCAGGGAAATTTGATGTGAGTTGATGGGAGAGATGATGGTGCCAAGCGAAGCCTCCTGGAGCAATAGCTCTTGCTTACCTGGCCGAATCCAGCACGAGCCGCAGAGAACCTCAGCACTAGTGCATAATCTTGGTCAGTTCCTCAAGAAATATTTCTCTCATCTTAAGGTTGCTTTGAATAAGAATTGTATAGGAGGGATATTGGTTATATTTTCTGATCAGGTCCCAGAGCAGAATTGGATCTGGCTCTTACAGTCCAGAAGCTTCCACTCCAATCACAGGGCAACATATATAAATAAACAGCCGCAGTCTAGAATGAGTTACATGCAGAGAGACCTATACAAATAATGGGCCCCGATCACCCCCAGAGAGAGTGGCAGCTCTCCTGAATAATGACTGAGTCATACCCTGTAAGGGACATCATTGGCCCCTGGGGCCTGCATCTTGGCCACAGTATCCAGCAGGTTGGCATCAGTGTCTCTGAATAGCTTCAGATCCACGGACCATCCGAAAGGCCCAGAGGAAGAACATGCCGTGTGGAGGTGAGCTACAGTGTCAACCAGCTGCCTGTGCCCGGGCAGCCCTGGTGCTCTGAGTGAGCTCAGAGAGAGGAACCCCAGCCAGGGCTGGACAAAGCCTGTGAACTGATGACCCAAAGGCTGGAATGTTTGCAAGAATCTATTTTTGTTTCAGATAAAACTGGAAATGGAGCCACATGGGGAGCCAACCTCCCAGAGATTAATGGTGAAGGAGTGAGCTGCAGCTCACCGGGGAAGTATGAGTGTGAGCTCACCAATATATTTCCTTGCAAAACAAAGCTGGGCAATGGAGATGGGAAAGAAAACTCCAGTCTGGGCCGAGGCAAGGTCTGCAGAGACTGGGCCCCCTTTCCATCCATCTGTCTGTGTCTGCCCATCCTGTCCCTTGGACTGCAATGAGATCCAACCAGTCCATCCTAAAGGAAATCAGTCCTGAATATTCATTGGAAGGACTGATGCTAAAGCTGAAACGCCAATACTTTGGCCACCTGATGCGAACAGCTGACTCATTTGAAAAGACTGTGATACTGGGAAAAATTGAAGGCGAGAGGAGAAGGGGACGACAGAGGAGATGGTTGGATGGTATCACTGACTCAATGGACATGAGTTTGAGTAAACTCTGGGAGTTGTTGATGGACAGGGAGGCCTGGCATGCTGCAGTCCATGGGGTTGCAAAGAGTCAGACACGACTGAGCAACTGAACTAAACTGAACTGATCCTTCCTTCCATCCTTCACAAAGCCCCCAGCTGGTGTCTGGTCCTGTTCTCAGCTAGGAGGGTTGGGTAGGGGAAGGAATAGGCCCTGTTCTCTGGTCTAGAGAAAACCCACTGGCAGAACGTGATTGAGGAAAGCACCTGGCCTGTTTCAGATGGTTCAGGGTTCAGGACCCTGGGATTTCGTCAGGTTGTTAGCCCACCAGTCAATGAAAAAAACACGTTTTTCTCTTTGGAAACCTTTTCCTAGTTGGTCAATTTATGGTGAGATCTGGGTGCCCGGTCCTAGGCTTAGTTTGCATTCTTGGGGTGGGTGGGGATGGGGAGTGAGACAGAACACCCAGTCCTCTGATGAGAATAAGAGAACTGCTTCTCCAGGATCCTGGAAGCTGAGACCAGGCACCATTTAATCATTGGAGGGCTGTCTCTGTCTATCACGACACAGACTAGGAGATCCAGAGTCCCAGTCGAAAGTCTCCCAGCTGACCGTAGGACCTGAGTCCAGATCTGCACTGCTTCCCTGCCCCAGTGAGGGGCAGTGCTTGCTCCTTCCATCATATCACATGAATCTGGAGGGTGGGGGGATATCCCTTCCCACTCAGGCTGTTTCCTCACCAGCTCCCTTTCCTTTTCTCCTTCCTGGACGCATGGCTCCTTCATCCTACATCCAATGCTGCTCAAGTAACCTTGGGGCCTGGAGGTTTCAAGGCTCCCAGTAAAGAGGTCTGGACTCTGCTGGGGAAATTCAGTGTCTCCCTTCCATGAATGCCAGGTCTGTCTTCAGCCCCCCAAAAAGCAGACTGGGCTCTGGATGTCCCTGGCTGATGGTCACAGGGCTGCATGTGTCATGATCATGCTTCCCTCCCTGAGTCCGTCTGAGAATCAGGACATGAGGAGACCCGGCTCGCAGTGGGACCTGCTGGCACCGTGACCAGTGTCTGGGGAGGCTGGTCAGTGACTTGGCAGGGCTGGGAACTGTGGGAGCCCTGTGGGGAATGCCTCATTGCACCAGTCCCTTCCGAATGCAAGAGTGTGGTTTGGGAGACTAACCTGAATCTGTTTACTTTGCAGGAAAAAGTCAGCTTCAATCCTCAGAACCTGGACTGCAGTGAGAGTGAAAGGACTTCAACCACAGTGCCTAGACTCTAACTTACAAGGTGCTTTTAGCCAGTATACCTGTCCCTTCACAGTGACTCATGGAGTGACAATCAGCAAAAAGACCCACAGAAGTTTTTTCAAGGCAACAATTGTGGTGTGGGCTTGGTATTAAGCGAGGCTGATGCTTTTTAAACTGGTCTCATGTATGTCTTGTCTCCTCGTGAAGAAATCATACTGGGTCTGCCTTAAAACTCTGCTTTGTACATTCAAATGTCTGTTGAAATGATGTTTTGAGAGAGCAAGACCCTGTGCAGAGAGAAGCGAGGATCAGTCCCTGGGCTATAAGCTCCTAGCTCTTGCAATGATCATTCACTCTTTCATTTCACAAACACTTACTGAGTAATCTCTGCTCATCTGGGGCTGGGCAGTAGGCTGCAAAGATGAAACAGAAGTACTTTTCTCTTTGAGGTGCTTGGAGGCTCAAAGTTGGTTAGATGTGACATGTTTGTAAAATACCCTAGCACCCAGCAGGCCTGGGGATGCTACAAGGGAAAGGGAGAAAGGATACATTTTGAGGCAGCTCAGTGTGTCAGCACCTAGAAAGGCTTCCTCGAGGAGGTGTCGTGGTGGTTAATTTTATGTGTCAACTTGGCCAGACCATGGTCCTCGAATGTTTAGTCAAACACTATTTTCGATATTTCTGCGAAGGTATTTTTGGATGAGATTAACATGTAAATCAGAAGACTTTGAGGAAAGCAGATTTCTTCCAGGATGTGGGTGGGCCTCATGCAATCATTCGAAGGCCTTTACAGAAAAAGACTGACCTCCGTGAAGCAAGAAGGAATTCTTCTTGCAGACGGTCTTTGGCCACAAACTGTAACTATTCCCTGGGTCTCCAGTTGTTGGCTTACCCCGTAGATTTCAGACTTGCCAAGCCTCCACAGTTGTGTGAGCCAATTCCTTAAAATAAATCTCTCTCTACGTATACACATATCTTGTTGGTTCTGCTTTTCTGGAGAACCCTGACTGCAGGTGGCAATGCCTGAGGATATTTTGGGGATTTCATTGCTAGTTTAGGTGAATTCTTGTGCAGAGAGATTTCTACACAAGAGAAGATAAACATTTTGGAGTATGGACCCAATTTGGGGTTTAGGAAGAGAGCTGAAAGACTTTTTTTCAGGGGATTAGTGGAAAGTGATTGTCAAAGATAAAAGCTTTTCTCTAAGAAGGTGAAGGCCTTGAAAGAACAAAGGCTGAAGAAGCTGCTGGAAATCCCCAAACTATGGACAAGCCAGCTGAGGGTCCAAGTGAAAATGATTAAAACACAAACCAAGATCAAATGAGTATGTGACAGAGAACACCACTTTAAGATTTTAGAAAGCCAAGCCCTTCCTCTTCCTGAGATCCAAAGTAGCCTGAGATAAACATGTCAATTCATTTTTGTCTTTGCTTTCCTAAGTATGTAATACTGTCCTTTTAAGTATATAATATAAAAACAGCTCAGTATCTTTGCCCAGATTCCTAATTGTATTTCAATTTTTTAGTAGAAAAATCATAACCAAGAATGGAAAGTTTATTCATCTTTCACTGTTGAGCCTAGGTAGAAGGGAGATTTTTTTAGGCATTTCCATGTCCAGATCTCTTTTGTGGTTTCCTGATTCCTACAACTTTCAGACTCCCTGAAAACTAGTGGCATGCCTAACAGCTAATGGTCGTCTTTCTTGATCTTATTTCTTTCAGTCATTCTAACAGTTTTTATAAACATCTCTATTTTTGTATGAATTTGCATCCTACTTGACATACCTAGAGGGAGTTCTCTTCCTGATTGGATCCTGTCTAATTCAGCACTGACATCACGAGAGCTTATAGAAAACAGACCTCTGAAGATGGGAAGAATGGTTGGTTATCTGTTCAGGTTAGGTTTGGAGCTAGTGATGACTTTTTTGTGAATAGAAAGTGGAATACTGATAATGTAGGGCTTTATGCTGACAAGTGGTTTATTAAATCATCTGAAGTTGCCTGAAATTAAAGTACTATGGAGGGCAAAGCTTTGGCAGGTTAAATGGCTGCTGTTACAGAATCTTATGGTGGAAACACAGAGTGTGAAGGCTGCTGAGATGTGGAGTGGGTTGGCTGTTTCTGACTGTACTGGAAAGAAAAAAAAATGAATAATCTCAGGATTTTACCTTCTCGGAGCAATTCACGGCCAGAGAATCAAAGTGCTTCTGTAATGCTCTAAAGTACTGCTTTTCAACTGTCTTGTAGCTTGCTGCTGCTGCTGCTGCTAAGTCGCTTCAGTCGTGTCCGACTCTGTGCGACCCCAGAGACGGCAGCCCACCAAGCTCCCCCGTCCCTGGGATTCTCCAGGCAAGAACACTGGAGTGGGTTGCCATTTCCTTCTCCAATGCATGAAAGTGAAAAGTGAAAGTGAAGTCGCTCAGTCGTGTCCGACTCTTAGCGACCCCATGGACTGCAGCCTACCAGGCTCCTCCGTCCATGGGATTTTCCAGGCAAGAGTACTGGAGTGGGGTGCCATTGCCTTCTCCGGTCTTGTAGCTTAATGTATCATAAAGTTTGATTGTACCGTTATAGGTGCTAGCACAAGATAATACACAGCTGCACCAGGTTTCTTATGGGGACGTGAGGACATTGTTCAAGAAAGAGTGAGATGTGAGAGCTGGATGTGGACATTTGGGTAGATCGGCTGAATCAGAGGAGCTTGACCCACTCCGTCAATCTCTCTGGGTCTACTTTGCCATTAGAGGCAGCCTTCTCCATCGCTGACTAAGGGGACTTCTTTCTACTTGATTGAAGACCACGTGGTGCTAAATCTCCTTAAGAAACGTTTCCACCACTCCTCATTTCTCCCATCACCACCAGATCCAAGACTAAGGCAGATCCTAGCATGCTTAAGAGGGATGAGAATGAAGTATGACCCGTGAGGAGAAAGCATACATACCAGAAGAATTACAAGGTGACAGACAAGGGCGGATGCTACGTAATGTTGGTTTGGGCCAAATTTATCGAGCTGTATGTACTAACCAGAGATTCTTGATTTAATACGCTAGCTTGAGTCTCTCGCATTGACACCAAAAATTTGCTTTCTCTTTGACTTAAACCTGGACTCAGTGGCCTGTGCGAAATGAAACTGAAATGTCAGAACTTCCTTGGTACAAAGAAATCTGAAAGCTTAAAGAGACTGGAATATTGGAACGGATTTATCATTTGCAAACCTAGTCATGTGTCCCCTTATAGGAGGGATCACCCAGATGCCACTCTTTTTACAAAGTCATTGAGAAATACCCTGGGGACTGATGCACCAAGTAGCCTTGAAAGGTTTTGTGATGACTAATCTCTTCAGGCAAGGGCTGATGGAGTTAGAGACTGCCATTGCAAAGATTTTCTTCATTTCACTGGGGATGATGGCATTCCAGAGTGGCACATGCCAATGGTCAGTATTTAACCTTGAGAAAGAAGGTTATTGTGGTTAATGAAGCCCACAGCAGGATAATCAAAATCCCATTGTCTAATAGTCATGGAATCCCTAGGGGAGGATAGGTGGGTGGCCAATGAGAGCTTTACTTGATCTGTGTAATTGGAAGAGATTTTCAGATCTAGTCAACAAAGTCCTAAATTTGGGCATCACAAATGAAAAGGTATTGTCTCTCTCATTTCCAGACCTTTAGGAACTATAGTTTTTTAAGTGAATGGGGCTTCCCAGGTGGCACTATGGTAAAGAATCTGCCTGCTAATGCGGCAGACGCAGGAGACGTGGGTTCGTTCCCTTTGTGGGGAAGATCCCCTGGAGAAGAGAATGGCTACCCACTCCAGTATTCTTGCCTGGAAAATCCCATGGACAGAGGAGCCTGGTGGACTACAGTCCATGGGGTTGCAAAGAGTCAGACACAACTGAGCCCTCATGCCTCATTCACTCAGTGATGTAACTTGGGCACCACTCTCCCACCCAGGAGCATCCCACCTCAACTGCTGGTGGAACATGGGTAGCTCACTCACTTTAGATTTGCAAAGCCAGTCCTTTAGAGCAGGGGTCCTCAACCTCTGGGATCTAATGCCTGATGATCTTAGGTGGAGTTGATATAATAATAATAGAAATAAAGTATGCAACTAATATAATGTGCTTGAAGCATCCCCAAACCACCCCCCCACCACCTCCCTGCCACCCTGGTTCATGCAAAAATTGTTTTCCACCAAAGTGAGCCCTGGTAGCAAAACTGTTGGGATCTACCGCTGTAGAGTCCCTCTGACCCTGTAGAGGTGGTGTGGGGCACAGATGAGTGCTTACTGATGCTCAAAGCCTAAACTTTGATTCATTTACGGATCCATGAGAATTGTTGTCAACTCTTGGAAGGTACTTGGTGGCAATGTCATCCACAGGTTGTTAACTTTTGAAGTTTATAGACCCTTTGAGCATTTGATGAAAGCAATGAAGACATTCTGAGAAATGAAGGCACACTTACTCACACAACATTTATATTCAATTTTTGGAGGTTTATGGACCCTCTGAAGTTGCAGGTTAAAATTCCTGTGACTCAATCCAGTGACTCAATAAAACAAAGGGCAAAGATTACAAACAGATAGAAGAGGAAATACACACAGCCAAAAAATTATGAAAAGGTCTTCATATCCACTACAAACAAGAGTAATGCAAATCATACTGAGATACTATTTTTCACCAGCATTTGGCAATGATCAAAATCTTATATTTCAAATTGTGTTTTTGAGTCTTGCCCAAATCTCACAACTGGTGAGTGGTGGAGCTGGGGCTTGACCCTAAAGCCTCTGACTTCAAATCTCCCTTTCCTCTCATTTAATGACAGGGCCCTTGTGATATATGCCTTGCATCATTGCTTGGGTGTGTGCAGAATGCAGCCTGATCAAACTCTAATACCTTGCTCTGGATTTTTCTGGAGGAGACCACGAGGAGTAATAGCATCAAATGGAAAGGAAAATGAAATCCTCTATGGCCAGCAAGCAGTTCAGGTCATCTTTTGTTTTCCAGAAGGAGCCTTGGGCATCTGATAGCCAGTTCCAGGTGCTTGGCCTGTGGCCAGAGGCCTGGCTAGATTGGGGTCTGCAGGAGAATGGGGCTGGGACTACTTTCCACGTGGGGAATTCATGTGCCTAAGAGGAAGGTCCAGTAGTCAGTACTTCAGGCTTCAGTGTCCTGTCTTTGATTCTGGAACCCTGAGCCCGAGGGAGGCAAAGTCAGGCGCAGAAGAAAGAGGGAGACAGAGAGAAGTCAGAGGAGTAAGTGCTTTGGGTCATAGTCATGATCCCACAACAGCATAGGTACCTGTGTGTGTGAGCCAAGTCACTTCAGTCGTGTCTGACTCTTTGCAACCCCAGGGACTATAGCCCGCCAGGCTCCTCTGTCCATGGGATTCTTCAGGCAAGGATACTGGAGAGGGTTGCCATGCCCTTCACCAGGAGATCTTCCCAACCCAGGCATTGAACCTACATCTCTTGGGAAAGTAAAAAATGATGAGGGGGTGTGAGAACAAGGAAAGGAGAGAGACAGAAAGAGGCAGATGGAGCCAGAGAAGGAGAGGAGGCAGGGGAGATCGGGGGGATGAAGAGGGAGCAGGGGAGGGAGGGAGAGAGACCACAAATCTGCGTGTGTGAAGCAAGGGAGTTCACCCTGGAGACCACTCTTCTAGGTCAGGGCAGAAACAGATGGAACATTCTCCCGAGTTCCTCTAGTACAGAATGGAGTGTATAATCATTTCACCGTGTGTACAGGATTCCTAGTTACATAATGACTAAAAGCAGATAAAGATCCAGCCAAGAGAACAGCAAACCATGGACATGATGCTCATAAAAGTCCTTAGCCAGTCTCAGGGCTTGGCTGCCAACCTGCTCTGGGGCAATCAGGGTGGACAGAGCCAGGCGTGAGGAGCCCTCCAAGAGCCCCAGGGAGGAGGAGGAGGTGGTGGGGGGAACAGCAAGGAAGGCCAGCCCTCGACTGCCAAGAACAGCAGGTTGCAATGCTTAATGTCCACACTCATGCCAGCGTGCTTAGGAACTGTTGTTATTTTTATGAGAAAAATGCAGAAAGGCTAATCTGTCTATTTATGTCTGTCTGGAACCATGTAATTACTAAAGGGATGTTCTAGTGCCAGGATCCAGTCGTGGCTCTTCCTCTCCCATGATGTCTTTGGGAGGCTGGGCCCGATGTCCCAGCTCAGCTCTCCTGAGGAGCCTGCCAAGAGTTTTGGTCACCAATGGGATAGATAGACAGATAGACAGACAGAAGGGGACCTGGAAAAACTAATTGGGTCAAATACTTTTATGTATTTAGAGTTTTGGCAAGTGGTAATTTTAGGATATGTTTATGGAGTCTATGTTGGTTGAGAAACAAAGGTCTATTCCATAAAAGCCTATTCAGATCATGCTCTACCAACCATCCATCCATCCATCTGTCCGTCCATCCATCCATTCTTTGAGCAAGCATGCCATGGCAGTCATTTTGCTGGGCTCTAGAGATACAAATGGCACCCCACTCCAGTACTCTGGCCTGGAAAATCCCATGGACGGAGGAGCCTGGTAGGCTGCAGTCCATGGGGTGGCTAAGAGTCGGACACGACTGAGCGACTTCACTTTCACTTTCATGCATTGGAGAAGGAAATGGCAACCCACTCCAGTGTTCTTGCCTGGAGAATCCCAGGGACGGAGGAGCCTGGTGGGCTGCCGTCTCTGGGGTCGCACAGAGTCGGACACGACTGAAGCGACTTAGCAGCAGCAGCAGCAGAGATACAAAGGTAAACAAGACATGGTCTTTTCATATGAAAGACTCAAAGTGTGGGAGGAGGTAGAAATACCAACTATCAAGCACAGTGAAGTGTCACAGGTGCTATAACAGACCCTACAAGGAAGAGTAGGATCAAGGAAGTATCAAGAGTGGATCAAGGAGGGATCTTGGTAGTCAACAAAACTTCAAAGAGCAGGTGACCTTTGAGCTGAGGTCTGCAAGCTGAGTATATGTTTGTCATACAGGCCTTGGATCTTGGGCCACAGTCATGACTCAGGACTCTAGAGGGCGATGTCAGTGCACTCCTACCCTCTGAGTGTATCTTGAGTTCTAACCAAGCCTGTACTTTGCAAGGGTTGGAGTGGGTGGTTCTCAGCCTGGTATTGGGGACTCTGGTAACCTGACCTAAAGTTGTTATTTTCATTTCCTCTCTGCTGCTTCCCCACACCCTATTACCCTAGACAGGTCATGCTGTTTCCTGAGCATCTCCTTGCCTGTGATCAGGTTGGTCTGTCTTCATTTTCCCTTCTTGATTCCTTTCAAGACCTAAGGTACTGCTTTTCTGGGAGGCTCAAGGAATATATGGAATTTTGAAGGGCTTCCTTGGTGGCTCAGACAGTAAAGAATCTGCCTGCAATGCAGGAGACCTGGGTTCGATCCCTGGGTCATGAAGATCCCCTGGAAAAGGGAATGGCTATCCACTCCAGTATTCTTCCCTGGAGAATTCCGTGGACAGAGGAGCCTAGTGGGCTACAGTTCATGGGGTCACAAAGAGTCAGACATGACTGAGTGACGAACACTTCACTTTCAGGCCGGGGACTGAGTAGTGAGGAGACTGTTCTGAGTACAGCAGTGTGTGTTTGGGGAGCTGTGTGTGACAGGGCTGGGAGATTTTGGAGGTAGGTGTTGGCTGAGAAGAGGGTTGTGTTTTGGAAAAGTATGGAGGCCTGGGCTGATTGATTCGAGGAAGAAGGTGGTCTGCATGTTTGTTGTTCTTGTTGTTTAGTGGCTCAGTCGTGTCTAACTCTTTGCAGCCCCCACGGACTGTAGCCCACCAGGCTCCTCTGTCCATGGGATTTCCCTGGCAAGAATACTGTGGTGTCCTGTTCTCCAGGGGATCTTCCCAAAACAGGAATCGAACCTGCGTCTTCTGCTTGACAGGTGGATTCTTTACCACTGATCGACTTGGGGAGCCCAGGTCCTTATGTTACCCACCCCTATACCCTAGTTCTGATGTCCCTCCACCCAGTTGAAAGAATCATCAGCACAGGAAGGGAGGCCTAGAAAGTCATGTGACTTCTGCCTCCACATTCTTGGATTTCTAAATTTGTAGTTCTGATATTTCCCCAAGTTTTAGAGGAATTGCTTCTGCTGTTTCACAAGGTCACGTCGTAAGGGAAGTAGGTGCTAATGTTCTGAGGGGGTGCTCATGGATGAGGCTAATTTCTTGACAATGCAGGACTGTGCCCCAGGAGGGGACAGGCATTGGCTCTGGTGGGCTTTGGGGCCAGCTGGGTTGCAATGAACAATCCTGGAAGGCTTGGCTCCATCCAGCTCAATGAGCCTAAGTTGAAGCTGGTAGTGGCAGGGGATTGTCTAGAACTGCAGGTGCATGGTGGCTGCAGCTACCATGGATGTTCTTGGTGCCACTGGCACTGAGCAGAGGGGAGCAAGACAGAGCCGTGGGGGCAGGAGAGCCAAGGGGACATTTACTCCAGTGAGTACCTGGAGTAAACTGGGTGAAGCCCTCACCCGCCGGGGCCTCTGCTCCTCTGGCTTCAAAGTGATGAGGTTGGACCAGCTGCCCTCTGAGTGTCTTTCCGGCTCTGCTGTTCTTTGGCCTCAGGCCTCCGTGAAGCGGACGGTCCACACACAGTGCTGGGGCCAACTCAGGGACAATAAGACGTGGAGAAGTTAGAACGGCTCGGCTATTACCACTGAGTCCGGCCTCTGGAAGTGCCAGATCTAGAAGTTGGTGGGCCTACGGCTCAGAGGCAGAGGAAAGCAGGTGGGGCACTCCATGAATGTTGTGCTTCTCTGGGGGCACCATACGCCTCTCTTGAGCGTGTGTTCATCTGCTCACGTCCCTGTGCCAGCCATGCAGAGTGGGGACAAGGTTCTGTATTGAGAAGGGGCAGACCAGTTATTGTCTCTGTGGCCTGGGACTGAGGTGAGTTGGGCTCTGACCATTGCGGGGAGGGGTTGGGGGATAGGTACAGTGGCAGGAGGGGTTGGTGAAGTACGCTGAGAAAGCTTCCTGGAGGAGCTTGGACCAGAGCAGGAGGTGGAGGCTTTGGCCAGGTAAAGGGCTGTGGGTCTAGGAAGGCCAGAGCGATCTGTTATAGGAAAGAAAGAGCTGGACTGCTTTATACATTTGTTCCTCTGTGGACCTGGGGTAGCTAGAGATCCATCTGGGAATGTGTTCTCATTGGTTCTCTTAGAGGTTTGCAAGGGAAGACTGTGGGTAATACACCAGCTAGCCCAAAGCCAGCATCAGAGTCCTGAATTCTCAGGCCCTGCCACCTTACAGATGTGGGTGCTGAGACCTGGGGGGACGAGGAGGGCAGTAGATGAGGTCATACAGCAGTGGTGGCTGAGTGGGGGTTGGGATTTAGAATCTGGTCAAGCTCCTTGAGGCTTCCCTGTAACTCATGTGGTAAAGAATCTGCCAGCAATGCAGGATGCTGCTGCTGCTGCTAAGTCGCTTCAGTCGTGTCTGACTCTGTGTGACCCCATGGACTGCAGCCTACAAGGCTTCTCCGTCCATGGGATTCTCCAGGCAAGAACACTGGAGTGGGTTGCCATTTCATTCTCCAATGTATGAAAGTGGAAAGTGAAAGTGAAGTCGCTCAGTTGTGTCCGACTCTTAGGGACCCCATGAACTGCAGCCTACCAGGCTACTCCATCCATGGGATTTTCCAGGCAACAGTACTGGAGTGGGGTGCCATTGCCTTCTCCGCAATGTAGGATACTTGGGTTCAATTACTGGGTCTGGATCTCTTGGAGGAGGGCATGGCAACCCCCTCCAGTATTCTTGCCTGGAAAATCCTATGGACAGAGGAGCCTGGCGGGCTATAGTCTATGGGATTGCAAAGAGTCGGACACAACTGAGTGACTAACATATACATGTGTGTACAGGTACCTATGCTCTTTGAGCCTTTCAGGATCACCCTGGACCACCCCTCTCAGCTTTCTGGGCCTCATCTCTTCCTCATCCGCACCCCAAAGTGTGCTGGTCCCCGTGGCCCATGCAGCCCCTTTCCCAGCACCACGCCTACTGCCCACTTGCCTGGCCTGGCCTCTCTTCTCCCTGGGACTCCCCTTCATCCTTGCTACCACTTTACCACTTCCGTAGTTGCCCCCCAGCTTCGACCTCTCCCCCAGGGCTCACCTGACCCCAGGTATGAAGAAGCCTCCCTTCCTAGTCTGGGTGCCCAGCAGACAGGCCCTGGGTCTTATTCATCTCTCTATTCCTGGGGCGCACGTGGTGCCTTGTGAATGTACTGGACACACACGTGACTGCAGCCATCTTGGCCATATGGCCTGTGTCCCTGCTCTGGTCTTCTTCTGGCCTTGCCCTTCCCCAGGGGACAAGGGACAAGCATCACTTCAAAGTGATGCTCCTAATGGGAGCCTGGTCCCAGGAACTTGCCTCCCTCCTTCCAGCTGCTGGTCCCAGGGACTCTGGAATTCTTAGACCAGATGACTCTGAGGCCTGCTTGGGAACTTTGGCAGAGGGATCCCCAGTCCCATTGTGGGCAGTCCTAGGCCTGGGGCCTCAAAATGGCTTTTGTGCTGTGGGACAGAACTGGAGCTGGAATAGGGGGAGATGGGGGTTCACAGGCTTTCCCTTGTCCCAGGCTCTGCTCATGTCAGAGGAAGCCTGAATGAGTGGTTTCTTTCTGAGCAGAGCTGCATGTGTTGGGGAACTGAGAGCCAGTCTGAGGCTGGGAGGGGGTTTCAGGATGGCTGGGGACACATGGGCAGAAAATGGTGTGGTCTGGAACAGACAATCCTTGACCTTCTGGTGAGCTGAATCTTTGCATTTAATCATTCTCGTATCAATAGATATCAATAGGGTGCTCCCTAGGTGGCTCAGTGACTTTCCTTGTGACTCAGCCAGTAAGGAGTCTGCCTGCAATGCAGGAGACCAGGGTTCGATCCCTGGGTTGGGAAGATCCCCTGGAGAAGGAAATGGAAACCCACTCCAGTATTCTTGCCTGGAAAATCCTATGGACAGAGGAGCCTGACAGGCTACAGTTCATGGTATTGCAAAGAGTCAGACACGACTGAGCCACTTCACTTCACTTTTAGGTGGCTCAGTGGTAAAGAATCTGCCTGCCAATATAGAAGACATAGGAGACTCCGGTTCGATCCCTAGATCAGGAAGATCCCCTGGAGGAGGAAATGACAATCCACTCTAGTATTCTTGCCTGGAGAATCCCACGGACAGAGGAGCCTGGTGGACTGCAGTCCAAGGGGTTGCAAAGAGTTGGACACAACTGAGCGACTGAGCACACATGCATGCATGTGTCAATAGGTAGAATTCAATGAGCAACAGCTGTGGCCCAGATCCCATGTTGAGAGTTCTGAGGTCTTTTATGTTCACATCTTCACAGTGTTTCTAGTGAGGGGACCCACTGTTGTTCCCAACTTACAGGAAAAGAAACTGAGGCTCAGAGTTGCACAACAAGGATGCAGACCCCTGTCTGTGACACTGACTCTGAACTTTGGGCCATGTCAGAGGGAGGCCTGCAGTGGGTGCACTTAGTATTGGGTGCCTCCAAGTCTACCACCTGCCCTCGGACAGGAAACCTGCAGCTTGCATGGCCATCTGCCCTGGCTCTGGGGGCCTGTTTGGCTCCCAAGGGGATGGCTGGAGGAATTTGGAGGAGGGGGGCTCTGGTCCCCTAAGGGGTGAGGGCCTGGGGGATCTATGATGTGGGTCTGGCGGGGTGGGGTGGAGAGTGCTCTACCTGTTTAGTGCATCTCACCTGGGAGTTCAGTTCAGTCGTTCCGCTGTGTGTGTCTGACTCTTTGAGACCCCATGGACCACAGCACACCAGGCCTCCCTGTCCACCACCAACTCCTGGAGCTTGCTCAAACTCATGTCCATTGAGTTGGTGATGCCATCTAACCATCTCATCCTCTGTCGTCCTCTTCTCCTCCTGCCCTCAGTCTTTCCCAGAATCAGGGTCTTTTCAGATGAGCCAGTTCTTCTCATACGTGGGCCAAACTATTGGAGCTTTAATTTCAGCATCAGTCCTTCCAATGAATATTCAGGATTCGTTTTAGGATTGACTGGTTTGATCTCCTTGCAGTCCAAGGGACTCTCAAGAGTCTTTCCCAACACCACGACTCAAAAGCATCAATTCTTCAGTACTCACCTTTCTTTATGGTCCAACTCTCACATCCATGCATGACTACTGGAAAAACCATAGCTCTGACTAGATGGACCTTTGTCGGCAAAGCAATATCTCTGCTTTTTAATATGCTGTCTAGGTTGGTCATAACTTTTCTTCCAAGGAGCAAGGGTCTTTTAATTTCATGGCTGCAGTCACAATCTGCAGTGATTTTGGAGCCCAAGAAAATAAAGTCTGTCACTGTTTCCACTGTTTCCCCATCTATTTGCCATGAAGTGATGGGACCGGATGCCATGATCTTCATTGTTTTGAATGTTGAGTTTCAAGCTGGCTTAAAACTTTCATCAAGAGGCTCTTTAGTTCCTCTTTGCTTTCTGCCATAAGAGTGGTGTCATCAGTATATCTGAGCTTACTGATATTTCTCCCAGAAATCTTGATTCCAGCTTGTGCCTCATCCAGCCCAGCATTTCACATGATGTACTCTGCCTATAAGCTAAATAAGCAGGGTGACAATACACAGAAGTCAGCACTAAAATGAAGCAGCCTACCTTCCCCTCAGTGTGAGTTGGAACCTCAATATTGGTTTTGTATTCCCTCTATATGGGAACACCCCCTTGTAGCTCAGCTGGTAAAGGATCTGCCTGCAATGTAGGAGATGTGGGTTTGATCCCAGGGTTGGGAAGATCCCCTGGAGAAGGGAATAGCTACCCACTCCAGTATTCTGGCCTGGAGAATTCCATGGACTGTATAGTCCATGGGACTGCAAAGAGTCAGACATGACTGAGCCACTTTCGCTTTCACAGGAGCCCAGCATTGTTGCTGCACCAAGGAAGACTTCATAGTAACAATAATATACTATTATTATTATATCATCATGATTCTCACCTCTAGAGTGGCCACTGGATTAAATCAGCTCCACTTCCGGGTATATCCATGCTATTTCTCTGTGTTTCCTAGACATTAGGGCTATGTCTACAGCCTCTGCACTTTGGGAGCTCACTCCTGTTCAGGGCCAGAATTTATTGAGATCAAGAAGAATGAGGGGCAGGGAAGTGGCAGGGGAGTGGCTTTTAGATGGAGATTTGCATGTGTGAATTTCACTGTGGCTGCTGCCTGGGACTGGGCAGTCAGTCTCTCAAAGCCTCAGCATTCTCATCTGTTAAGTGGGAATTCTTCCCGGAGGGGTTGCTGTTGGCTTAAGTTGTGGCACATGATTGATATTTAATAGTAACTTAGTTGTGGTCATTCTCACTTTCTGGAACAGTTTCTTGAACTGTTAAGGGGAAACTGTCCTTAGAAATCCAGGCACCTTCTCCCGTACGGGTTTTCTTCCCAGAGGGACAGGCATGTGGGGAACAGAATAGGACGACTTCTGCCACTCCCGCCCCAGCCTGAGTCCTGCGCTCATTTCACGAAGGAGATGGGGGCTTCTGCAGGCAGTGGCTGGAGGCCTTGTTGGAAAGCCTGCATTTGTCTGCGGGAATGAGAGTGGGAAGTAGCACCAAACTTGCCTGATAATCTTCCGATTGTGGGGATTGTTATTCGTTACAGCTCTTTTTTTCCCTCACAGAGGAAAAGAATGCTGGGCCAGCCAGAGTGCTGTCATGGCAGGCTGAGATTTATTGCCCTCTCTGTTTTCTGGGTTTCCTCCTGTCCTCAGCCAGCCTTGGAGAGGAGCGTGGGGCCCCAGAGCCGCCTGCAGCTGGCGGGGCTGGAAAGGATGGAGGCAACCCTCCTGGCTTCGGGGCCGGCGCAGCCCGGGTGTTTTGGACCGTCTTTTCCCCAGACTCTCTTTCAATATCCACCGAGC
The DNA here is from genome assembly GCF_032452875.1 of Bos javanicus. Taxonomy (NCBI): domain Eukaryota; kingdom Metazoa; phylum Chordata; class Mammalia; order Artiodactyla; family Bovidae; genus Bos; species Bos javanicus. Next base: position 78,845,289 of record NC_083878.1, read on the forward strand.
TCAGCTGGCCTGGCACTCGGAAGCAGCCATTGTGTCCGTGGTGACTCACTTGCACCAAACTCCCCTGGAAATTCTGGATAAAGTGGGTTCCAGGGACATTTGCAGTTTTATTCCAGTGGTAAAGCATTTGCTGTTTGTTCATGGTTCCCTCAAATCTCTGGCTCCCCAGTGGAAAAGGCCTTCTGCTGGCCGGGCATGGGGCAGATAGCACTCCACACTCCCCTCCCTGACTCCCATCAACCCACGGACCAGGGGTTTCCCGAGGGCTGGCAGTGTCCCACTCACCATGTTCCGCACCCACGAGGCACTCAGTGGCCAGATGGGACTTTAACAGAAAAAAGTCCAGGCAGAGCCCACGGAGCTCCAGGGCTCTTCCCATCCTCCTGGTTGGACCCCAGAGGAAGGACAAAGTGGGCGAGGTTCTCAGGCAGACAGACATGGGGCATGAAGAGCAGAATGTGAGAGGGGTTGCAGGGAGGGGGGTGGTGGAGAAAACAGAGGGTGCAGGAGATCCAAGGAAGACCAGGACCCTGTGTCCTGTCCCTGGAGTGTTTGCTATCTTTTCTGTGCCCCATCTCACCTGTGTTCCTACAACTTGGGAGGAGTGGGTGGCTGGAGCCCACTCTGGGCTTCCTGCTGGCTTCTTCCTGGGAGCCTGCCTTGTTGGCCCTTTCTTCTCTCTCACTGGCTCAGCCCCAGTAGCCAGAAGGGCCTCTGGACCTTGGGTCAGTGCTGCTCTGAGTCTGAGCCTGTCCTGGTCATCTCTGCCTCAACTCCCCAGCTAGTCTGAGCACTGCTCTGGTGCAGGGCCATCAGCTTCTCCCTCTCTACCCCACTGCATGATTCTTTATTTCAGACCCCTTTTTGCTAAAATCAGGCCCTAGGGAGAAAGGAGGTTATGAGGTAAGAATAGAGTTGGGTGGACCAGTGAAGGAATTGGGAAGGCAGCCATCTGCTATGTTGGTGACTCTGACAGGTAGAAAGTTCTTCCTTTTGCTTTCCAGATGTCTGACTCCAGGAAATACCCACGTGTGACTCAGGCTCAGTCCTCTGAGGCCCTGAAGGATGGGTGGACCATCCATCACTTTACCCAAGCAGCTGTCAGCCAACAGTTCCTGGGAAGGGTGGCACCCAGGATGATTTCCTTGTTTTTGGGGGTCTGGGGTGGACACAACCTCAGCTTCTTGGAAGCTTGGGATCAGCTTGTTTCATAAGCTGGGAACTTACAAGCTCTGGAGCTATCTTCCTGGGCCAGCAGAAGATAGTACCCTCTGATTGGATTTGGAAGCAGCCAGTAGAGTGGGGTTCCTCCCTCTGGTTGGGTCCAGTCAGGGCTGTCTTTGAGATGCCCCTGTGACCTCACATAGAGTAGGGCCTAGCCCCTGGACACCAACTTCCAGTCTTCCTCTGCATTTCATTCATTGTCTCCCTCCCACCTCATTTCAATGACAGCCTCAGGAACTGAGGACACCCAGCCAGGGGCGGGGCCAGCAAGTCCAAGACCACAGAGACATAGAGTGGGGAAGAGAGATCAGACCTCTGCTGTCTGGATTCCCAGCCTGGGGTGCTTTCTTTCTTCCTTCCCACGATGACCTCGCTTACTCCATTCCCCTGGTTTCTCATCTTGCCGGGTTGAGAGGTGACACCCTAAAACCCCTTGCTACCACCATAGAGTGGTATGGGGAGGGGTAGGGCTCTTCCCTGGCCACACATATATTGGAAAAAGGCAGATACTTCCAGTTTCACCTTGGTTTCTCTTCTTGCTGAGCTTCCTTTCTGATCTTCATCTCTCTTTTAATTTAGGTTTCCTGTTTGTCCCTCCAGCATCACTCCATCAGGTTTCAAGTTCGCAGAGTTAAAACCATTTACTAGGTTGTTTGAAAGTGCTGTAGGACGTGTGTGGCTGGAGTCCCGGCCCTCCTTCCAGCCAGTACTGAAATCCGTGTGCATTTGGGGTGGCATCTTCTATGACCTTGCTGGCTGAGATGAGGTGTGGGGAGGGCATGTCTCAAGGGTTGGCAGATGAGAGCACCCGCCCTCCCCAGAGGCCTCCGTCTTGGGTCAGTCTGTCCTCCCTAAGCCCCTTCTTCTCAGGAAGCTCCTGTTAATACGTTCCATTTCTTGTATCAAGCAACTGTCTTGCAAACAGCCTTGTTGGTAATTCGTAGGAATGGCTGTTATTCTTGGAGACTGGCGCCTGCAAAGACCAGCCTAACACCGGCGACTGCTTTTTTTTCTTTTTCAGCTTTCCTCATATTATTGTAGAAATTACAGAAAAATATTTGGCTCGTCTTATTCAACAATATATATGGCTGATTCCTTGTCATTGTGTTAATCCTAGAAAAATAAACCTCTTGGCATCTTGCAGATTTTCCCTGGGTGGAGAGGAACGTGGGCTCCCATGTGTATTGAAAGCTGTTTAATGTCTCTCTGTGCAGCGTTATGCCCAGGAAGATGCGGGTATGATGAATTGGGGCTCTCTGTTACACTTTGTCATGTCTCTGTAGTGGCCTAGTGTTGGGGTGTGCTGACACTGTATACAGTCCTCCGGGACTGGACACTGGGACAGCTGATGACCTGAAGGCCCACATTCATAGCAGGTAATGGGGGAATCAGGCAAGGCCAGGAGTGCAGCTGGACTTACTGGAGCAGGAAGAGAGGGGTCTGGCTTGTTATGCCAGAGATGCAGGGAAGTCAATGATAACAAGATCCCTTGGATGGTTCTCCTGTTCTGGAACCTGCTACCAAGTGGTTTTTGCTGAAACCTAAGGCCATTTCAACCCACTCCAGTGTTTTTGCCTGGTGAATCCCAGGGATGGGGGAGCCTGGTGGGCTGCCATCTATGGGGTTGCACAGAGTCGGACACGACTGAAGTGACTTAGCAGCAGCAGCAGCAAGGCCATCTCACATTCTTTCTCGGGAGTTGCTAAGATAAGCAGGGTAGATGTGCATGTGTCCATTTTATGGATGAGGAAACGGAGGCCCAGGCTGGCAGAATGACTTGGCAAAATGATGTAGGAACTTAGCAGTCAAGCAGAGACTTGAATGGGGGCCTCATGACTTCGAGGGTTGCCCTCCAAGCTGCTCACATGGCTGCCTTTTCACTCTGCTTCCGCTTCTCTGTATAACTGACCATTCCTTCCTCAGTGTTTTGCCCCATTTTCTCTGTTCTTAGAGGCACCAGTGGGCTTCCCAGGTGGTGCTAGTGGTAAAGAACCCACCTGCCAATGCAGGAGACGTAAGAGATGCTGGTTTGATCCCTGGGTCAGAAGGATCCCCTGGAGGAGGGCATGGCAACTCTCTCCAGTATTCTTGCCTGCAGAATCCCCTGGGTAGAGAAGCCTGGTGGACTACAGTCCATGGGGTTGCACAGAGTCAGAGATGACTAAAGTGACTTTGCACTAAATGCAGAGGTACCAGCAGACAGCTGTGTCCTGGTTCAGATGATTCTCCCGGCAGGAACTGTTCTCTTTCAGGGTCTGTTCTGACCACGAATGAGCTCTTGTCTTCTGTATGTGACAGGTGCCCACTATCTCCAGAGCCTGGGCCATCCCCAGCCATCCCCTGGACTTGGGGGGAACTTGGCCCTTCAAAGCCTGCAGCCCAGCCTTCCCCCAGTGTAGCCGGAAACATAACTCTTATTTCCTGGCTCCAGGCTCTGTCCCTTTGAAGGCAAAATTGCTGTTTTCCTCTTTGAGAATCATCTGAACCCAAGCTATATTTCAGTTTATTGACTTGGCTTGAACACAAAACCGCAGGTGGGGAAAATATAACCTTCCCAGCTCACGGCCCATTCCTTTGGGAAAATGGGGAGAGGAAAAACTGGTCTTTTCATGACCACTGTCCTCCTGCCATGAAGGAAGGTATTGCCAGGTCTGAAAGTTGAACCAGACTTTCCTTGGAGCCATTTGTGGCTCACAAAATTGCAAGAGTTTCCTTCAATTGGTTGTAATATTCCTTGGAATTTACAGTCTGGGATGTTCCCCAGAACACTGTTCTCTCTCAGGATCCCCACATGTGATCCCTACATTGTCCAGGGGAGTGGGTCCATCAAGAGGTGAAGATGGGCACACTGGTCCTCTCCCCAGCTTCCTGTGGGACTGTGCTGGGGTCAGCACTGAGTGTTCTCAAGGCTCTGGGAGTTCTGAACTTGGCCTCCAACTCAGCCCATCATTCCCAAATTATTTTTGCTTTTGTAGCAGCAGGCAACTCTCATTCATTGAGTTAGGAAGAAGCTCGATTGTAGGGAAAGGGGAGCTCATGAATGCTTTGGGAACATCTATTTATCTTTAACCTCTCTGTCATTTATGTATTTATATCATTTATGTATGAATTCATTTTATCTCAACCATGTGTCTCCTCTTTCTTTTTCTCTTTCTCTCTCCCTTCCTTCCTTCCATCCATCCATATCTCCATCTTGAAGAGCTGTTTCTGACCACCTGGCACGGATACACACTAGTTCATGGACTATGTGTGCTTAACAAGGTCTAGCATTTAAACAACTTCCAATATGTGACCTGCGTTATTTTACTTTCCAGGTCTAATTTTTCTGGAGCATTCATTCGTGCCCAGAAATGAGTTGGCCATGGAGCGCTTTGTAGTTAAGAGGCCATTTTGTCTTTTAGCAGCGCCTCACACATGGGTCTTTGCTGACACAGTCATTTCTCATTTGGTTTACGGGTGCTTTCTTACTTCCTTCTGAATTACGAGCATGATTGCAAGGCCTTGGACTCACTCTTCAGTTTGATGACTATCAATTCCCCAACACATGCTGAGCATTAGTCATAATGCCCTGGTTATTTTGCCTAGAACCCAGCCTCCTCTTCCTCACTTCCGCACTTTTACCAAGCTTTTCCCACTGCCTGGAGGGCCCTCATTCATCTGATTCACCTGGGGAGCTCCTTTTCCACCTTTTAAAACTCATTTGGGTCCCACCTTCAATGTGCATCTTTTCCTGCTACCTCCAGGCAGTGTTAGGACCACCTTTGTGTTCTTATAGCTCGTAACACAATATATTTTTTTATCTGCAGTCTCCTGGAGGGTAGGAAGTGGGTCTTGGGCAGCTTTACCTCTCCCATCAAAAATCAACCTGTACAGACTAAAAGAAGGTCAGTGCTATTGGACACAGAGAAGATAACAGACTTTAGTAAAAATGTTACACTCACGTCCAAAGCATGCCACGTGCAGCGTGTCACCCTGGCTCACGATGTTACCTGGCATGTGTAGTGGATGTGAGCATGCCCATCTGTAGTTCCTGGGAAGGCCACAAGGCCAAGGTCTCTCTCTCTTTAGTCTTCATGGAATTTGCTGCCAGGGGATTGAGGATGTGGCTAGCAGGTATGTAGGTACTTCCAGATTATATCCAATCATTTAAATGAACAGCAAATGCACTAAGAGAAGCAATGTAAAATGTCCAGACTCTGATGGTGAGAAAAGCCAAAGAAAAACCACAGAAGTAGCCCTTGCTTATCCCACACTCTTATTCTACACAGGTCAGCGCCTCTGCCCTAAATGGCTTTGAATGAGTTAGGGACCTGATGAAGGAAACAGATGGAGGTAACTGGGGAAGATTTAATGAAGTGACATTTGACAAAGTGTGAGATGGACAAGGCCCACGAAAGGGATGATGAAGTGCCCTGGGGCAAGTAACACTGGGGAGAATGGTGGGGAAGGGGGCTGCAGCTGAAAGTATAGATTTCCTCTGTTCTGGCACTAGTACCTTCCACAGGCCAAACCCAGCTGGAAGCCAGAGGGCAAGGGAGCCCATTTTTCGCAGCCAGCTCCCAGGGCACAGAGGAGGTTGTAGGGGGGCTCTGCAGGGGCAAACCCAACACCCAACACAGGCTGGCTGCACCTGGGAAGTGCCCAACTGGCCACCTGCATGTTGGTTCATCCATCAGCCAACACGTAGGTGAACTCCCAAGGACCAGCCATGTCCCTGCATGGGTCTTTATGTAGAAGGCTTTGCTTTGTGTCCAGGTGGGTTCACGCAGGGATCTGAGGAGTAGAGTCTTGCACAGTCAGTAGAGGTCAGTAATTTCCCAGGAGGTCACGATGCCTGACCAGGTGGCAGAGTCTCTTTCAGTGCCTGCCCCCAGTAGATGAGGCTGGGGGCTTTGCCCTCAAGAGTTGGAAGGGGCAGAAATGGTGGGAGCGGACAGCCTGGCCGCAAGGATGGAGATGGCCAGGGATTCCACTTGACGGAACACTTTGGCATACCTGTAGGTGTGTGTGAACTGTAGGAGAATGGGCTGTTCTCCACCTGGACAGAGAGAAATCACTTGATTTAGTCAAGGCATGGAAGCTTTGGGAACTGAGACTGAATTCTGGCTCTACCACTTAACTTCAGGGTAGTTTCTTAAGTTCTCTGAGCCTCAGTTTCCATGACTTTAAAATGGAGGTAATTACTCTGACTTTTTAAGCTTACTGTATATTAAGTATCAGAGCGGATCTGGCTACCTGACCTTATGCTTACTTTTGTCCATGGCCACTCGGAAACATTTTTGTCTTGTGCTTCCCCCAGATGGATGACCTTGGAAGAAGCTAAGGCAGCTCAAAAGTTATGAAAACGTTGAGGCCCTAAAATGGACTTGTTTTTCACTTTCCCACAAGGCATACTTCCTAGGAAAAGTTGAGGAAAATTCGAAGCTCAGTTTACAGTCACAAGAACATGAAAAAGTTCTTCTGCCAGTTTTTTTTTTTTTTAAAAGATGGATGTTGTTTCTGGGAGAAAGAATGTCGTACAGTGGCTCAGGCAGGAGACGGTGAGTCAGATGTGCTGAGAGCCGGGCCAGGCTGGCCCCTCAGGCCCCCCGTGAGTCAGTGCTGCCCATGAGGCCAGGCAGGCGGGGGCCCAGCAGGCTGCAGAGTCAGGTGAGGCCTCATCCTCCTGGGACTGGCTCTGGTACCTCTCGGCATGCCTTCTTCCCTGGGTGGTGTCAGTCAGGGCCCGTGTGGGTAGTTTGCTGATGTGGTTGCAGCCCCTTTCCTTTTCTCTGTCAAGTCTATCTGCCTCTCGATGAACCTCTCAATTTCCTGTCCTCCTCCCTCCATCGTTTATCTCCAGGAATCTGTTGGTGGAGTGTTTGGTCTGGCCAAGGTGGAAGATAATGTTCTATTTGGGGGGCTTTAGTATCCCTGGAGCCAGAGGACTGTCCCCTTTAGCTGCCCCAGAAGGACCCAGGCTACAGGAAATCAGGACACAGGAAACTAGGCGTTGAAGTCACAAGAAACAGAAAACCTTCATGAGTGACAAGAGGTTGTGGGCAGCCTTAACCGGAAGTTTATCCCATGGAGGTGAGTCCAGCCAATGAACCCCAGAGAGCAGATGTTGAGGCAAGGAAAACCAGCTGACCGAGAAGATGACAGGTTAGTGCCTCAAAGTAGCCATCTTATTAGGGTGCCAGGTTCTTTTATAAATCAGGGATGGGGGCGGGAGTGAGAAAGCAAAGTAAAAAGGCCATTAATCTTGCAAACATCTCCTAGAATGGCAAGCCTCAGGCAGGGGATGTGTTAATTTCTTCCTTCTTGACAGCTATAGGTGGACAGGGTTCTGAACAAAGGCACTTTCATTTAACAGTCAGGCAGAGAGGCAGGGTCCTTTTAGGCAAGCCATTATGTATGATTATAATAAAAGCAACAAAAAGCAAGTCAAAGAAACAGTGTCCAACATGGAGTCAGAATTGGCTTCTCTGCAACAAGCAAGACTGAAAAGCCCACTTCGGGCTTTTAGGATTCTAGACCAGACTCCAGCCCTTACTTTAAGAAAGGTTGACCTCTCTGATCCCATTTTCTCTCATCTGGGAAATAAAGGAGACAGCTCGTGTCTCAGAGGGGTTTGTGAGAATTAAATCAATATAGCTAATGTAAAAGTACATTGTGATCCATACATTTCAAAAATAAATATATGCTGTTACTACATATTGTTAGGAGCTTCCCTGGTGGCTCAGTGGTAGAGAATCTTCCTGCCAAAGCAGGAGACATGGGTTCGATCCCTGGGTTGAGAAGATCCCCTGGAGAAGGGAACGTCAACCCACTCCAGTACTCTTGCCTGGAGAATCCCACGGACAGAGGAACCTGACAGGCTACAGTCCATGGGGTTGCAAAGAATAGGACCTGACTTAGTGACTAGACGGAGAAGGCAATGGCACCCCACTCCAGTACTCTTGCCTGGAAAATCCCAGGGATGGGGGAGCCTGGTGGGCTGCTGTCTATGGGGTCGCACAGAGTCGGACACGACTGAAGCGACTTAGCAGTAGCAGCAGTAGTGACTAGAACAACAGCAACATATTATTAGACAAGGAAGGAAAGGATCAGAAAGGTTAAAAGACTTGCCTGAGGTCACACAGCTAGTATAAGCAGGACCCAAACACCAGTTTCCTCTTTTTGTTTTAATTAGTTGGTTGTTTTCAACTCAGCTAGTGGGGTCCTTTGCAGATCAGCCGGCCCTCGGACTGTCTGGCTGGGGTGTTCCTGAGGGCTCATTACAGACAGAGGGCGCTGTGGCTCCCGGAGTAGAGGCGCCCCCGGGGTGGATTTCAGCCATGAACACCGCTTGCACCTTATTGCTCCTGCCCTGACTCCTCTGTGGCACTTTGCCTGTCTGCTCCCTTGTCCTCAGCCCCGCTATTCTGTTCCATCACAGAACAAACACACCACGCTCTGCTGGGCTCCTTGGTTCTTGTCTGCTCCCCTCCTCAGCCTGTGAGCTCTAAGGGGACTGGGCTAGGTCTTCCTTGTCTTGTCCTCCCTGCTGCTGTGGGGGTACACCCGACTCAGGGCTTGGGCCGCAGGAGGTGCTGGGGTGGCTGGCTGAGTCGTGTGGAGGGCCTGCCCAGGTGAGGAGGGTGGCTTTTAGGGTGGATGTCTGGGGTGGAGGTGGCAACCTTGTTTGGTGCAGAAATCATCTATTATTGTGCATAGTTTATGCATTTTCTGGAAGGGTGTAGATGTGGGAGTGACTTCTTTCATGCCAGTGGGGTTATCTGGGTGGGTCAGGAGAGGCTGAGTTGACAGTCCCTGTTTGCTGTGAAAATACATCTTCCCTGGAGATGAGCTGATGACCAGCCCCTGGGTCATGTGTGATCGCAGTCCCCATTGGGCAGAGCAGAAGCTGGCTCATCCTTGTCCTCAGGACCTTCAGAGGGAGAGGGGCGGCTGAGTTGGGGGGTCACCAGCCCCAACCCCATTCCTGTTTCGCAGAGGTCACCTCTAGTTTGTACTGGGAATTGAGGCTCCAGGTGACTGAAGGCAGAGATCCATGAAGCCATGAGTCAGAGAGAGACGGGACCAGTGTAAGAAAATTCACAGAAAATTAGCACAGAGCCAGGGCTACGATCCAGGTTCCTGGTTGTCCAGCTCAGATATTTTCTATCGTCTTTTCATTTCTCCAACCCTTGGATCCTTGAGATTCTCTTCCTAGTAAGTCTGGGTTGAATGGATCTATGTCCAAGTGACCGGATGCATGAAGGGGCCTGTAGGTGACACAGGTTGGCAGTCAAGGAGGCTCAGGTGTTGCGAGACAGAGCCATTCCCATGGGCCACAGATGGAGATCCCTGTTTTCTATCTTCACACTGTTTTATTTTATTCAATTCTAGGAACTAGGAGTGCGGTGGGAGCATGGAGCCAGGGAAGTAAGGTGGTTGGACTTGTGTTTGAGAAGCATCACTTGCATAGAGCAGGTGGCTGGAGCAGGACTGAGGAAGGGGCTCTTATGGGAACGTGGAGGAGGGGGCTGCAGCTGGGGTGCTTGCTCAAGCCCTATCTGGGTGCTGTTGGCTGGCTCCCCAGGTGGCGGGAGGCTCAGCCAGACTCGCCAGTGCTGGCCATCAGGGAGAGACTTCCTTGGCTTGGTTTCCAGAAGCAAGGCACAGCCAAGGCCAACATGCTGTTACCAGCTGGGATCTTGGCGTTGTTGTCCTCGGACCTCGAGGGGCTGTCAGCATTTCCCACAGCCTCCTTTCCTGCCTGGACAGAGCTTGGCCTGCAGTGACCTCTCCATTCTACCATGAGATGGTCTCCAGAGGGGATGGCAATGGTCCTGGAACAGGGTTTGGACATGGGGTGCAAGCGGTCAATGATAGTCCCACTTTTACTTTTGATGGACCCCGGAAAGGCCTCCAGTCCTATTTCCTTACCTGTTAAATTCATGTTGACCTGGATTCGGTGACAGATACACATTCCGGCTGGCACCAAGATGGTAAAAAGGGCTGTCTCTGCCCTCAAAGAGCTTTTGGTCTCATGAGACAGATTTAAAGAGGACCCTGGTTTCTATGATGAGGCAGAATTGCCTGCGGGGTAGGAAGGTGGCATTATGGGTTCTCAGAGGAGACGACCACCCCTTGTCTTGCTAACCAAGGAAGACGTCACACAGCTGATGGCTTCAGAAGATGGCTTGATTATGGCAGACAGGGGACCTGTGATTCAGGCAGAGGGTCCTGCATGAACAGAAGTCAGATTGGGTGGTATATGTGTGTGTGTGTGTGTGTGTGTGTGTAGCAGGGAGCGGGGGTGAGGGGAGTGAATGAGACAGCATGGATGCCCTTTCAACTCCCTGGTTCCAAGCTATCATTTCTAAAATAGCTGGAGTTTATTGAGAGCTTCCTGGGATAGGAGAACGTGTTCCACATTATCCCCATAGATTCTCACAATTGCTCTATGAGGCATTCATAGCATTGCCTTTATTTTGCAGACAAGGAAACTGAGGTTCAATTAGCTTGACTTGCCCAACATCCCCTGACTGCTAATCTGCAAAACGTGGATTCTAACCCAGGTTGCTTTGATCCAAGACTACCTTCTTACCACTCTGCTGAAAGTCCTCTGTAGCTTTAAAATGCTTTCTTCTTTTCTTCTTCCTGTATCCAAGGGCCTTTGAAACCTCTTCCTTGCCAGGTTTTTAAGATGCCTGCCTTTGCTTTACTCCACACACACTGTTCTTGGATTGCCTCTGTGACCACCCCGCTCTCAGGTTTCTGCTCATCCCTGCGGCAAAACACATGGACATGACAAAGAAAGAAATCAAAGGGACACATGTCTCTGCATTGTGTTTTGGCTGGAGGTTCAGCTCCTGCAGGACGGCTGGGCCCTGGGCTTTTCTGCCAGCTCCCTAGCCTTCAGCTAAGTTGGAAATCCATTCAGCACTCTAAAGATCATTGTACATGGATGGGTTCAAGATGCCACTTCCATCAGTGGTGCTCCAGTCATTTCTATGGTTCCCATCCTGACCCAAGCACACACTGTGTGCTCGGTTGATAAGTGCTGGATGAATGAATGATGGTGTACCTTGACCATCCACAATTGCTGCCTTCGGCACTGTTACTGTTCTGGAAATAGAGAAGTATTTCTGTTTGCTTTCTACGCAGTGGGTTCTAAGTATTTGATAGGGCTCAGATTTCCTAGAACAGCTGGGGGCCCCCTAAGGCAATACTCTTTTCAATCATGAAGTTTAATTAATCATCGAATCCATCTAACAGATATTTATCGGCACGTACCATGTGCCCTTCCTTCTCTTTAGAGATAGCAGATAGACAGATGGGCAAAATCACATCCCTGCCCTCATGGAGCTTACATTCCAGGAAAGTAAAGACCCATTGAGGAGCTCCCTGCCTAGGAATCGAACATGCATCTCTTAAGTCTCCTGCATTGGCCGGTGGGTTCTTTACCACTAGCACTACCTAGGAAGCCCCTTGAGGAGCTCCATGGACCCAAACACGTCTGCTGGCTGAAGCGGCCTTCTATAATGGATGCTTTAGAAAATATTTAAAGCTCTATTGTACTCATAACCTTTCAGCTATCAGGTTACTGCTCCATTTTTAGGGAGAACATTTCCCCAGCTATGAAATCAGCAAAACTCTGCAGGGAGACATATTCAGAAATACCCCCCTAACATCTGTGATTCAGACCACTTGTTTCATGTAAAGCAGGGATTCCTGCTGAAGATTCCAAGCGGGTTAGATTTGGCATCAATTGAAGTACAAGCTGGGGTTGAAACCTCAATACCGCAAGGCCGGAGCGGAGAAAGCCATTAGCATATTCATGACTCCCCTGTCTTCTATTTCTAGGCTTATTGTCAAAGTGAATGGTCTTTCACTTTCCTGAAATCTACCTTGTAGAGGGTTCCTGCTGCAAAGTATGTCTGAAATCGGAACAAATCCTCAGGATTCTTCCATACCGACGGCTTCAGAAAAGGTAGGCATTCTTAAAATGGGGAAAAGACTGCCAGACACAGAAATCCCAGTTCACGCATCTGCTCATTGATCTTCCCCTACTTTTCACAACTGCCAGCACTAGGTCCTTCATCATGAAGTCCAGAGGCATGACTGTGAAATTAGGATTCTGCTTTTCAAGCGTGGCATGGGTAAACTCGCTCCTGATGTAAAGCCATTACATTTTAAATTTAATTACACCCCGTCCCTGCCCCAGGCAGCTAACAGGCAGAATGGTGTTCAAGTTTCCCTCTGGTTTGGTTGGCTTTGCGCTCTGGAGGTGTGAACTGCTTTGGGTCACGGTAGCAGTGAAGGGTCCAAACAGCTCAATGCATTCCAAGCCTTGATTTGAGCAATGAAATATTTCATGAAGCTTGATATTTAACATGGGGGATACTTTTTTTAAAAAAAGAATAAAATAATCCCCTCCCCTCCTCTTGTTTTACTGGTTTGATTTTGCCTGTGACGTGCATGTGCCCACCCAGGCGCTGAGTAGCTAGCTTGCTCAGAGTAGGGTCTCCACTCCCACCCCCTTGGCTGTTGGCTGAAAGTGTATCTGGCCTTACTGTTCTTTTGTTGAGTAGGGCTCCAACATTTTGCAGCTGATATGTTTGGAGTAAAAATGTTTACAGGCCCAGAGGAGCCTTAGTAACATTGCAAATACTTTTTATTAAGACTAAAAATGGAGTTGAATTATAACTGTGTGAATAAAAGAGTGTGAGAGTCTTTTATCATTATGGTCTAAAGAACTCAGATCTGTCTGTTTTGCTGTCTATGTGACCAGAAGCAGGAGTTTAGACACTAACTAAGGAAACTGGTGATGTTAATATAATTTGATGTTTATTGAGCATCAGAGCCATACAAAAGATTCAGAAGACATTCTTTGGGAGTTTTGAGAAGATGATAATTACTCATCAGGAGAGTCACAAGGCTTCCTGGAAGAAGCTTCCAATGAGTCTGGAGGATGAGTGAAAGCTCAGCCATCAGCCAAGAGAGGTGGTTGTGATGGAGGAAGAAAACTCCTGGCAGAATGACAAGGGAGGAAGGCCTGGTGTGACTGTAGCACAGAGTAAATGATGGAGAGCAGGCAGGACATAGGTTGAAGAAGTGGGTTGAGCTGAGACTGTAGAAAGATTTACAAATGAACATATATGACATTTGTCATGATCACGGAGAGCCTTTAGAATTTTGTATGAGTCTTTGCTTGGAAGGGACAATCTGTTAGTCATCTCTAGATGCTGTTGCCCTGTGGCTTAGCTCTCTGTTGGAATCAGTAGAATAAAGTGCACATCAGACCTGTCAGACTCAGCATTAAGGGTTCCTGCTGGGACTGACGTTGAGCCCACTTTGTCTAAGTTCTCCTGCATTGAAGACAATATCTGAATGGCGTTCTTCAATGAGTGACTTTGGGCAAGCTCCCCAAAGGATGAGATAATCAAACCAAGCCAGTCGCATGGATGGAATGGATTCAGTCATTCAATAATGACATTAACATCTTTGTAGTTTCCTGTGATGTGCAGGTAGAGCATGTAACACAGAGGTGGCTGTAAACCCTCCCAGCCTGGGGAGTGTGGATGCTGAGTCTCAGCGTTGCCACGTTCTGGAGCGTAAGTCTGCCACATCTCTGACTGAAATTGTTCCCTGACTCCGTATACTTTTCTCTGGGTCTTCTCTAGTGTCTTGTTCTTCCATGGTGGTTGAGTAAATACAGGAAGTGACAGAAAGGCTTGTAGGACAGACAGACAGATGTGCTGGCTGTTTAGAGACTCACAGGAGAGCCTTTCAGCTTCAGCTGTCCTAAGGCCTCCCAGAGACCATGCAGTGGCCCCAGGGGCATGCCGCCACCTCTGCCAATGATGGAAAAGCTGACTGTGCTCCTGGCTCCAGCACCACTGGGAGGCTGCTTGGTGTGAGACTAAGTCAGTGCGCTGCCACCCCATCACTCCCAGGCCATAAAGGCTCTGCAGCCTCGTCATTTGCATTCCCACATCAACAGCAGTTATATTACTGAGCCATAATCCCAATGTGTACAGTTTATCTTATGGATTCCAGGCCCAGATCTGGCCGTGCACTACTCAGGGAAGGGGAAGCTAAGAATGGTTGGGGTATGATATTCCAAGTGGTGCTGGTTCCACCTTGGGTTTAGTTTGGTTAAACTGTGAGATGTATGGTGATTAAATCAGAAACAGTTCATAGTACGTGTACTATTTGTATGTGAAAATGCCTGTGTGGGATTTTTATGCTCCAACCTAAAAGGAGTACATTAAGGCTGTATATTGTCACCCTGCTTATTTAACTTATATGCAGAGTACATCATGAGAAATGCTGGGCTGGATGAAGCACAAGCTGGAATCAAGATTGCTGGGAGAAATATCAATAACCTTAGATATGCAGATGACACGACCCTTATGGCAGAAAGTGAAGAAGAACTAAAGAGTCTCTTGATGAATGTGAAAGAGGAGAGTGAAAATGTTGGCTTAAAGCTCAGCATTCAGAAAGTGAAGATCATGGCATCTGGTCCCATCAATTCATGGCAAGTAGATGGGGAAACAACGGAAACAGTGTCAGACTTTATTTTTTTGGGCTCCAAAATCACTGCAGATGGTGACTGCAGTCATGAAATTAAAAGACGCTTACTCCTTGGAAGGAAAGTTATGACCAACGTAAACAGCATATTAAAAAGCAGAGACATTACTTTGCCAACAAAGAGCCGTCTAGTTAAGGCTATGGTTTTTCCAGTAGTCATGTATGGATGTGAGAATTGGACTATAAAGAAAGCTGAGCATGGAAGAATTGATGATTTAGAACTGTGGTGTTGGAGAAGACTCCTGAGAATCCCTTGGACTGCAAGGAGATCCAATCAGTCCATCCTAAAATACATCAGTCCTGAGTGTTCATTGGAGGGACTGATGTTGAAGCTGAAGCTTCAATACTTTGGCCACCTGATATGAAGAGCTGACTCATTTGAAAAGACCCTGATGCTGGGAAAGATTGAAGGCAGGAGAAGGGGACAAGAGAGGATGAGATGGTTGGATGGCATCACCAACTCAATGGACATGAGTTTGAGTGAACTCCGGGAGTTGGTGATGGACAGGGAGGCCTGGTGTGCTGCAGTTCATGTGGTCACAAAGAGTTGGACACGACTGAGCAACTGAACTGAACTGAACCTACTTATAACAGAGAAATGGTTGTTTGCTTTGTGATACCATCAACTGTGATGTAGTGGAAAGGTTACTAGAGTGGGGGTCCAAACTTTCAGCTTCCCATCTCTCTGTCACTTACTTACTGTGTGACCTTGGATGCATCTTGTCCCAGTGGGTTTCTGTTTTCACACTGTAGAATGAGGTAGTTGGATGGGATGAGCTTTGAGGTCCCCCTCACCTTTGGGAGGTGACAACAAAGAACTTTCTTAGATAAACTCAGAAAAGGCAGGAGGACATCTTAGAAAATGGATATAAAATGTCTTGATGGAAAACTTTCCTATACAAACCTCAAGATTAAGTGTTGGACCGACCAGGTTTTGGGTGGGCTGAAGGTCAGTGAATCAGAACCAGAAACCTAAGTGTGTCCTGGGAATTCTTGCTGGTCAGGATCTCGTTAGTCTGGCCCGAAGTTGAGAAGATCAGAAAGGCTGAGGGACAGGCTTTCTGGGACAACTGTCAGTTTTTTAAGGAGCACATGCTCTGTCACCTGCCTGCTGGCAGACAGCTGAAGATGGGCCTGGCCTCACGGGGTGTGGACGAGCTGTAGTGGGCCATGACGAGGCTCTGGCGGCCTGGGTGTGTGGTGAGGGACTGGGCAGCCTGGGGAGCGGTGTCTCCACCGGCTCTGGTGTGTGTTTCATGGCAGCTGTGAGGGTTGCTCCCTGTCTGAATGTCAGAGGGCCCTTCTGCAGCCATGGTGACCGACTGTCCCCATTTGCTTGGGAATAAGCATTTTTTTGGCCTTCCCAAGTGGTGTTAGTGGTAAAGAACCCACCTGCTAATGCAGGAGACATTAAGAGTTCAATCCCTGTGTTGGGAAGATCCCCTGGAGGAGGGCATGGCAACCCACTCCAACATTCTTGCCTGAAGAATCCCATGGACAGGGCAGCTTTGCGGGCTACAGTCCATGGGGTCGCAGAGAGTCTAACACGACTGAAATGACTCAGCACACATACATGGTTTTTCTTGGGATGTGAGATTTTCAGTGTCAAAACCAGAGAGTCCCCGTGAGAGGGTAACAGGCAGGAAGGCCAGGGGTCTCCAAATAGAGGAAATAGCCTGCAAGTGTCAGACATTTTTATCTCTCTTAAGCGGCAGGAGGAAACAAACTAGCAATATTTTTTCCTTCTCTATACAAATTTAAAGGGAGGTTTCTCTTAAAATATTGTGTTGCCATAATGACACCCGGTTTTGCCTGAAGTTAGCTATTCTCGAGTCTAGAGATAACCAATGCCTTTTTCTTATGAAAATGTTTGTCTTAAGCTATGCTAATGTACTATGCCTTTACCCCAAACTCTGTCTCCAAGTCGGTTCTGCCTCTTGGCCCAGAACCTACTTGACAAACCAGTATGGATATTGTTCCCCTAATCTATGTAAATGAAACTATTTGTATGGTGGTCTGCCCTTCTTCAAGATTCAAGTTAATCATTTTATGGCCTAGGATAAACCATTTATCCCAAAATGCATCTTATGGGTGAGGGGCCTGGTGCCATTCTGAATTTTAAGATACTCCTTTCTTTCATTAACAGACTGCTAGTGACTATATAACATCCAGCTAAAGACTAGCAGGGGGGTACTCTTTCTGCCCCCTTCTGATGCCTATGTCAGAAGCTTTCTCTATCTCCTTTATACTTTAATAAAACTTTACTACACAAAAGCTCTGAGCGATCAAGCCTTGTCTTTGGCCCCGGATTGAATTCTTCTCCTCCGGGGGCCAAGAATCCCGGTGTATTCGCGTGATTCAACAACAACCTTTCACCCGGCCAATTGGGGTGGTTGGTCACCCTACCTGTCACTGATTTGGCTTACAAGGAGCTGTGATAATGGGCCTGCGGTAGCATTCATTTCATCCATGATCTCCCCCAGGGCTTGTTAATCAGTGGGAAAGAAGCTGGAAACGATTCTGGCGTGGGTTTCTGGGTTCTTGACTCAAAGGCAATCCCTGTGGCAAATGCCACAGGGTAAATAGACTCTCAGTTCCCTGCTCCAGCTGGTAGTGGCCTCGAAGCATGGTTGATGGTGGAGCTAAGTGGCCCTCGCCTCTCCAGAAGTGTTTCATTGTCTCCCATGGAATGGGAGCTGGGCTCTGATTGCCACAGGGGGACAATATCTGTGCTGCTGTCAAATACAGTGACTTCCTGGGTCTTGGCCCATTAATGACCAAACATCCCTGATAGGCAGTTGACCTGAATCAACTGCCTATCAAAGGCCATGCCAGGATTGGGACAGAATTGGGGTGCTGCCCTGAGTAAGATCTGGAGGAAACTGGGTTCAGAACACTGACATGTAGGAGATATCTTCCACAGTCAGGGAATGCATGAGGCTAGAGGGAGCTGGGGTGGGGTCTGCTCTCTCCTGCCCCTCTCACCCCCCGTTTGATATTTTCTCTTCTTCTTGATTTTTGTTCAAGGTGCATTTACTGGGGACCCACTGTGAGCCAGGTGTAACAGGAAGAGAATGATTGATTTAAGGAAATAGGGCTTGTTTTCCTCAATTAAACAGGAAGCCCACAGGTAGAGTCCAGAGCCACTGCAGGGGTGTTGATACCCTCAGCGTTCCAGGCGCTTTCCCTACCTGCATAGAACATGGCTTTCTTCCTCAGGGTTCTTTCATAGTTAGAGAGTGGCAGCTGCAACCTGGCCTCCCATCACATCACAGGCAGGAAGAAGCCTAAGGAAGCTTGTTTGAGATACAGGTAGCTCTTCTCAGGAAAGGAAACTTTGTCCTCGGAGGGCAAATGGCCTCCACTGGTGTCTCCTGGTCAGAACTACACCCCATGGCCCCTGAGCTGTAGAGAGTGCTGGGAAGGTAGGCTTTGAGCTGGCCGCCTCCCTCTGCTGACCACCACTGAGTTTCTTAGTTAAGGAAGAGTGGATAATGGATATCCAGCACATAGAGGGGCCTGCCAAGCCAGGCTGGCTAGGCTATGCTGAAGGTGTGAGGGGAGGGAAGTTAAATGGTCACAGAGGCTGTTTCAGGGGCCTTGATTCTGGGATTGTGTGTGTGTGTATGTGTGTGTGTGTGTGTGTGCACTCATATGCACATGCCTGTGTGTATATGTACAACTCTTGCCTTCTCAGAACTCACATTTGATTGCGGATTGTCTCGCTCTGGGAAATTGCATTTGCCCAGTTGCAACCCACTCTCCTTTCCGACTGCTGGACCCCACATTGACCCCAAGTTTCACTCTGCACGTGGCTGTCATAATGCGCCTCTCACCTCTCGCTCTGGGACTAGTGTGCTGCCCCTCCTATCTGTCCTGCTAACAATCTAGCGCCATGGGTCAGACTTGAGCTCTACCCCAGCTATGGAAGTGCTGCCCTACCTATTGGCTGTGTCTGCTCACTCCCTCGCTCATGCACTCACTCACACACACTCATTCATTCATTCTTTTTTTTTTTTTTTAAACTTCTTCCCCCTCCTGCCTTTTTGACCACATCTTGCAACATGCGGAACTTCCCCAAGCAGGGATCAAACCTGTGCCCCCTGCAGTGAAAGCATGGAGTGTCAAGCACTGGACCACCCAGGAAGTCTGTTTTATATTTCTCATTCATTTATTCTTGAGAGCTGGGCTCTGAGCAGGTTTGGGGAAAGAGGGGAATCAAGGGTCAGGCTGACACGACCCTTTGCCCTCCAGGGCCTCCCAGTCCAGGCTGACTTTGCCTGGACCTAAGTGAGAGTTCCCACAGGATCTGGTCTCAGGCTTACAGCTCTGGTCTGCTCAGGGAGAGGATGACAGCGCAGCAGAGGAGGGTTCAGGCATTCTTAGCCACTGGGAGCAAACCAGCCACTCAGAGTAAAGCCACTCCTCATAATAGGAGTCCAGGGCAGGTCAGATGGGCCCCGGAGGGCTGGAATAACCTTTTCTTATTCCAACCAGGGACAAGGGAAGAAGACATCTAATGTTGAATGTTGAAGTCTAATGTTGAAGACAGCTTATTTTGCTTGTTGAAACAGGTGATCATGACCCAGTCCACAGGAGGCACTCGTCGTAGCTCAGAAAGTGCAACCTCATCCCAGCCAAGTGAGGAAGTGCCTTTTTCCTCCCTCCCAGACTCTGACCGATGTGTCAGGGCCCACTCAAATAAACCCTTCTCTACGAAGCTTCTTTTCCCACCACAGGTAGAATGAATCTCTTCCTTTTCTGTGTTTTCACTGCATTTCTGAAAATGATACCTCTATTATAACTCTCTATCTTCTGTAACAATTGGGTTTGCTTGCTGATATGTCCTCCAACTAGCAGGACTCCCTGAGGTCAAGGCTGTGTCTTTCTCACCCTGGGCCTAGCAGAGGTGCTCAGTGTAAGATGTGGCCTGTAGCAAAATCTCTTGTGACTGTCAGAACCTGTCAACTCTCTCTTCACCTGCAGCTCTGGGGCTGCACTGGAGCTGGCAGCTACCCTGACCACTTCCCTACTGATGGCCCAGAGCCTGGACAGGCCTTCACCCCAATGCAAAGCTCTGAGTTGCTTACAGCCCTGCCCCCAGCCAGGCCATTAGTAGATGCCCTTGGGGGCAGAGGACCAGGAGCCCAGCTCCAGAGGCCTGGAGGCCCCATTGCTGTGCAGGGATGTGTTTACCCAGCCTCCATAGCCCACATGTGCTGTTCCCAGCTGCCCTCTGTGTGAACCTGGCACAGTATTTTAGTGTGTCCTGCAGAATAATATTGAGAGAACGAACAAATCAGTGGCAGAACCTTCTGAGATTTGCCTAATTGCAACTCAAATTGTTCCCATATTGGAAATTACATGGCTAAGATGCCTTTTGGGGAACTGAATATTAGGAGCCCAGGAAGGTCGGCCAACAATGAGTTGCTGATTTTTTTTTTTCCCCTCCATGAACTCTTACCGAGACATTTTCCTGCAATGAAACATGTATAGGTTGACTCAAAACAGATTTCACAATCGCTTTATCCAATTTTGGACGACTTAATTCGGCAATTCACCTAACCCTCTTTAATCAGCCTCACGTCCAGGGGCGGTTGTGGTCTCAGATACGCTGACGTAGATGTCACTCAGCGCAGTCCCCTGAGTGCAGAGGCTGTGGTCAGGCCCTGCTGTGGCTCTGGGGTCTGGGGCTGTGGTTAGGAGGACTCTTGGGGGCCCTGGATCTCCGTGAAGGTTCCAGCAAAGCCGGAACCCTGTGATTCAGATTCCTGAGTGTGCAAGTGCCTTGTGCCCCGTGCAGGGTCACGTTCAGGGACAGTGGAAGTAAAAGTGATTGCGTGCTAAGTTTGTTCTAATTTTGACACTGTGGGGAAGAGTGTGGAGGTCTTGGAATTTTTGACTCTGACATTAAATACGAATGTATTGGCTGCGTGCCTAGCTCCAAGTCCTTAGGGAAGTAATTTCCTTTCTTTCCCTCTCTCTTCGGCACTGGGGGAGCTATGTCTCTGGAATGAGATGGGGAAATAGGTCCAGTTGGTGGCACCGACACTGTCATCTCCCAGGGATTGAGGAAGATGCAGGGTCTCTCCTAGACTCCTAACTGACTGATGCTTTGGTTTGCAGCCCTTAGTTGTTGACTCACCCTCATCCTGAGACGGGCTCTGGGTTAAGATGACCTGGGTTTTCCTGGGGGTGCAGCTGAGGGCTGGAGCCTCAAGTGACTCTTTCAGGGTCTTTCAGGGAGTTACTGGCCAAGCCAGGTTGGAGCCAGTCTCCCACTCCCAATCCTGGAGTTTGTTTCATTTTGTGTTTTATTAGTGAATCTGCCTCTCCTTTGTTCTTGCTGTTCAGTAGCTCAGTCGTGTCCGACTCTGGACTGCAGTACACCAGGATTCCCTGTCTTTCACTGTCACCCAGAGTGTGCTCAAGCTCATTGTGTTGGTGATGCCACCCAACCATCTCGTCCTCTGCCACCCTCTTCTCCTCTTGCCCTCAATCTTTCCCAGCATCAGGGTCTTTTCCAATGAGTCGACCCTCTGTCCTAGTCTAGTTCTAGCTGCCGTCATCTCTCCCTTGAACTTCTCTGCAGTTCACGGATCCCCTTGATGCCATTCCAGAGCCTCATTCGATCCACAGTCTCCAGGCAACCAGACTGCTCTTTATCAAAATGGATCGGATTGTGGGACCTCACTGGGCATGTCTCTTTGTTGGCTTCACTTTGCACCAGGACAGGATCTGCAATCCTTTTGGGGCCTTGGAGGCACTGTGCATCTCATTTGCCTCCTCCTCGGCCTCACCCTTGCCTACTTGCCCTCTGCTCATCTCTCATCCGGCCGGGGCTCGGTGCCCTGCCATCTGGTCCAAGGCTTTTGCAGGACTCCTCTTTCTCCCACACCAGCCCTACCTATCTTCCATGTCAGGTTAGGTGCGTTTCTTCAGGGTGCTTCCATGATCCTCCAGCCTACAGTGGCCTCTCCCCGCCCTGCCCTCTTCCACAGAGGCCTGTTCTTTTCTCTGGAAGTCCTCATCGTGTTAATTCCAATGGGTTCCTATTAGCATGTAAGCTCCCCTAGGGCAGGGACTGTGTCTGTCTTGCTCACCGGGCTGTGCTCAGCACCCAGCACAGTGTCTGATGCACAGGGGTGTTTGCTGACTGCTGAAGGATGGACTAGAGTGTCCCCGTTCTGCTCCTTATTTATCTGCGATAATGTTTTGGTCCCCTCCTCTCCCAGGATTTTGTGGGCGGGGGAAGGAGGAGCCAAACGATGACAGCAGGGGCTTCAGAGACAGTGCTCATAAGTGCCTGGCCCCTGCTCTGCAGGTAGGCTGGGGCTCTGGCTCCCACTGGTCCCTGAAGACCCCTCTGGTGTTCTGGGATGAAGCTGGCAGCCAGGGACTCTCACCCCAAACCCCCCTCATCCATTGAATCCCCTGAGTGACTCAGAGGTTCACTCACAGTGCCTTATGGAGAAGTGGCTCTGCCTGGACTCACAGGTTTCCAACAGCAATTCTTGTATTGCGATCAGGAACATAAAGTCACAGGAGGCTGATCTGGGACTTCAAAAGGAGCAGCCACACCTTGGCTTTTTCTTTCACCCAGGCTTTTTTGGAGAGGTTCTAGCAGCTCTCCAACCTATGCATTCAAATAAAGTCACACTAAGAGCAATAATCTGAATGTATTGCTCCCTTTTCTCACGATTTATAATGTCACGTCGCCCTTGCCAGGTTCCCACTGAATCTTTCTGGAGCCCCCGGCATGTCTGGTGTGTGCCCATGAGCTTATCCAGCTGCCACTTTGTGGCTGTACTTCTAGGAGCTGTGGCCCCTCTCCCTGTGTGTCCCTCTCACCACGAGGCCTTGGCATGATGCCTAAATGTGGCTTCTGGCCACTGTCATCTGTGGGTCACCACAGCCTCCTCTGGTCACCACTGCTGCCCTGCCCTCTCCCGTCAGGAACTGTGGTCAGGAACCAGCCACGCAGGGCAATGAGGCGCAGGGTCCTCGTGGTGTGGAAACTGAGTCCTGGTCTGTGCCCTTTTCTACTAGCAGTTTATCCTGACGAGTTAAAAGTCTATAGACAAGAATCCATAGGATTAGACAGGGGAGAGACACAACCATTCAGAATCCCTCTTTGCTCAGGTGGAAACCTTACATTGAGGTCTATATCATTGAGTCTTGCTTTAGGACAAATTCTCTCCCTGAAAACAGTTCATTATCTTGCGCTGTTAGGTTTCTGGAACTTTGCCCCAGGTGTGTCCGCATCTCCAGTAGGCTTGAGCTATTTACCACTGTGGTCTGGGAGGAGCTGAACTCTGGGGTCCTGGGGCATTGAAAGCAATATCCATTATACAGCCTGAGAAATTGGCCCTGCTTGCCCACTGTCTGGGGGAAGACACCAAGTGGGTGAGGCAAACACTGGTTCCTCTGTAGATCTCTCTGCACTTGGCTTGTGCTGCCAGAACCCATGCGAGGAATGGGACTCCACGATCCCTGTTTCTTGCCTTTGCAAATAGCTGTTTTACATTTTTGTGGGTCCGGCCATCTTCTGGCTTACCTTGTAGATTTCTCACCTGGGCACACAACATGCAGGAAAATCAAATATCCCAAAGTTCAGATTGCAATGCCCCCTGGGAACTTCCTGGATTCCAAGGAGACGTCATGGATTTTTGTCTTAAGTAGATTACAGCCTGAGAGCCCTCCAAGTTGTCTCTGGAACTTGAGCTATAAACATCTCTGAACAAGACGCATACAGCTTGGCATCTGTAGGGGAGCCCAGGACTGGAGTAATGATTGGCAGAAAGCTTTGGGGCTGGTGGGAATTGGGGGATCTGGCTCCTGTAGTCAAGTGGGGAGGACTTGTTTCTGTTGTCGGTTCAATGGGGCAGGTGGCTTGGCTGTGACAAGGTGCACAGTCACGCCTGAGGGCGAATCACCTGCTGCAGCTGGCGCCTTGTCCCCAAGTCCCTTCTACAGGCTGGAGGCACCTATGCTAGGCTCACTTTCATTTGAAAAATTGATGCACATGGAATGTTTCTTTCAGAGTTAAAGGCTGTTATCTTGCTAGGAAAGAGCCAAGAGTTTTCTCTGGGTTTCTTGCCCAAGAGGGAGAGTTCTTCAAGGCATCGCTCACATGCTGTTGAAATCATACTGGGCCGTAGCTAGTAATTCAGTTCAACATGCGTGGAACTTCCTCCTCTGTGCCAGACGCCAAAGAAAATGATGGGGAAACAGAGATGGTTCAGACACGGTTCCTGCACACAAGGTCATCTTGATCAGAACACAGAGTGATGATGCAGAAAAATCATTCTGGCAGCATGGTAGACAGTGTCTGTCCACTTTTGTTGGAGCATAAATTGTTTGAGATTCCGATGAAAGTAGTGGAGTCGTTTGTACAAATACACCCCTCCCAACCACGTCTTATCTGCTAGTTCATGGATCCCTTAAGTCAGAGCTTCAGTTTGAAAAGTTTATTCATGAGGATAGATTGAGGAGGTGGCTGGAGAGATGACTGCCTGTGGGCTCTTGTCTCTTTGAAGGCAAGGGAGAAGCTGGTCCAGGAAGATAGTGTTGTTGGGATGGAAGAGACACAAACAGAATCACGGGACCTGAGGATGAAGAGGAGAAGAAGAAAAGACTCTGAGCTTTCTCAGCTGGATGGTGGGATAGAACTTGGTGCCGTCAATGTGGAAGACAGACATATTCCTTTTCATCACTGAGTGACCAGGAGAGGTGACATGGCCACAGCCAGTCCAGTGGGATGGGGCAAGGAGAGAACAGGGGACCTTCGGAGCCATGGCAGGGGGATAAGTGAAGGACACCTTTGTCTTTAGCCTAGTTGTGTGGGCCTGGGTGGAGGTGGCCGTGGTCCTACTGGATGGCCAGTGATGGTCATGCTCAGACTTGGGGTATGGTTTTATCTCTGATGTGTGGGCTGGCCTGGGGATATAGCCAAGCACCTCAACCAGGCTGGAGTCAGGAAACAGGCTTGTCTAGAACATCATGCTCTGGCTACATTTTCACCCGGGCTAGTGTGAGTTTCTGTTCGTGGGACTCTAGGTTGCTGGGATACTGGAGAGCCAGCTGGAGACCTTCTCTTGCTCACTGTACCTAGGACGATCTGATGATTGGTATCATCTGGGGTGGGATCAGGCATGTACATATTTATGAAAAGTTCACGAGTTGATTCTGGTACATGCTCTGGTTAAGAACCACCCATTTGGACCACCTTCCCCTTTCATAACTGAAGAAGTGGGATCTTGGAGGGAAAGGGTCTTGGCTCAGGTTCTCGGCAGGTGGCAGGCCTGGACCCAGCATTCCCAAATCCTGAGACAGTACTGTCGTCCCTCTCCTAAACGCTCTTCCTAGAGGTCAGACCATGGTCTTGGGCTCCACCAATGAGGCTGAAATATCAGACATTGTTGTGGATGAAGTCTTCCAATCTGCTTTCTGTTCTTCTCTGGAGGGCTTAGTGGGTGCGTGTCCTCCATCCTGGGTGACTGTGATGGAAACAGTACATAGATAGCTTCCACGAGGCCCTCCCAGGAAGTAGGGAGTGAGTTGTTTCTTTTCACAGTCCCTAGAGGACCCTGGGGCTCCATCATGGCTCTTGACATGCTCAGGGCCCTCAGATCATTCCTGAAGACATCCTTGGACCTGGTCTGTTCTGCTTTGGACTGAGGCAGCCTGGGTTCCCAGAGGGACCAATCTCCAGAGGGCCCCTTTCTGTCTTGTTCATGGTTTGGCTTGGCCATGAAACTGAGGTTGCCAATGCCCAGGTGGGCTCCTCTGGGGCTGGGAGGTGAGGACTGCTGGGGATGGGAGGGTTGGCTTTACCCTGAGGCTGTTTGGTTCCAAATTGGGAAAGGAGTACATCAAGGCTGTATATTGTCACCTGCTTATTTAGCTTATATGCAGAGTACATCATGAGAAATGCTGGGTTGGATGAAGCACAAGGTGGAATCAAGATTACCAGGAGAAATATCAATAACCTCAGGTATGCAGATGACACCACCCTTACGGCAGAAAGTGAAGAACTAAAGAGCCACTTGATGAAAATGAAAGCGGAGAGTGAAAAAGTTGGCTTAAAACTCAACGTTCAGAAAACTAAGATCATGGCATCTGGTCCCATCACTTCATGGCAAATAGACGGGGAAACAATGGAAACAGTGACAGACTTTATTTTCTTGGGGTCCAAAATCACTGCAGATGGTGATTGCAGCCATGAAATTAAAAGAAGCTTGCTCTTTGGAAGAAAAGTTATGACCAACCCAGACAGTATATTAAAAAGCAGAGACATTACATTGCCAACAAAGGTCTGTCTAGTCAAAGCTATGGTTTTTCCAGTAGTCATGTATGGATGTGAGAGTTGGACTATAAAGAAAGCTGAGCACTGAAGAATTGATGCTTTTGAACTGTGGTGTTGGAGAAGACTCTTGAGAGTCCCTTGGACTGCAAGGAGATCCAACCAGTCCATCCTAAAGGAAATAAGTTCTGAATGTTCACTGGAAGAACTGATGCTGATGCTGAAACTCCAATACTTTGGCCACCTGATGTGAAGAACTGACTCATTTGAAAATACCCTGATGCTGGGAAAGATTGAAGGTGGGAGGAGAAGGGGACAACAGAGGATGAAATGGTTGTATGGCATCACCGACTCAATGGACATGAGTTTGACTAAACTCTGAGAGTTGGTGATAGACAGGGAAGCTTTGTGTACTGCAGTCCCTGGGGTCTCAAAGAGTTGGACACAACTGAGTGACTGAACTGAACTGAAGCTGTTTGGTACAGCTGACATTTGAGGGCCTGCAAGCCCAGCCTTATGCTCTGGTGGGTCCTCTCAAGGGGATTTTCTAAGCTGACCCAGTGCACATGGCTTTGGCCATCCACTTGGCCCTCAAGGGCAGCGTGCTTTGCACACCCTTGTATCAGGCTTCTGAAGTAGGAGGGTTGCCTATGACATGTACAGATGGTGTTCATCTTTTCTTCAGCTTTCCTCTCCTACGAGTGAAGATTCCCTTCTTCAGG
Source organism: Bos javanicus (assembly GCF_032452875.1). Lineage (NCBI taxonomy): Eukaryota > Metazoa > Chordata > Mammalia > Artiodactyla > Bovidae > Bos > Bos javanicus. The sequence continues at coordinate 78,872,106 of NC_083878.1, forward strand.
GGATCTTCCCACCCTGGGACTGAAACTGGGTCTCCTGTGTTGCAGGCAGATTCTTTATTGTTTGAGCCACAGGGAAGCCCATGAAGGAAGGGAGACTTTTTAATGGTGTAAATGGCATGATCATATAGAAAAACCTTTATGAGGCATCTTTTCAAAGCAATTTTGGAGTAATGGAATTCTGGATGGCAAGAGAGGGTGTTTCAGGCTATGTGATCAGAAGCTTTCCTTACAGGGGCCTGAGTAGAGCAAGTTTGCACTGGAGGGGAGCCATGCCTGCAGAATCCCTTGCTTGGCATGGATGGGGACAGCAGTGGTCAGTATCTGGCTTCAGACTTGTGGACCAGTCGAGACACGGTGTGCAGGCTGGGTAGATGGGGCCGTAAGGTTTTGTGCTTCCAAAACTGAACTCGGAGCAATGACAGATGGACTGGGGATTCAGTCCAATAATTATATCAGTCATGTAGAGGGAAGTGAACAGGCTGGGCTAGTGCAGCCAACACGTGGACCATCACGAGACAGAGTAGAGAGGGACCAGGGCCTATGTGAGGGGATTACAGGAGACCAAAGATGGCAGAGAAGCAGCAGAACAAGAGCAGAATACCAGGATGGGGAGACACAGAAGGGGCACCTCCATCCTCCCTGGCCTTGGCTTTCATGGGTGCCCTAGCAAGGGGGAATTGGTGATTAACGCTAGAACTGCCTGGGATAACAGTGTGCTCTGGTAGATTTTACAGTTATAGTTTGCACTAGAGGTCCAAGGCACACAGTCATTTATAATTTTTTGGAGACATGAGTTTGAATGGGATGCACTGCAAGGCTGGAGTGGACCGTGAGCCATTGGAACCATGCAGTCAGAGTTGAGCTGGCCACTCACACCCATATGTTCAGGAAGTGTGGGGTCTACTCATATAATGCTGACTCTGGAGGAAGAGTATAAAAAAGAGTATATAAAAAAAGAGACAGACAGTGATGGTGACAAAGGTAAAAATCATTCACATTGCATTTTAACTGTACAGAGTTAGAATTGTACAGAGCAAAACCTGCCCAGCTGAACATATCATGTCTGACTTAGCCAAAAAAATGAATTCTTGAAAAACTCTGAAGAGTGCACTATTGAGCTTAATGCTGGCTCAGCTCTGTGATGTGGAAGAGTCCATTACACAATTGATCTGTGCCAATGGAAACGGAATTTGGGAGGCTCTTGCAAATAGTTCTCCAACTAGTGTGCAAAGCTGTCTCTCATGGAGTGAGAGATTAAAACTCCAGTGAAGGTCAAAAAGGCTCTTCTCTTCAGGGTTTGAAGAGACAGCATCGAGAGCATGAGCTCTTCTCACAAATAAAATACAGGAGAGAGGCAGGATCTTGTTCAAACAAGGTTTCTGAGGCTGTATTGAGAGCTTCCCTGGTGGCTCAACTAGTAAACGATCTGCCTGCCATGTGGGAGACCTGGGTTCGATTCCATGGACTGTGTAGTCCAAGGGGTCGCAAAGAGTCAACTGAGCGACTTTCACTTTCACTCACTTCACTGTGTGTGATGGGGCTTCCAGGTGGTGCTAGTGGTAAAGGACCTGTCCTTGCAGAAGATACAAGAGGCGTGGATTCAATCCCTGGGTTGGGAAGATCCCCTGCATAAGAAATGGCAACCTACTCCAATATTCTTGCTAAAAAAATTCCATGGACAGAGGAGCCTGGCAGGCTACAGTCCATGGGGCTGCAAAAAGTCAGACATGACTGAGAGACTGAGCTCATAGAGCACTGTGTATGATATGTACAGACTGTGATAGGAACAAATTCAGTTGGCCTCACACTGTATATAGAAAACGCCCATTTTGTATACATTGATGTTAACCCTGACCTTAGAAATTAACCTGAAGATGCAACTTCGCTGTTGCCTTCAGACCTCACCACAACAAACCTATTGATACACATCAAAGTTCTAGTTAGAAGTTTAGTATAGTAACAGAATGGCAGGAACCCTTTAGAGGAGCAGGTGCTCACTATACAACTTGAAATTACCTGTAGGAATGTGATGGTAAACTGCATTGAGTAACACTGACGTTTAAGCAATATTGAGTCTTCCAACCCAGGAACACAAGTATCTTAACTTTTATTTAGGTTTCCTTTAGTTTCCATCAGCAATGTTTCATAGTTTGCTGTGTTCAAATCTTTCACTGTTAAATTTATTCCTAGGTATTTCATTTTTTTGGATGATATTGTAAATAAAACTGTTTCTTGTTTTTCATATTGTTCATTCCCAGTTATTGAAGCACAACCATTTTGTTTTGCATGCTGATCTTGTTTTTGGCAACTTGGCTGAATTTATTTATTAACCCTAATAGTTTTGTGTGTATGTGTGTGTGTGTGTGTGAAATCTTTGAGAGTTTCTATATATAAGATCATGCAATTTGTGATTAAAGATAGCTTTACTTCTTCCCAATTTGGATACCTTTTATTTCTTTTTCATGCGTATTTGCTCTAGACAGAACTTCCAGTAAGTACAAAACCACAGCATATTAAGCCTTATAGAATACTAGGAAGGCAGTACCTAGAGGGAAATTTATATAATTTATAAATTATAAAATTTATAAAAGTACCTAGAGGGAAATTTATAAAAAATTATAAATTTAAATTTATAAAATTTAAAAAACACTTATATTTAAAAAGAAAAAACGCTCCCAGATGAATAATCTAACCTCAAGGAAATAGAAAAAGAAGAGCAAACTAAAACCAAAGCTATTGTAAGGAAAGAAATAATAAAGATTAGAGCAGATATAAATGAAATATAAAATAGAGAAACAATAGAATCAATTATAGAAAAGTAATTTCTTTGAAGATACCAGAAAATTGACAGACCTAAACTGATGGAAAAAAGACAAGATTCAAGTAAACAAAACTAGAAATGGATGCGAGAACATTATTATTGACCTTTACAAAATGAAAATATTTGTAAGAGAATACAATGAACTATTGTATGTCAATAAATTAGATAACCTAGATGAAGTGAACAAGTCTCTAGACACACACAAATTACCAAACTTGACTGAAGAAAAAATGGAAAATCTGAACGGACCTGTAATAGATTTAATCAGTAATTTAAAAATCAGCCAACAAAGAAAATTCTAGGACCAGATGGCTTCACTGGTGAATTTTACCAAACATTTAAAGTGGAATTAACACCAATCTTTCTCAGACTTTTCCAAAAATAGAAGAGGACAGAATACTTCTCTAACTCATTCTATGAGGCAGTATTGCTCTGATACAAATGCTAGAGAGAGACATCACAAGAAAAGAAAATTACAGGCCAATATCCCTTATAAACATAGATGCAAAAAGCTCAACAAAATGTTAGTGAACTGAACAGCATATTAAAAAGATTATATACCATGACAGAGTGGGATTTATTCCAGGAATGCAAGAGTGGTTCAACATAAGAAAATCAATCAATGTGATATACCACATTAATAGAACAAAGAAAAAAACTGCATTGTCATTTCAGTTGATTCAGAAAAGGCATTTGATAAAAATCTAACACTCTTTAATGATGAAAAACACTCAAAAAACTAAAAATAGAAAGGAACTTCCTCAACATGATAAAGGGCATTTATGAAAAACCCACTGCTAACATCTTGTGTGTGTGTGTGTGTGTGTGTGTGTGCGCTTAGTCACTCAGTTGTGTCTGACTCTTTGTGACCCCCACGTACCGTAGCCTGCTAGGCTCCTCTGTCCATGGGATTCTCCAGGCAAGAATACTGGAGTGGGTTGCCATTTCCTTCTCTAGAACATTTCCCAGAGCTCTGCAAAGTTGGTTCTAACAGTCCCTGGTTGATTTTTCAGTGTTTCTCTGAAGGGATAGATGTTGGGAGCCTGCGACTTTGCCATATGGCTGATGTCACCTACCACTTTTTTTTTTTTTTTAAGAGACTGATCTTTTAAAAAAAAATATTTATTATTTATTTGGTTGCACTGGGTCTTAGTTGAGGCATGCAGAATCTTTAGTTGCTGCATGTGGGATCTTTAATTATGACATGTGAATTCTTGTGGCATGTGGGATCTAGTTCTCCAACCAGGGATTGAACCCAGGCACCCTGCATTGGGAGCTCAGAGTCTTAGCCACTGGACCACCGGGGAAGTCCTACTGACTACTTTATGAAGCTGTTCTGAATCCAACCAGAGAAACTGTCAACCTTCCTCTGATCCCCTAGTGATCTCTTCTTGTATTTTTCTAAGGATTTCTAATTTGCATTATAAACATAACATTCTCATGATCTCTAGTAGAATGTCAATGACTTTACAGATAGATCTCATTTTTTCCCAGAGGCTTCCACTGAACACTGTTTACAGGAGACATCTGGAAAAGTTGGCCAGTTAAACGGACTCATCCTTGTTCCTGGGCCTTGGTCTTCCCTGGATACCTGGCGGTGCTGGGCTTTGCCCCCATATTGGCCCGGACCCATTTTCCTTGCAGGGACATGGGGCTTCAGGAAGGGATCTTCGGTCTTGCATCATAGGAGGAGGCAGGACAGAGGCTGCAGGGGAGGTAGTTGTGTAATGGTTTCCTTGTCCCCTCTTTCTGTCCTGTTCTGTTTCTCCTGCCAGAGTCTTCTTTTCCAGAGAACATTTGACTCAGAACGGTTGGGTGTTGGGCTCTGGCTGGACCTGAAACCCTCCACTTCCACAGTGATTCCAGCAGCACTTATGCTGCCTTGGTGTGTGTGCCAGTCAGTTTGTTTAATGCACAAAAAGCATAATGACTTTAATTAGGTTTTAGTGTAAATAATGAACACAATTACAGAGCAGGCCCTTTTGTCACCCTCATGGAATTTATGATTGTTTGAAAAGTCAACACCCACTTCTAGCCCCTCCTGTCCTTACTTCTTGGTCAATCCAGCATCCCCATTAATCAATGGCGTTGGGTTTTAATGCCTCAGTGGAAAATCTGAGCTGGTCTTTTCCCAAGTTGGAATGACAGCGCAGCCTTCCGTACCTCCATGTCCACCTGGGGCTCCAGCCTCAGCCTGGATGCCCACCACCCATGAGGGGCCGTGCTTTGAGAAAACACTGAGTCAGGAAGACTCTAGGGCCAGTGATGGTGGGGGTGGTAGTCACTGCCTGAGCATCTATTATATCCCAAGTACCTTGCTGGGCACAGAGGCCCCAGAGTATAGGGGAGGTCATAGCAAGCCAGGCTGGACCCACCCTAGCGAAGCCAAGGAGGATACCAGCCAGAAGCCAGCACTTGAGTAAGTTCTGGCATGGACCAGCAGCCTCGGGCCTTCCACAGGCCACAGCAGAATCCACAACCATTTGGGCTGTGGCTGCAAGGTGGGCCTTGTGGGGTGAGCTACTTCAACTCTAGGGCAGTAGGGGAGACCAAATCTTCTCCATCCTCCAAGGACCAAGAGGGCAGCTTCCATGGTGTATAAACATCTTTTGCCTCCTAACAGGGCTCTCGTTCCCCCGTTGTTAACATCTCATTTGCTAACCTAGTATCTCTGCCTTCAGAGCGGTCCCTCTTCCCCTGATCTCCCAGCCCCTCCACCCCCATGGCAGAGAAAGGACACAGCGCCCCCTTTCTTTCATCAATTATGGTGTGGATTTATTTCCCTCTTCAGCACTGATGGAGGCATCCTGAGGGTGTGGGCCCCTGTCTTCTCCTGAGCCTCTCTGGGTGATGAGGATCAAGTTCCCCCTTCCCTATGCATTGCCTTCACTGTCCCTGCAAGAGAGCTGCTCTCGTTTCCCTGAGCCCCTCATGTTGATGTTCGAAACAATCAGAGCTGCTCAGCTCTGTTAGTTTCTTCCAGGAGGGTAAGGAGGATCTCTTTCTGCCCATGGACACGGGGGCCTGGTTTCCAGCTCCCAGTTTTCTTGGGGGGAGAGGTCACGTTCTGATAAACTCCTTGCCTTTCTTCCGAGCTGTCACCAGCCCAGCCCGGTGTGCAGTGCTGGCTTGGTCTGGTTTCCCTGGCATGGGCCATCTCCACTGGAGCTGGGCTTTGGCCAGGCTGGGGTGCCCGCGATGGAGGGGCAGGCAGCACCCAGTGGTTCAGAGGATGGCAGGAGCCTAGGCGGCCTGGGATCCACTGTGGTGCAGCAGCCTGGCGGTCATCTCCCAGTTATTTATTGTCATAACATTAATCACGCTGAACTCACTTGGCATTAATGAGGACGTAATGTGTACTTGGATGGGAATTTTTATTGTAGTGCAGCATTAACTAACCGGCCTATTATTTAAAGTGTTACCAGACCTGGTATGTACAAATGGTTTACTTTGCAGTCTCCAAGTGTTAAAACTTTGTATGGTTTGTGTCAAGAAAATATGAGTATGGAACACAAAAGAGGCAGGGCTGAAATGTTGTGGGACCATCCCCGGGCTGGCAGGGAGACAGCGCACTCCTGAGTGGAGGGCCCCTGCTGCTCAGCCTGGGCAGCCTACGTCTGTCCGAGCCCATGCTCATCTCATGCCCGTGTTTGAGCCTCATGCTGGATGTGAAAAACTTAGGATGGTTCTTTAGGGCTTTCTGACTCACTATCTTGGGAACAAAAAGACACGGAATAGCAGGATTTAGACATGGCAAAAAAGCCAGAGCCCATGCTGAAGACTGTGTGTCCAAGGCTCTCTTCTCTCTTATGGGTCAGACCTTGCCCCCCGGGACCTGTCCACCTGTGGGATCCACCCTTCCTGACCATTAGCCCACCCTGGCTCTGGATACCCTCACCAAGGGTTATCCTCTGAGTAGTTTTCTGGCCTTTGAATACGCTGTTCACTTGTTTGGTTAATGTCTCTACTTTTTTTTTTTTTTGAGTCTGAAGTCAAGTAACACATCCTTCCTGAAGTCTCCTAGTTTCCTCTCACTCCAAAGGTCTGTGTAGGTGCCCTTTTTCTAGAAGTGAACCCCTGTTACATACAGGCTGTGTGTGCTGGCTTATAGGGGAAATCACTTAAGATGAGTATCACATGGTCGTTGGCAGTCTAGTGTGGAAGGAAAGCCCCTCCCCACCTCAACTAGCCAATAGTGTTTGAGAGCATATGAGATACATGCTATGCAATGCCAACAGCTAGAGAGAAGTAAACAAATGGTCAACAGGTAGAGGGAGAAATTAATCTGTGCTGGGCCTTAGAGAAGAGATGGGAGACAGAAGTAGCTGTGAGGATGTGGGTGGGGGATACACAAGGATTTGGAGGGGCCTAGTGAGACCCCTTGGAGAAGGAAATGGCAACCCACTCCAGTATTCTTGCCTAGAGAATCCTGTGGACAGAGGAGCCTGGTGGGCCGCTGTCCATAGGGTTGCACAGAGTCAGACACGATTGAAGTGACTTAGCAGCAGCAGCAGCAGCATGCATGCATGCATTGGAGAAGGAAATGGCAACCCACTCCAGTATTCTTACCTGGAGAATTCCAGGGACAGAGGAGCCTGGTGGGCTGCCGTCTGTGGAGTCGCATAGAGTTGGAAATGACTGAAGTGACTTAGCAGCAGCAGCAGCAGAATGAGACCCCTACACTGTCCCAACACACAGAGCTTCCTCTTCAGAGTTTACCCAGAGCTGCCTCTTCATCTTCCCTGATTGCCAAGGAACACAACTAAGCATGCAAGAAATACACTCATGTCTCCATTTTATAAACCAACACACAGCACAGGACATCCCCAAACTGAAAGCTCAGGCAGGTTAGCTGATCGGCCATGGTCTCCAGCTAGTAAATGGTAGAGCTGCTCCTAGTGCTGGAGAGAGAAGGGAAGGAAAGATGTCTGTAGACTTATAATGAAACACACTGGGACCTAGCTGACCACACTCCCTGGTGAGGTGTGCCTACTCCCTGGTGTTGATCCATTCCTGTGTGTGTGATGACTATGTCCACAGCTCTGCTTCTGGATCGCAGCCTGTGCTTCCAGGACCTAATGTCATAACATGTGGCCTTGGCATTTTTCCTTTATATTTTGACTGACTTGGGATCTAGCATTCTTTTCATTACTTCCTGTTGCCTCCTATGAGCAAAGGCACAGATGGTCACTGTAACCCAGGAGCCAGCTAAGCCCAGTGTGTGTAGAGTTGGGTGGGTGGGATGCAGCAGTCTGCCTTTGAGTGGATGGCTCCTGGGTTGGCAGCAGATAAGATATCATGCCAAGAAGTCAATCCCAGTGGCAAAAGGACTATTGGCAGAGGTCTGTCCAGACCTCACAGGGACACTTCCGGGAACTAGACAGAAGGTCAAAGCTCCTTCAGAACTGGGAGTCAGAACCAGACTCCAGTCCTTGTGAAGTCTTCTCAGGAAACCAGGGGTAAGGTCTAGGCATTTTAGTTAGTATAAGTAATATTAATGCTTGTAACAAAGAAAGTGAAAGTCGCTCAGTCATGTCCGACTTTTGCAAACCCATGGACTATAGTCCATGGAATTCTCCAGGCCAGAATACTGGGGTGGGTAGCCTCTCCCTTCTCCAGGGGATCTTCCCAATTCAGGGATTGAACCCAGGTCTCCCACATTGTAGGCTTGTAACAAACCCATCCGCAAATCTCAGTGGCTTGGTAGAGTAGAAGGTTTATTTCTCATCACACAAAATCCAACGTGATGTTCTTGGTGTCTCTCCAAGGTGGCATCAGCCATGTTCGTTTAGAGACATTAGTTTCCCTGTCTGGTTTTGTCCTCCCTGAGGACCGTGGCTGGCTCTGCCAGGTTTTCTGTATCTGGCGGACAGATGGGGGAAAGGGATAATTGCGCACGGAAGGTTTTAACGGGCTGGGCCGAGAAGTGGAGCAGAGCACTTCCGCCCACGTTCCTTGGGCCGGAACTCAAACGTAGCCACGCCTAACTGCAAAGGAGGATGGAAGCAGGGTCTGTGTGTCCAGGGGAAAACGTTTTAGGATGTTGATCTCTGCCGTGCCTGGTATAGACTGTAAACAGCCATAACTACCACATAGTGAGCCCCTACTGTGTGCCAGGCAGTACCCTAGCCTCAGTACATACGTTATTCATATCCTGGTGCGTATTTGACTAGACCCACTGGATCCTGGGCATAGGACAGAATGACTTCACCTTCTGTGGGGCAGACGGGCCTCATACAGGCCCAGCCTGTTCCTCATCAGTTCCGGGCCTGAGCATGGTGAACCTGAAGTGGCTGGATCTTAGTGCTCGGTACTGATAGGATGTGAGTGGGGCCGGTGGGGGTCAGTGGGTCTGACACTGCTGGCCTTGAAGCATTGCTGCTGGGCCAGCCTCTTGCCAAGGCCCTCCCTCCAGGTTTACTGGTCCAGCTGCGATGGGGTCGGTTTGCGATTTCACTGTAAAAAGCCACTGGCTGGACTCCAGGCAGCCAGGTTATCATTGCGTGACAGTCTCTGAAGTCTTTTAGTTGCTATCTTTCCTCCTGCTGCTTCTCTGTTCCTTTTTCCTCACTGTTTCTCCTGACCTTCTTTTATTTTCCTCCTAATTAACTTTGTGGACAAGGTCCACTGGTAAGTTAAAAGAGTTTATCCAAACTGACACTCTGTTTATAATTTGTAATTTACATTCCAGCTTTCGCAAGGTCCTTCCATTTCTTGACTGTGGCCAGGGTGTTCTCTCTGCGTGCTTGGCGTTGGCTTGCTTGAGGAGAGCAAAGGTCAGGCCTTCAATTGCCAGGATGCTGATGAAACCCGGGGTCTGAATGTGACAGATGTGTGGACACCACGTGAGGATGTTTGCTCATCGCCCACAAGTAGCAGCATCTCTATGGTGTTCATGGAAATTCCCATACTCAGGGGTTTGGGGCAGGCAGGAGTAGGGAGCTGGGCAATTTTTCCAGCCCCTTTGATAATAAATAGTCCTTTTCCTCCTATCCTTAAACTTGGCTTTGTTCAAGATGCCTCCAAACTATGATGGGGTTGGAGGCTGGAGTGCACACACAGCACTTTCTTCCAAGCTTTGTGCAAACTTGGGGAAGTCTGTTTTCCCCCGACCTCAGGTTTATGAACTGTATGGTAAGGAGATTGGGAAAGATTGTTTAAAGTTCCTTCTTAGCACTGAAATCTATGAATCCTAATTTTCATCATCTTTAATAAGCTCTGTAGCTCTCCTCTCACACTGGGAGGCCATGTGGGGGAATGAAATGAGTATGTTCTCTCTTTTTTTTTAATATATATGTGGAATTTTTAAAAAATTTTTTTATTATTATTTTTTTTTACTTTACAATATTGTATTGGTTTTGCCATACATCAAGAGTATGTTCTCTGAGCCTCAGTTTTCTCATCTTTAAAATGGGGATAAGATCCATTAGTGTGTAGGGATTTGTGAAGAGCAAATGAAACAATATACATGAAGTATTTAGCTTGGTACCTGGCTCATGGGTGTTAACAAAGCAGATGTCTTTTGTGCCTTTCATCCCAGAACTCAGTAAGGTCCATGCTCTCTGGGGAAGCCCAGCCAACCCTCCGCATAGAGAAGCTACACATAGGAGATGATTGGTCAGGCTTGTGGAACAGTGATTTCCCAGATTCTGGGACCCGGAAACATGTTAAGTCAAGGGCCCTGGGAGGAGGGATGCTATACCTGTAACTCGTACTTGGCTTTGCCCTCTGAAACACAGGAGAAAACCCACATAGGCCACAGAGAGGGCAGGGTCTCCTTGCAGAAATACATGCAAATGTGTTTGTCATTAGGCCTTCCACGCCAATAATCCATATCTTCTCTTTCCTTTGTTGCGTTTTTCTCTGGTGGCCAGAAGCCAGAAAAAACACACGGTCTCATCAGCTTCACTAGCCGATTCTGCCTCCTCAAGCTGGAGTGGGGGCTGTGGGCAGGGGCCACCCGGGGCAGCTCTGGATCTACCCCGTGAGGGCTCTGGCAGTTGAGGCGCTTAGCAAAGTCAAACTGGGACTTCTGGCAAGTCTCAGTCATGCCTTCCGGATATCCTGCACCCAGCACATCACAGCCTTGGGATGTTCCAAAGTGCCTGCGGTCAGGCCTGGGAAAAGAGAGTAAACAGTGAGGGCGGGACAGACTTCAGATGCTGGAGGCCCAGGCAACGGGTGCTCAGAGGTGGATCTGTCCTGCGTAGGTTGGCATTGACAACCCCCACCAGGAGGCCCTGCCTCCCTTCTCCCATCTCTCCTTCGTACTTCCCTTATTCAAAATATTTGACCCCCTCCCCCCAGCACCTGATACCTGCCCCCTCTGGGTCTCGGCACACACCATCCCGACTCCTGGAATGTAGAGTCACCAGTCCTTCCCAAACACCCATCCAGGGACATGCTTTTGCTAGTTACTTCACTAAGAAAGATGTTGACCCATCCTCCCACTTCCTTCTCCACTTGTCTAAGGCCCATCCTTCTGTTGGATGAGGCTCAGCTCAGCTGAGCCTGACTGTGTTTCTCCTGGCTCTCCTACCCAGAGAGGTCTGCTCTGCCCCTTGGTTTCCCACTTGCTCCATCACCTCCTATTAAAAACAAGACCGGTTGATATGCTTATTCATTATCTTAAGTACAGGTACCAGGCTTACTAAAGAGTCACCACTCATTCCTTGGATGATGGTTTTTATTTTATTTTTTTCCAGTCTGGACTTTTCATGGAACCATCTGGAATCTTCTTTTCATCCCAGGTTGTGGCTCCTTTAACAAAATCTAATCCAGATGCCGTAACTTTTCGGTTACATTTGGTTATTAGAAGAATCTTATTTCTTGTTTTAAGGTTTATTCCTAATAATTAATGAAAAGGAAACATTTCCGTCTGAAACTTGACTCACAGCTCTTCCCATTCTACTCAGCAATATCTAGCCCTACCATCTGGTGCCAGTGACTTCTAAAGAAAATGTGAATATGTGTGAGTGTGTGTGTGTGTGTGTGGTTGGCGTTTAGTCCCTTGAATGTCGAGGGGGAGGGGATTAAAAGACCCTGGGAGGGCAAGCATCTCCCTTACCCTTACTCCCTACCTTACTCCCTTAGAAATGTGGTCTTCTAGGTTGGCTGTAAGTGCTCTTCTGGCTTGTGAACTGTGAGTAGCTCCAGAGAGCCCTGCTGTCAAAGGCTTATTCCTCTGAGACTTGATTAGGCATTGGAGGTCTCTCTGAGATCTGACCCCACCTCATGGTCCGTTCTCAGGAGGCAGTCTTTAAGCTACACCCAATCGATTATATATTTTCCTGCCTCCTATATTGGGTAGTTCTTGATCGTATCTACCCCAGGGCAGCAGGCATCTTCTATCCCTCTTGGAACCCAGGAAATCAGACAGACACTTCCGCCCCTCCCCTTTCCTCTTGGCATTTTCCCACCATACCACTCTCTCCAGTTTTCTAATGCCAAAGCAACATCAAACAAATGAATGAGAGGTAAGTCTCCTATTCCTGCAGATATCTCTGCATTAGGTTCCCAGGGTGACCCTAGCAACACACCACAAACTGGCTGTTTTAGAATATCAGAAATGTATCATCTCACTGTTTTGGAGACCAGAAGTCCAAAATCAGGGTGCTGGTGGCATGCCCCCTTTGAAGGTGTCAGGGAAGGATCTATTCCGGGCCTCTCTCCCACCTTCTGGTAGCTCCCTGACTTGTGGTGGAGTAGTTCTAACTTCCACATGGTGTTCTCCCTGTGTGTGTGTGTGTGTGTGTGTCTGTTTCTTCTCACAGGGCGTTCCTTATATAAGGACACCATTCTTATTCAGTTAGGGACTGCCCTACACTGGGATGACCTCATTGTAACTAATTTTATCTGCAATGACCCTTCTTCCAAAGAAGGTCACATTTGAAGTACTAACTAATTGATGTTAGTTCTTCAGTAGATGAATTTTTAGGGAGTTGGGGATACAATTCAACCCATAACAACTTTCAACTTTTACAAGTGATTCCTGGAGCCTTTCTCTTCCCTAGCTTTGGCAGGAGGGAGTGGCATTGCCCCCTGAATTCTGGATCTTAATTATGCAGGCCACCCCATCTGTCTCTCTAATTCTCTTTTGTGTTGACTGAGGCCGGTGGTTGGTGATGGCAGAGCTGGTTCTGGTACCTCGAAGCAAATGGTGAGGGGAGATGGTTGCCTCTGCGTTTAGAATATGGGATGCTCTCACCCATCACTCTGGGCCTCAGCCACAATTCTGAGACAACCGATGGTATCCCACATGCCCTCCTGCTCGTGTATACTTTGCTGAACAAAATTGTGACTTTTTAAAAGTGAATATAGGACCTAATACGATAACAGAGGTGAGACACCTGATCTCTGCTCTGCAGTTGCCATTGGTTTTGTGGGGACAAAGAGACATGGAAAAAAACAAAACCAAGAAGATGACAGTAGGGAACACCCTGAGGCATGTGTGTTCACGGCGGTCTGAAGAAATAGCACCAATACAGCTGATGTGGGAAACGTCTAACTCCAGCCCCAATTCAAGCATTAAGGACACTGGGCCTCATCCTTCAGCCTTTGCACACACTAGTAACCACTGTCCTTTGGGGAGGGGGCCAGAGGAAAAGAGCACCCAGGGCCTTGGGCAGCGAAAGGCCCTGAATACCTTGTAAGTGATGCTGGCAAAGGTGCTTTGGGATTCAACATGGTGGTTGGGAGGGATCATTGCCCAGGAAAGCACTGAAAAGTGTGGTTAGAGGCGTAGGTTCTCTGACGGTGTTGCCCAGGGCGTGCCCCATGTAACCTAATTCACCTAATCAGCCCCATGATGGGGAAGTAGATGTGAACAGAAAAAGGGGGGAGCAGGGCATCAGAGGCCTGGGTTCTGGTGGGCGTGCTCTTCATCCACAGAGCTCCCTTTGGTGAGGCCTTTTGGAAAACGTACCTGAGCAGAATTTTGGGCAACGAAGACACCCCAGAAGCTCCCCAAGATCAGTGCCTGCAGATGAGCAGAGCTCTAACTGTTGGGAATGCCATGCAAAGTGGCATTGAGAAAGAGAGAGAGCTCAGGGCAGGAATTCTTGGTGTGGTCCTCCTTCTGTAGAAAATAGTCCTGGGTGCCTTCAGTCATCAGCTATCTCTTTAACAAGGTTTTTTTTTTTTTTTTTTTCAACTTATTATTTTATTTTTGGCTGTGCTCAGTCTTCATTGCTTTGCCCAGGCTTTCTCCAGCTGCAGCGAGCAGGGGCTACTCCTTGCTGCAGTGGGCAGCCTTGCCATTGCAGTGGCTCCTCTTGTCACCAAGCTCTAGGGTGCGTGGGCTTCAGTAGTTGTGGTGCACGGGCTGAGTTGCTCCATGGCATGTGGAATCTTCCTGGACCAAGAATGGAACCTGTGTCCCCTACGTTGGCAGGCATATTCTTGTCCATTGTGCCACAAGGGAAGTCCAAGTTTTTTTTCATCTCCTCTCAGAAGCTGGAATATTGGTCTGTGATCTCCTGGATTCTCCCATACTAAGTGCTATCTGTCATTCACCACAGTGTGCCCACTTGTGCTCTTTGAAATAATCTTAAGAGATTCTTGGACGCTCACAAGACCGTAGGGTGTCTTCACAATGGCTTGTGTCTGGATAGCCTTGTTACAGCAACGACTCCTCAGCTGGCTTCACCCCTGCTTTTTGCAACCCCATTTCTGGGGTGCATCTTCTGAACACATGTGCAGAATCCAGGTATCCTGCCCATCAGGATGTTTCAGAACTTGTTGTTAGCAACATCCTAGAATGTGCATCTTCCAGACAAGACAGAATATGGAGTGGAAGGAAATGCATTAAACAAATGCAAGAATTGTAAATAAGATGCATGTGTGCTCAGTTGCTCAGTCATGTCTGACTCTTTGCGACCCCATGGACTGTAGCACACCAGACTGCTCTGTCCCTGGGATTTGTCAGGCAAGAATACTGGCGTGGGGTGCCATTTCCTCCTCTAGGGGATCTTCCTGAGCTAGGCGTCGAACCCATGTTTCTCATGTCTCCTTCATTGGCAGGCGTATTCTTTATCACTGAGCCACCAAGGAAGCCCCTTGTAAGTCACATAGTTCATGCTATTTTGTTATAGCAGCCCAAATGGACTAAGCCATAAGTATTCTCCAAGGTTGCAAGTCTAGTATAAAAGGCCACACTTGGAGTAAAAATCCATTTCTTTGTAAGTCTAGTGACTGTTCCTGACATGGTGTTTTCCTGATGCGTGTGTTCACTTAACTTGCCTGCTCAAATATTTATTGAACATTTACTACATGTAAAGGACCTATGTTCTCTTGAACTGCATTCTCTTTTCTCTGTTTCTTTTTGTAGTTCGTAAACTTTTCCTTCCCATCTTTCCTTCCAGACAACCCTATTACAACAGTTATTATAACTGCTATAAATTAAATTCCCATGAAAATCCCTTCATAGCACATATAAGAGGCATTAAATTATTGTGAATATGTAGTGTCTCTTCCCTGGTGGCACAGTGGTGAAGAATCCATCTGTCAATGCAGGAGACATGGCTTTGATCCCTGGGTTAGGAAGATCCCCTGGAGGAGGAAATGGCAACCCACTCCTGTATTCTTGCGTGGGAAATCCCATGGACAAAGGAGCCTGGCAGGCTATAGTCCATGGGGTTGCAAAGAGTTGGAGACAACTTAGCGACTAAACAACAACAACAGCAGTGACTATTGCACATTGTTGGTGAGGTGGTTCAGGAACTGTTGCAGTAGGAGAGAGTGGTTAAACTTTGTTCTATCACAGCTTATACATTCCAGGAGGGACTGAGGGCTTTGGAGCATATAAGTAAATTCCGTTCTCCCAACCATTTCAGTGGCTTAGCAGTGCTAAAATGTTCATAACCCTAATAATATCTCTTATTATTGAGATAATAATAAGAGGTAAGGGGAGACTTCCAGCCATATTGAGTTCCCTTATTGAACACACACATCACTTTCCGTTTATTTGCTTTGATTCTCCTGAGCATCTGTGAGGCAGGTGTGGTTGTCTTCAATGCTTGGGTTGTCCCACCATCCCCCTTGGGTTACTTTGTGCACCCATGGAGTCTGCTGTGTTTTCCAGATCCTCAGAGACCCACGTCCTAGAGGCGGGAAGATGTTTTGATAGAGTTTATGGCTTAGCAGAATTGTTCCCTCTTCGTTGGAACAATGAAACTTAAAACTTAAAAGGAGCTGGTCAGTTTGGAAGGATTAAGGAATTATATGTGATTAAGAAAAGGTTCCAAAACCAGAAGCCCCCAAATGGCACTGTCTGAGAAACAGGAGCCTATGACCAGTTTCTATTCATTTTTCAAACTGAGATGAAGACAAGCCTCATATTGACTTTTAATTTGACACCACTGTGGCCTCCCACACCAATCAATGCCTCCCCTGCTCGTGACCTGGGAGGGCTTCTGATTGGAGAGGCCATCCTGAGGGGTGCTGAGGGATTTGGCCAAACATATGGGGTTATAGCATCAGCCCCTTTCTTGAGATGTAATTCTGGCTTTACCCTGGTCCCCTAATGTGTCCTATAAACTCTGTGTGTGAGAGTTTGTGAGTTGTATGTGTGTGATTGTATACTACCATATGTAGATACCTATGAGGATATCCTTTTAATCTGGAGTAAAATTGCCTTTCTTGGATGATGAAAATGACATGTGATGATAAAAGGGACGATCTTGAGGCTGTTTTTCCCAGCAGAAATTCTCTCCCGAGCCTTTTCAGCATCTGTCTGCCCCACCAAGCCTTGTGTGTGACCCCGGGGCGTGCTTGTTTTGCCTCATTCGGGCCTCTCCAGGTCTCCGGGAATTACTCAGTATCCACGCTCTCCATCAGCTCTGGAGTGGGGCCAATCTCATGCCTTCCTCTCTGCTGTCTTCATTAATACTGGGCTCGCGTCCCAGCATTCCTGAGAAATTGATAGAGACAGAACATCAATTGTAGTTTAGCTCTACAACAGGGAAACTCACGGTGACAGGCTGGGGGATTTTTTTGCCAGAGAAGTCGATGGGCCCTTTCCTGGAGCAGCCCTGTGTGGAGACGCGCTGGGCCTTCGTGAGGTCATAGTGTGGGACACACGACAAGAGCAACAAGCCGCTAATCTGCTAATTGCAGCTTGGCTAAGTGATATTACCTTTGCGCTTGGCTCTCCTGGACTTGATGAATGGCTCTGTGTGTGGAAGAGAACAAACAAGAAGGCGTCTCCTCTCAGGCTGGGGGAAAGCTGCGGTGTGCGATTTCCATCTCAGGAGACCCCCATGGGGCAGCCGTGGTCTGACCTGGAACTCTCCTGTGAGCGAGGCCATAGCACTGGGGCCAGAGAGGGTCACCGGGGCAGTGTTGAGACTGGGTGGGCCCCCCATGGCCAACAGACACCTCCACTGGTTTCTCATGGTGTCTGAGAAAAATATATAGCTGCATTTTCCTGTCTAGGCCTTGCTGGGTCCCCTCCTGTCTGGTGACTTTCGAGGGCCAGGGTAGTGCCAAGATGGGAACACATGTGCCTTGTGTAACAGCCAGGGAGAGAGGCAGGTGAGTCTCTCTCAAACTCCCTCTCCTCCTCCGTGTTCCCCGACTCAGCAAACACCACTGCCTGCCCTCTCACTTCCCAGTTCCGAGAACCTGGAGTTGTCCAGTACCACCCCCTTTATACTCCACATCAAGAGATGACAGCTCCCTTTCTCTCTCTTTTTTATAATTTTTTTGGGATGTGGTTCATTTTTAAAGTCTTTATTGAATTTGTTACAATATTGCTTCTGTTTTATGTTTTGGTTCTTTGGCCCTGGGGCATGTGGGAATCTCAGCTCCCCGACCAGAGATTGATCCTGTGTCCCTTACACTGGAAGGCGAAGTCTTAACCACTGGACTGCCAGGGAAGTCCCTCCCTTTCTCTGGAAGTTGTTTCCCTCTCTTCCTTCCCACTAGAACTTCCCTTGTCCAGGCCACCGCCATCTTTCCCAAATGGACCACAGTCCTCACTTCCCACTGGTCTCTCCTTCCAGTCTTGATTCTTAATCACTGACTTCTCGTCCTTCAGCCACGGCTCATCATTCCAAAGTGCAAATCTGGCCTTGTCACTTTTCTGCTGGAAACCTCAATGGTTCCTCACTGCCTCCTGGATCAAGTCCAGACCTCTTTGTCTGACCAACAAGGTGAGCCTGATCCAGCCTCCCCACCCCACCACCCGCCAGCTCTCCAGCCCCATCCAGCAGGCCCTATCCCTTTCGGCCTCTGTGGACCTCTTGTGATGCCCAGAATGTGCCAAGCTCTCTCTTGCTTCTAGGACCTTGTTGTTCTCCTCAGCTTCTGCCTCTTTTCTTGGCTAATTCTACACTTTTCCCTGGTCTCAACTGGGATGGCATTTCCTTCGGGATACCTTTTCTGTCTCTTCAATCTAGGCTTTTCCTTCTCTGTGCCCTCAGAACATTCAATGCATTCCCATGCCATAGTCTGATCACAGTCTGTACTCAATGCCTATCTTTTCAGTAGAAGACATCTTTTCTTCATAAATGGTATGGAATTTCTTTTGAGGAAGGTACTGAATTTATTTAGAAAAATGTCTTGACAAGCTCTTGGTTTAGAAGGTGGGACTCTGGGGACCTAGATTAGCAGGAGGCAAGGAAACCAAAGAGATCACTAAACTGTTATGTGTAAGAACTAGGTGAGAATACTGGTATCAGTGAAGACAGTTTGGGGGAATCAGGTGGGGAGAGGCTGGTTGATCAGCATGGTAAACTGGCCAAGAATTTTTAAGAACAGTATAACTCATGTTCAATGGAAGTTATAGGCATTTTTGAGATATAAACACCGCTCACCTCCCCAAACCTCCTGTAAAATTTACCCTACATGTGTGAGTGTGTGGTATAAATCCAGGAAGGGAGGTGGATTCATGTCTGGGTCTCTTCCGTGGTGGAAATAAATAAACAGCTGTAACACACAGAGGAAAAAATTCAGAGGAGGAAGTACAGGTGGATGAACCAACATGAGGGGGTTCACTTTCCTTGGAATACACAGGAACTTCAGAGAAGCCACTGAACTTTCCAAAATGGGTGGATCAGTTGGCTATGTGCCAAATTCTATTTACAAAGAAGGAGACCCAGTCAATATGTGTTTAGTCACTCAGTCATGTCTGACTCTTTGCCACCCCATGGACTGTAGCCCACCAGGCTCCTCTGTCCATGGGATTCTCCAGGCAAGGATACTGGAGTGGGTTGCCATTCCCTTCTCCCCATCCAGGGATTGAACCTGGCCAATACCCGGGTTCAATTCCTTGTCTGTTTCCTCACTGGGATAGACCTATGAAGGTGGCAGGTGTCCATGACTCTGTTTCCACATTGAATTTTTAAAATAGCTGTGGAATAAATAAAGGAAGGAAAACAAAAGGAAAAATAAGAAGTAGGTGTAATTTGCAGGAGTTGTTAAAGCTTTCAGGAACATCCTGAACAAAACTGAGATCTCAGATCAAAGGGTCCATGCAGAAGGTTGGAATGAGGAGGCTTATGGGTCCCCTGTTGGCCCAGCTCCCTTTGGGTGCAGGGATTTCAGTTTTCCCTCTTCCAAGCACATCCCGCCTGAAAATGTAACCGGGCTTAATGGGCACTGGGATGGTGGCACAGAGAGGAAGGCCTGGAACCAGGCAGAAGGGCTGGCAGAAGGAGCAGGGCTTGTCAAGTGTGTCCATGTGACATGTCTTTCTGAGATTCTAGGTCAGGACTAGATGGCTAGAAACCCACATTGACTCATTTCTTGGCATGGTCCCTGCTTTCATGGTATTCACTGTCCCTCTCAGAAGCAGGGCACAGATGTGTGACAAGAGAAGGAGTCTCAGAGGGGGCTAGGGTGTCACAGCGAGTGAGACTTCTGGAGCTCAGACAAGAAGGTGATTCTTTCTAATCCCGTCAGAGCTGCTTGTCCTGGCATCTGCTGGAGACAATGATGGAACAGGGATCTGGCAACCACATGCCCTGGAAGCATCTGTTTTCCCTAGTAAATTAGTCTTCATTTTATATTAGTTTTTCTTTAATTTCTCTTAATTATTTATATCTTGCTCAGATTTATGGGCAAAAATAGAATGGTCCCCCAAATATTAGATTTTATAAATACTTGTAAAATACTTAGGTGTCAGAGACATAGATAAATCTGCTTTTGCCTTTCCGTGTGTGAAATCGATGGGGTTTCCTTCACCTTCCCTCCAAACTCAGAACCTGCTTTGTGGTGGTCTTAATGAATTATGTTTCACCATCTCTGGAGGTTGTTTTTTCCCCCATTAAAAAAAAAAAAAAGGGTCTGCCAGTGGAATAACCTGAATGAACTGAGACGTTCCTGCCAAGAGCTCTTGCCCTGAGGACAACCTCGTAGTTGACAGCCTTTAACCAGATTGCTCTTCCCTGTTCCCTGGAAATCTTCCTTCAGTTACTTCTCCTAAGCCCGATCCCTGGGGGTCCCACCCCCTCCCAAGGCCAGCAGGGCAGGAGTTCTCTGGAAAACTGGACATGGAACGGCTCTGGGGAGGAGTGTTTGTCTTTTCCTCTCCAAGAAAGGTCATAGGAAAACCTTTGCTAAGAACAGGCTTTGTGGAGGGATGCTTGGCATGCTTGGCCCTGGGCCCTCCAGTGGGGGCTGCACCTTTAGGGAGCGGAGATTTCAGCAGCAGCATTCAGCAGCAGCAGGAGCAGTGACCTCAGCCTTGGGGGCCCAATGCCACTGCTCTTGGTCCCTCACCCCTATTAAGAGATGCCCACCTTTCCTTGGCCCTGGTGTGGGTTTCTCTTCTTTAGGAATAGATCTGGTGCAAACTTCCTATGTCCTCCATTGCTTCCCCATCTCCCTCCTTCTGGACTTTCCAGGTGGTACTAGTGGCACAGAACTTGCCTGCTAATGCAGGAGACGTGAGACATAAGTTCGATCCTGGGTCAGGAAGATCCTTTGGAAGAGGGCATGACAACCCACTCCAGTATTCTTGCCTGGAGAATCCCATGGACAGAGGAGCCTGGCAGGCTACAGTCCATGGGATTGCAAAGAGTCAGACATCACTGAAGAGACTTAGTACGCAAACACACCCCCTCCTTCCAGCCTATTTCTACTGTTCAGGAGGGCAGCCCTCAGTGTTGGCTTCTCTCCAGCTGTCCTGACCTGTTTCTAGGTCATTCTGTGCTTCTCATGGTTCTTAGTTGCCTTGCCTCGGCACATGCTGTTCCCTTGGTCTGGAGTATCCTTTTCTCTCTTTTCCTCAGTTGATTTCCCCTCTTCCTTTAAGACTCAATTCAGTTAGCTGCTTTTGGAGAAGTCTTCCCTGGCCCCCAAGTGAAGTTAGGTACCTCCTCTGAGCTTCCATCAAGTCTTGTACATACTCTGGTTTTAGCTCTGATCTAGTTCTATTAAAATGGAATTTGTACTTGCTCTTCTTTACTCAACTTTTGAGTACAGAAGTTGTATCTGATTCATTGCTGAATTCCAGCACTCTGCACAATACTAGTAGAGTTTGTATGGGGTAAATTTGTGTATATTAGAGTGGGCATGGGTGCATGTTAAGTCACTTCAGTCTTGTCTGACTCTTTGTGACGCTATGGACTATAGCCTGCTAGGCTCCTCTGTCCATGGGATTCTGCAGGTGAGAATACTGGAGTGGGTAGCCATTCCCTTCTCCAAGGGATCTCCAGGTCTCCTGCATTGCACGCAGATTCTTTACCGTCTGACGCACCAGAGGGACTTATTTATTCATTTAGGGGCAGCTGTAGGAAGTGAGGGGCTTCCCACATGTCTCAGCGGGTAAAGAATCCGCCTGCCAAGCAGGAGACTGTGTTTGATCCCTGGGTCGGGAAGATCCCCTGGAGAAGAAAATGGCAACCCACTCCAATATGCTTGCCTGGGAAATCCCATGGATAGAGGAGCCTGGTGGGCTACAGTCCATGGGGTTGCACATGACTGAGCAACTAAACAACGGGAGCAGTAGGGAAGGGGGCCTGACCTCCACCTTATACCCCAATTCACTGCTTGCAGACCCTCTTCATGTCCTTTCTAAGAACTCAGTCCAGCTCCTATTTCTAGGAATTTTACACTTCCATAACCTCTCTGCCCACAAATTCCCTTCTTTGCTGATTTTTGGTGGTCCTAACTCTGACCTTTGACTTTGTTTCTTAGTACGCCCAACTTGTCATTGATAAATGTCCTCCTTGGGATCCTGCATCCCCAGGAGAATGGCAAGTGAAATCCAGGACCCAAGTGTGTCCCACTGACTCCTCAGCCTGGTTCCTGGCATGTGCTTTGGGAACATTGGGAGGTAGCTGGGGGGAGGCTGGGCCCAGAGCTGCACAGACAACAGGGATGGGGTGGGTCCCAGAAGAGAAGTAGGTGGGCATTGGTGTGGGGTGATTTCTGCTGCTGCTGCTGCTAAGTCGCTTCAGTCATGTCCGACTCTGCGACCCCATAGATGGCAGCCCACCAACTCTTGTGACCCCATGGACTGTATAGCCTGCCAGGCTCCTCTGTCCATGGGATTTTCCAGGCAAGAGTACTGGAGTGGGGTGCCATTGCCTTCTCCGGGGGTGATTTCAGGAATCTTCTATCCAATACCATCCCCTCCACCTGGAATGTCACCATCAATGAATCTTTTCCCCACAGACAAGGAGGAGCAGCCTAGAACAGAGGGTCATGCTGCTGCTTTTGGACTTGTCCACGGCTAGGAGAAACCCTGCTGTGCTAGCGAAGAACAAGTTGAGAGCCTCAAGGAAAGGAAAAGGCTTAGAGAGATCCCCGCCCCCCGCCCCCCCGCCGCCACCTCACCGCCTTTCCTGACTTCTCTACTTCTGTGATCTGGTCCAGCTGCCGTGGGCTGGCAGAGAAAACTCAGGTGACTGGGCCTCCCTCCCCTTCTGCTGCTGAAACTGGGACCACCCTTTCCAATCTGGAGAGGCCACTGCAAATGAAGTGCTTATTTGAAAGGTCCCCTGGAGCCATCCTTACGGGATCAAGATGCAGAAAATAGCTTAATGAGGACGCCTGCCTGCAGGTGCACCTGTGCTAATTCTGGAGACAAAGGCACTAACCTGCCAGCTCAGAGAGGAAGGAGCCGTTAAGCCTCTTTTGGGAAACGCCAGTCCTGTAGGGCAGTCAGAAGCCCCTCACTGAAGCAGGAAGCAGATGGAGAAGGCATACTTAGGGCTCTGCCCCAGCAGCCTGCTAGTTAGCTTGCCCCCAGGACAGGCTCGCAGCGCCCGTGGAACTTACTGGCTGTTCTTCAGCAAACCAGGGAAGCAGGGAGCCATGGGGGTGGCAAGGCAACCCCCGGAGTGTGCAGAGTGGGGAGAACCAGATAGAGAATTCAGAGGCTGGATGGAGAGTCTAGGACAACAGCTTTTAATGTTTTTCTTTTTTTATTGTGATCTACATTAAGAAATATGTTTAAAATCATATCCCACTGCAGCCTGTATGTGTATGCATATACATCGATGTTTACACATGTGTAACTGGAACAGAAGTGTCCTATGAGAGTGTTCACCTTGACTATGTAAGATACATTTGGGGCATTCTACTTTTATTCTTTCATTTCAAAGTGTTTCTTGTGACCCACTACATTTATTTCCTAAGCTTGCTAATGAGTCACTTTTCACAGTTTAAAAAGAACGTAGGTCAGACACTGGTGAGCATGAAGAAGTTGGAATGGGGAGCAAGCAGGGCTGTGTTGCCTGGTGGTATTGGCATAGCCTTGCCCTCTCACCTGTTCAGTGGGAAAACTGTCAGACCTTCCTGGCTGGTTTGCTGTAAAATTTAAATTTGATAATCTGTGTAAAGCACTCAGCACAAGGCTTGACATCCATGAACATCAATAACCATTAGAGACAGTGATGATGATACTGATTTCTTAGATTATACGTGCACACTGCAGTCCTCTGTGTCTCTAGCCTCCTTTCTTACACCGTCTCTCCTGGTGTAAGGCCATCAGCAACTTTTACACCTATTTGAAAGCTTCAGCGCTCAAAGCAGTGAGAAAGGGGCAGGTGAGGACTCAGAGCTTTGCAAAGAGGCCAAGTTTGAACCATGATATCATCTGATGTATTTGCATCATGGAAACATTCTCATACATTTCCCATGATAGATACGTGGATGGAGAAAAGAGAGAGCAACCCAGAGAGGCAGAGAAGACTTATCTATCAGAAAAGGCACAGACTTGGAAGAGGTCAACTGGAAACGAGTGGAGGTGGTGGCCACTGGGTTGCTGAGTGTTGTGGGCAAATCTTTTTCATGCTCATCTTTGACTTTTTTCTGTGGTGGGATGCTCTGAGTCTCTGCTCTCCACACCAGACCCATCTTCCTCGGCTCTGACATCCTGCCGCTCTCATGGGAGGTGAGGGTAATAATGCTGTACTGTGGGAGTGCCTGGCTAGACTCCCACAGCGGCTGGAAGTGGAGAGGCCCAGGCCGACAGCCTGCAAAGGGAGCTCTCAGGTCTGCAGGGGAGAGGCTGGCACCTGGCTTGGGGCTGGACATCCATGGCCATGCTGGACACAGCCAAGAGAAATCCTTCTTGGAGACTTTTGGTGTGTACGCTCAGTTCCATGTTGTGGATTTGACGTGTTGCCGAGACAACTGGCTCCTCTGTGGTGTCCGCTTTTCCGCTCCACGTTGTGCAGATGCTTCTAGTTTCCCCCTTCCTCCTAAAGTGAGCCCAGGTTGAGGGTGAGGCAGGGAGAAGTCTGGGCCGCCGAGGGGTTGGGGGTTGGGGGGGTCCAGGGACAGGTCTTCAGACCTGGCCCGGTGTGCTGCTGGGGGTGGGGCTAGAGGATACCCAGCTCCGTACTGGTACAGATCTCCCTTTTCTATGATGGGGTCACGTCCCAATAAACCCATCATAAATTGAAAGCATCATAAATTGAAGATGCGTGTAATACACTTAACCCGTCAAGCATCGTCACTTAGTGTAGCCTACCTTAGACGTGCTCAGAACACATTACATTAGCCTACAGCTTGGGCAAAATCATCTAACACAAAGCCTATTTATAATAAAGAGTTAAACATCTCTTCAAGGTATTTTATTGAATACTGTACTAAAAGTGAAACTGGAATGGCCGTGTGGGTGCAGAATGGTTATACATGTATTGGCTGTGTACTCTTGTGATCACATGGCTGCCTGGCAAAATTGTTAAGTTTAACCATTTGAAGTCAGGACCACCTGAAGGAATGTAGCCAGAGATTGTGAGAGGGCAGTCAGGGCAGGGTGACTGTCCCGTGGTTCTCCAGCCACCCCTGTGGCTGGTGTCCTTGCTTTTCCATCCTTCAGGCATTTCAGTGACAACTCCTTCTGGCCTGGGAGACCCAGCTGTGACTGGGCCACACATTTGGCTGGATGGTGCTCCGTGCTGTTTATGCTGCTGGTCGCAAGCAGCCAGCTGACCCGCGGGCACTTACCAGTGCCACAAATAACAGTGTGCCGTGTGGGGGCCCAGGGAGCTTTCTTTGATGAGGTTTAAGTCTCTCCCTGAGATCTCCCTCTTTTCCACTCTGACAACAGCTTCCTAGGGCAGTTGCTGGATTTGAGTTGCACACTCTTGGCTCGAGCACAGCGCCCTGCTCTGCAGACAAGCGTTCAGAGCAGGATTTCAGCAGGTCCTGGGTCTTCTCCTTCTCCCTCTCTCTCCCCAAAGTCCCCTGCAGTTTCTTTATGGAAAGAGCCAAGAAGCAGTTTCTCCTTTGTAAAGCATCTCCTTTTCACAGCCCAGGGCTGTGCTCAGTGTCCTTGGGGCAGGGGGCACATCTCACTGGGGTCTCAGGGGAATCTTGCTGGGAGATGCCACCTGGTGTGGGTCCTTGAGGTGGGGGCATCCCTGTGGTGGGAAGGAGAGGGGTGGATTGGGTGCGCCTGGCCCAGCAGCAGGCAGAAAGCCCCAGATGGAGACTTGGAGGTATGACTAAAGCTCCCCTAGGTCTTTGCCCCTGGGGGACCCCAGGGAGCTTCAGGGCAGGCTCTTCCTGCCCGACTCGAGGCGGGTGGGCAGTGAGGAGTTGGAGCCTGGGGTCTCCAGGCACAGGAAAGGCACCGTCAGCTTGTGGGTCTGGCTGGGGGTGGGGCAGGGGGGGCATTGTCCACTGGAGGGCACTGCAGCACCACCTTGGGCCTCCTCTGCAGCCCCCTCGGCCCATAGCGAAGTGTCCACTTCCTGGAACGCCTGGTGTCTCTAGAGGGAGACAGAGCTCGGCCAGGCTGGTGGACGTCACCTGTGAGGCCTGAGCGTCCTGTGGTGGGCTCTCTCTTTCTCTCTCACCCCCACGTCTTCATTCATGTGGACACACACAGACTCACATGTTCCCCCTCACTCACACTCATCCATATTCGTGTTCATAACCACACACAGAGGCACTCCTGGTCGCACACGCCCTCACACACTCCTGCTCCCAGTCACGTGGACTCTCACACCCATGTCACACACACCCCGGTCAGTGACTCACACACACACACACACACACACACTCTCCCCGCGTGGCCAGTGTGAGCCATGTGCCTCACATATGCCGGTGGGCCCAGAGCAGCTGTTTGTGTGGTGGGGCTGATGTAATGTCAAGAAATTTCATGTTATATTTAAAATGACACCTGTAAAAATAATCTTCAATTTGTAATTTAAATACTGTAATACTCAATTACGTGGACTGGCAGGAAGTGTCCCAGTGGCTTTGGAGAACAACATTCTTGTGTGCACTGTTCCCCTGTCCTGAGGTGGGGACCAGCCTGAGGACGCCTGCTGCTGCCTGGGCTCCCTGGTGCCCCCGTCCTTCTGTGCCACCTCCTGTGGGTTTACCCAGGTGCCCCCAAGACACAGTGTCCACTCTTGAGGGCAAGAGGGAGGCTCTTCAAGACTGTCCATGGCCCCTGGAGGGCGTGCGTCGGTGGTCCTAACCCTTTCTTCTCTGCTGCACACCCCATAGGCTTTGGATCCTTCGGGACACAGCCCAATCAGACAGTTGACCTGCCCTTGACCCCCAGCCCTGGCCCCGCAGATCACAGTTCACGATACAGCCAGTCTCTAAGCACAGCCTCAAGGCCCAGCCACCAGCGTCTCCCCCACACTAACCCGCAGCTCCCAGTCCAAGCTGCGGACGCACAGAAGCCACTTCTCTGGACCCAGCGTGTGGCCGGCATCTTGTAGGCACCTGAAGCTGAGCGGGTCCCAGACTGAGCGCATCACCACTTTTCTCCCACACCTCCTCCTCTGCTTCTCTCTCTGAGTGAGTACTAACCTCCCCCAGCCCCTAGACAATCAGATTGTTACTGACCTGCCCAGATCTTTCTCCCACCCAAACCCGACTCCATTGTTTACCAAGTCCCATCCCTTCTCCCTTCAAATGTTTCTCCAACCTGGTTCTATCCAACCTCTACCTGAGTGCCAGGCTGGCATCATTTGCTCCTCATTACTAGCCCCCTTCCCTCGCATTCACTTTCTGGGCCAGGAACACAGAAGGACGGCTCTGGAGCAGTGCTGTCCAATGCTGGGATGATGGAAATGCCCTAGATCTGTACTGACCATTACGGTAGCCATAGCCACAGGTGGCCATCAGTTGCTTGAAGTGTGGCTGGGGCCACTGAGGCACTGTGTTACATTTTAATTTTTTTAACTAAATTGTTTTAAAGATATAGTTGACCCATAACATTATATTAGCTTTTTGATGTACAACAGACTGATTCAATCTTTATGCTTATTGTGAAATGATTGCCATAATAAATCTAGTTAACATCCATCACCATTCACAGTTACAAAATTTTGTTTCCTTGTGAAGAGGACTTTTAAGATCTATCTTCTTAGCAACTTTCAAACATGCAAACAGTATTATTAGCTATAGTCACCATGATGTACATTACATTTTATTTAATTTTGATTAATTTAAACAGTGATATGTGGTGAGAGCCCTTTGCCTCCACGATCTTCCACTGCTCTGAGATTAAAATTTAGCCTCCATAGTACAACCTGGAGCTTCCCTGGTAGATCAGATGGTAAAGAATCTGCCTGCGATACAGGAGACCCGGATTCGATCCCTGGGTTAGGAAGATTCCCCTGGAGAAGGGAATGGCAATCCACTCCAGTATTCTTGCTTAGAGAATTCCAAGGACAGAGGAGCCTGGCAGGTTATAGTCCATAGGGTTGCAAAGAGTTGGACACAACTGAGCGACTAACACTTTCACTTTTAGTACAACCTACATAGCCCTGCCCATGTGTCCAGTTTCATGCTGTACAGCTTGCCCTTTGCTTTCTATGTTCAGTCCACTGGACTTCCAGAAGTTTCCTGAACCTACGTGTTCTTCCCCATACCGCTTGGACTCCCAGTGTTTCCTCTGCCTGGAAACCCTCCCTCACATCCAATCTTCTGTGCAGGCCTTGCCCACCCTGGACATCTACGCTGTTCCCCAGGGCTGACCCTGGCCCAGCTTTGTGCTCCCCCGGCACAGGCCGTGGGCCCTCCCACCCTGCTGTGTAGTTGCTGGCATCCACAGCAGTGTCCTCCCCTCCAGGATGGTGACTTCCAGGAGGGGAGAACTGTCTTCTGCCTGTACCTGTGTCCTGCACCCGCCTCAGCATTTTGCATACAGTAGGTGCTCAGCTAGTGTCAGCTGAAGCATTAAATGGAAATACTGGGCTTCCTCAACAGCGAAGCAACTGAAATGGATGCAAAGCAGGGATGTTTCTGGATTCTTGGGCTCTCCTCTCCTATGGCATCACTCTACCAGGAAAAGAGGCGGTCCTGCCTTTTGATCAACAGTTCACTGCTTCCTCTTCTGTTTTTCTCCCTTTGCACAAGAGACAGAGTTGTGCCAGCCTGTGCCCTTGGATGCTGTTTCAGGCTGCAGTTCCAAAGACTACTTCTGGGGTTATTTGGGATGTAATACACCACCTCTCCTTCCTGCTGCCTAACACCACCTGTCCACCCCACCCATACCACTTCCCCCAAGGCTCAGCAAGTAGCCGAAGCATCAGGGACTATTCCTAGGTACCTGCTGGCCCATCCAGTGTGACGTGGATGGCCCTTGGCTGCCTTTGGTTGGCTGTACCCTCGCTAATATCTCCAGCAGAGTAGAAATGGGAGAGAAAGATGACACTCTTTCCAGAGGTCGGTGGAGAATGTAGGGGGTATGGATTGCAGACTCTGCCTGGCTTCCAAGACTGCCGTGTCCCCTGTGGTTGACTGGGGTTCCTCAGCTGACTGTAGGGTCGCATGTGGTCAGCATGCCAGCACACGGCAGCCGTGGAACATAGGCTCTGATCTCAGACAGTCTTGCATGTGTGTGCTGTTCCTGTCATCAGCGGGTCCTGCCCATGGGTGCTGCCTCTGCCGCTCTGACTGTGTGAACCTAAACACTAGGTTTCAGCACTCAGCTCTGGACACTAGAGCTGATGTCTCCTGCCTCCTTTGGTTTCCATGAGTGCCATCCTACAGGCTATAGCTCTGAGCACAGTATCTGGCCCAGAAGAGGGGCTCAGCATATGGCACTTGCTCTTAATGTTTGCAGGATGCTTAACAAACTTTTCCAGAAAATTCTGAGCCATTGTGCATGATTTTTATCTGGCCAGCCCAAGCATTCTGTGATTTTCCTCCTTGAAAGACTGAAAGAGGCAGGAGTGGGTGAATCCCTTTTCACAGTAAGGATCCTAACAACTCCCAGCTGCTGATGGCTGACTTTGTACTAGATATTCTCTGAAAAGCTTCACAAGCATCTTTTGTTGTTCAGTCTCTCAGTCGTGTCTGACTCTTTGTGACCCCATGGACTGCAGCACACCAGGCTTCCCTGTCCATCACCAACTCAAACTCATGACCATTGAGTTGGTGATGCCATCCAACCATCTCATCCTCTGTCGTCCCCTTCTCCTCTTGCATCTTTGCTGCTGCTGCTGCTAAGTCGCTTCAGTCATGGCCAACTCTGTGTGATCCCATAGACGGCAGCCCGCCAGGCTCCGCCATCCCTGGGATTCTCCAGGCAAGAACGCTGGAGTGGGTTGCCATTTCCTTCTCCAATGCATGAAAGTGAAAAGTCAAAGTGAAGTGGCTCAGTCATGTCCGAATCTTCGAGACCCCATGGCTGCAGCCCACTAGGCTCCTCCGTCTGTGGG
This sequence comes from Bos javanicus, assembly GCF_032452875.1. Taxonomy (NCBI): domain Eukaryota; kingdom Metazoa; phylum Chordata; class Mammalia; order Artiodactyla; family Bovidae; genus Bos; species Bos javanicus. The sequence goes on from NC_083878.1 coordinate 78,902,016, forward strand.
ATTTTCCAGGCAAGAGTACTGGAGTGGGGTGCCATTGCCTTGCATCTTTAGAATCTTTCTAATCTGTGCTGCAAACTTCAAGGGTTATATTAACATTCTCATTCTACAGACATGGAAGCTGGCTAGAGAAATAGAGTCAGTTTCCCAATCCACACAGTTAGAGCACGTTGGAGCCAGAATTGCAACCCAGGCTCTTCTTTTTATAAAATATAAATATCCAAAGGCCATGAGATGGGGTGTGCACTGATCATAGCTGGGATGGAGGGCTTCTCAGAGTCCACAAAGTACTTCCATGCTCACCCTCCTGTGAAGCCCCTCCGACCCCTGCGAAGTGGGCAGGGTGCCAGTTGTTACTCCCATTTCACAGATGAGGAAGACCAGCTCAGAAGTGAGAGGTTCTCTGGTGTAGGGCTGAACATTTTGAACATAACAGGGCACCTCCTGGGTCACTGAAAATCAGACTGTGTCCAAGAACCTCAGTGATGGCTAGAGATCAACGCCCTCCTGGGATGTGGGTGCCTTGGGGTTTCTTCCTGTGCACCTCCTTGTCCTCTGTCTGTTCATAGCACACTCAGTGGGAGAAATGTTTCTTGGACCTTGTCTTTTGGAATTCTGCATTTTTTCCTTATTCACACCAGCCCCGGCATCTCTAGAACTTGGTTTTTCTTGGAAGGGTTGCCTGTGAGAATGGGCTTTTGTTTGGATTTCTCTCTCCCTGGAGGGGTAGGTGGGGGAGCCAGGAGCCAGCAGGTCAAGGCCCCCTCCTCCTATCCTCCTGGGGCCTCCCTCTGTAGGCGAGGCCCCAGGAGGAGAGCTGGTGCCTTCCCTGGGAGGAGAGGCCGGAGTAGGACAGCTGTTTGCTTGAAGACTTCAGCTCCTTCTGGAAGACCGATCCTGGAAGCTTCTTGACCAGGCTGCTTTGGACCCATCATTCTAGTGGGTTCCTTGAAACCATCATATGTGCACTGTCAACACTGGCGATCTAAACAGCAGGGGAGGCATCCCTGCCTCTGTGTGTGTGGGTGCAAAGTGAGATTGACAAGGCCTAGAAGTGTGTAAGTTATGGTTTCACTTGGCTCAGATGGTAAAGAATCTGCCTGTAATGCAGGAGACCCAGGTTCGATCCCCTGGAGAAGGGCATGGCAACCCACTCCAGTATTCTTGTCTGGAGAATCCCATGGACAGAGGAGCCTGGTGGGCTATGGATCAAATTCTGTTATTTAGATGCTTCAGAGAGGAACTAAAGCAGAGGATATGGGGAAGGCCAGTCAGGGAAGGCCCCATAGGGTCCCACTCAGTGACAGAAGTGGTTTCAGTCACTGGGAAGGTAGGCACATAGGAAATCTTAAAGGGGTGACTTTTCTATAAATGAACTTCTGAAAAAAATTTATTGGCCATGCCAGGTGGCATGGGGAGTCTTAGTTCCCTAACCAGGGATTGAACCTGTGGCCTCTCTAGTAGAAGCACAGATTCTTAACCACTGGACCACCAGCAAAGTCTCCCCATTTTCCTTTTGAAGGACTTTTCCGGAGTTTCCAAGTTTAGACCTTTTACGAATAATTCTGCTGGGAGTAATCACATATAGTCATTTTGTGGACCTAAGTTTTTATTTCCTTTGGGTTTTTTCATAGGAGCAAAATCACTGGATCATCGGGTAGGTGGATGTTTAATTTTATGAGACATTGCCAAACAGTTTTCTAAAGTGGTTGCACCATTTTATGTTTCCACCAGCAAAGTATGAGAAACTCAGTTGTTCTGCATCCTTTCCAATATTTGGTATTGAGAGTCTTGTTAACTTTAGCTGTTCTACTGGGTGTGTAGCTGTAACTCATTGTAGATTTAATTTACATTTCCCTGACCACTAATGATGTTAAACACCTTTCCGTGGACTGTAGCCCACCAGGCTCCTCCGTCCATGGGATTCTCCAGGCAAGAATACTGGAGTGGGTTGCTATTTCCTTCTCCAGGGGATCTTCGTGACCCAGGGATTGAACCCAGGTCTCCCGCATTGCAGGCAGACTCTTTAACCTCTGAGCCACCAGGGAAGCCCATTTATAAGTTTATTAGTCAAGTGCATTTCTTTTTTGTTAAGCAATCTAAGTCTTTTCCCATTTTTAGACTGTCTTTTAAAAATTCATTTCCAGGAATTGAAAAAATGTAATCTGAATTCTAGTTATTTGTTGGATAGATGCATTGTGAATATTTTCTCGTGGTTTGTCTTTTCATTATTATATGTCTTTTAATGAGTGTAAGTCTAATTTATTGCTTTCTTACACTTAGGACTTTTTGTACTCTGTTGAGAAAAAATTTGCCTGCTTCCCAGTTCTAAATACTGCCCCTTAGGCTTTCTTTTTTTCTTTTGGTTTTAGCTCTATATTTCAGTTTGTAAAAAAATCTTTAGTTAATTTTGGTGTGTTATCTGAGACATTGGTTGAATTTCACTTTGTGATGGTGGAATTCTGCATATGAGCATTTGCTAGGTGCCTCTTCTGCAGAGGGAGCGGGCTGGTCACCGGCCCTTTCACCAAGGGCTGCACAAAGCACAGCTGTCCTTGGCAGCCTCTGCAGGGGCATGCTAATTTCTACCTTGTGGGTGCACTTCCAGAGGTGATAATTAAATAATTAGTCATTATCCTGTGGTCATGGATGGCTCAGATGGCAACTTGAAGAAATCTGCATGAGGGAGAGCCTTTCTTGTGGGTCAAGGAAGGCTCTTTGGAGGAGCTTCTTGAGATGGGCTTTGAAGAATGGAGAGAATTTTGGTGTGATACATATAGGAAATGAACTCAAAATCAGTAGTACCGTACCTCTGTCCTCAGCTGTGGGAAAGGAGCTCAGTTCAATACAGATGCACCCAGGCACATGCACTCACTCACATGTATGCACACACATACATATATATGTGCATATATGTCTATATACATGTGTCTACTTTTTTTTTGTGCTTAGTTGCTCAGTCATGTCTGACTCTTTATTACTGTACTTTATTATTGTAGCTCGTCAGGCTCCTCTGTCCATGGGATTTCCCAGGCAAGAATACTGGAATGGGTTGCCATTTCCTTCTCCAGAGGATCCTCTCGACCCAGGGATCAAACTTGCGTCTCCTGTGTCTCCTGTATTGCAGGCAGATTCTTTACCTGCTGAGCCACTGGGGAAGCCCCACATGTGTCTATATCTGCCTCTAAATCTAAATATCTATAACTAAGTCTATCTCTATTGCTAAAGCAAAATCTCTGTTTCTGTATTTGAATCTATATCTGTGTTTAAGTCTCTCTCTGTCTCTCATCTACATATCTGCCTCAGAAATCTCTGGACTGAGGAGTAACTAACAGATTCAAGCTTTCACAGAGTTTGATGGTACAGTCTGAGTGCTTCGAGAGGGCTGGGCATGGGACAGTTCTTCCAACCCGCAGACAGAGTTATCAACACTCTTCCTATCCAAGCTGTCGACTTATAGGTCAGTACTGAGCAACCCTCAGGAATCACCCAGGCCAAACCTGTCATTGTACAGATGTGGGTACCAGGCCCACAGAGACGAGACTTGTCCCACAACCCCAGGTCATTGGAGGAGCCAGGATCTCAGCTCACCTTGCCTTGTCCTGGACCTAAGCTCTTTCCATTTGCTGCCTCCCACCCTCTTAGAGCCAAGGAGCCCTTCCTTCCTTCCTCTGGGTTTCGGGGCTCCTGCCATGCTTTTTGATTCTGTTGTCATTTGTGAATCCTCTGTGAGATTAGAGTAAAGGTGTATCAGCCCTTGCTAATCTCCTTCTATTGATTACTGAAATATTGAAACATCAGAGCCTTTTTCTTCTCTCCTTCTGATAACTCATGAGCTCTTTGAGGACAGGAGCTGTGTTTCAGTGATCTGGACATCGCTGAATTTCATGAACCCACTGCTCAAGCCGTACTCCATGTGCTGCAGAATCAGCAGGTTGTTGAAACTCGGCTTTAATAAGGAAACACTCAGGCCAGCACATCCTTCTAAGTCCAGCCAACAGCTCTGCTGAACAAACTTCGCGGGTTAAATAACTTCTGCTTCTCTAGTGGCTTTGATGTTTTCTGTATTTTTGGTTTCTTTTTAAGAACTCATTCAGCTCCCACACCCTGAGATCCAGGCTTTGTTACTGATGCAAAAGCCATGGAACCTTGTCTGAAGCCCAGCTTGGTTGGGTCCTGATGGAACACTGGAAGCTCCCTCCTACATTGTTGATCCTGCCAACAGTTAGTAAAAGGAAGCTGGTTTGTCCAAGGAGAGCACAAATGTTTTGCAAGCAGGGCAGTTGTGTTCAGGTGTCGGTTGGCTCTGATGAAGCTGACAGAGGGGACCTGGGTTGAGGAGAGAAGGGGAACAGTGTTTGCTGGCTTGAGCTCTTGACTCAATGCAAGGCTGGAGTCCTCTGACTTCTTTTTGGGGTTTTTGGGGACACACCCTGGAACCCTTGGTGCTGAAGTGTCCCTGGGGAGGCCTGTGTGTGACTCTGTCACTTTCTCATTGGCAGCAGTGCTTCTGAATCTGCTGGCATTGTAGCTGTGAGGTTCCCACAACTCAGTGTGCCCTGGAGCAAAAGGGACCCATCAGAGCATGCTGTTCTTCTTGGAGCCTGAGTGTCCCTTGCAATTAGATTCCCTTTGTTTATTTTCTCATAGCCTTAGTGATGGGTTCCTGCTGACTTAGAGAGAAGCTATGTGTCCTGTGGAGGGGGCAGAGAAGGATTGTTTTTTTAATCCAAATTTGGGGAAGTTCTCCATGGCCCCCCAGCTCTTTAGGGGGCCTGGGCAGAGCTCAGCTCCTGTCCATCGCTGGAGGCTACTTGCCACTGGGGAGGCTCAGGACAGGAGGGTGAGCTCTGAGGTGCTGGCCGAGGTGACCTGGGCTTGGCCTGAAAACAGAGCTTGGCTCCAGGGTCTGCTCTCTGGAAGCCGGTTTGAATTATCCACTGGGCTGGTCCACACGTCGATATCCAACTTGGGCTCGGTTGGCATGTTCTGCTGGAACGCTTTCTCTCTTGGCCCTTTTTATCATTCACACCTCACTCGTGGAGACCCCGCCTGCAGAACCTCTTCTAGAAAGTTTTCCCCGACTGCCCCTGCCCAATGTAATTCAACTCTGCAGTCATAAAAGGGCCTTATCATACATCATCAGCCTTTTGGCCTCTCCTTGCTTCGATCTCCAGTGTTATCTTCCATTTGTACTCCCCAGCTGACCTTCTACTTTTCTCTGATGTGTGAGTGCTCTGTCTTCAGTGAGAGTGGGGCCTGAGACCATGCCTTATTCAGCCCTGACTATCCTGGGCAAGTAGCACCTCACAGGAGTTTATGGACAGTTTCAGGGCCACCCCCACCATAAAAATTTCTGTTGCTTCCAGGTCAGACTCACCACTCTGCCCTTTGTGCACGCAGCCTTCTCTGTGTGGATGTCTCTCAGGCACTCATACACTGGGACACTTGTTTAGAGGTTTCTCACCTTCTAATGACGTACGAGCCATCTGAGAACAGAGACTGTGGTTTGAATCATCCTAGCATCCTTGTGTTTAATGAACTGACAGGTCAGACCATATTCCACAGGCGTGGGAGCCACCAGGTTTCTGGAGTTCTGTTACCGGAGAGGAACTCCCAGGCTAACACATCATTCTGAGCCCAGCCAGTTGTGTCACCAAACAGACTCCACGGTCTGGACCAGTGGGTAGTGTGGAGTTTGCTCTCCTGCCTACTAGGGTCTGGTTGAGCTCTGCTCCTTTTGGAAGGCATGAGTGAGTGCTTCCAGATGGAGCAGAAACAAATGTACCCCCCCAAGCACTGCCTCATAACCCTTCCAAGACATCCACGTCCCACCTTGGTGCCTGGGCTGTCAGCAGCACTGAAGGAGGAGACGGGTGTGCAGGTCCCCAGCCTGGTAGGTGACGCACAGTATGTGCTAAATGAAGGTTGATTCCCTTTGTCTCCATCTTCAGGGAAACCAATGAGAACTTACAGCCATTGGCCCCTGTGGGTTATGGTTTAGAACCGAGGTATCAATGAAGGAGTGAAGTGTTAGTTGCTCAGTCGTGTCCAACTCTTTGCTACCCCAGGGACTGGGGCTTGCCAGACTCTTCTGTCCATGGAATTCTCCAAGCCAGAATACTGGAGTGGGTTGCTATTTCCTTCTCCAGGAGATCTTCTCAACCCAGGGAAGAACCTGGGTCTCCTGCACTGCAGGCAGACTCTACCGTCTGAGTCACCAGGGAAGGCACCAGTGAAGTCTAGCTTAAAAACAGATGATCTCATCACAGGGTTTCCTGGAGTCTGGAGTTTGCAAATTTTCTTTCCCTTGTCATTCTGTTCTCCCTTCTCTGGTCTTTAGATGTCCCGCTTAAGGCCTGGACTTGTGCGCCCTGGGTGAGTCTTTCCTCTCTATCTGGGCTACGAGTTACTGAAGGCTGAGACTCTGGCCAATTTCCAGGGCCCTAGGCACAATGGCTGGCTCTTGGACAAGTGTGGGGTGAAGGTCACCAGGGCTGATCTAGGGAGCTGTCTGGTGTCCCCTGTTTCTCTTCCTGAGTTTGCATCGGTCAAGAGCTTCCCACAGTCCGGATGATGGAGGTAGGGGTTGGCCGAAGTGCGTGGAGATGCAGGGGGCACCGCTGTACCTCCATGGGGTGGAGGCACGCTGGTTCAGCCCAAGAAGTCTGGTTCGCTCCTGCACACAGGGCGGTGGCCTGGAGGGCCTGGCCCATGTGGCCGATGAGAAACTTCCTGACTTCTAAAGACCCACTGACCTCTGGCCATTTCAGGCTGTTCCCCAGGTCCCTGAACTAAGCTTGTTCTGGGCTTTCCAGAATGTGCTTCCCATCAGCCTTCCCGCAGTTCATGTGGGCGTTTGAAGTGGAGAGTGAGGTAAGCTGATACCCGCTGTAGCACAGAGTCCAGTGGAGCCTAGCAGCCCGGCCCTGATTACACAGCCCCGCTCTGTGACCGGCCACACAGCTGACGTGCGGGGGGACCGGGGCCGCGTGTGATTCCCAGGAGAGGTGAGCTCAGATCCAGGGCTTGGGCCCCGATGGGCGATGGTTATTGCAATGTGTGTGCACTATAATGACATCGTGCTATGGAGTGCAGGAATTTTTTTTTTTTTTTTGTCAGTCTTTTAACACAAGTTTATGTTTTTCAGACCTTAAAACTGCAGGTCGTTTTTTACATTTGCTATTGAGAGCAGATGTGACTGATCCCTATCGGGTTCTACTGAAAACCGGTGGGTTCGCGGAAGGTCAAATGCAGAATGCCTTTCAATCTCCATTATTATTTCCTCCACTCAGTGGCCTCGGCAGGAAGCCTGTGCTGGGTAATGGTGGCCTTTCGAAAATTCTCTGCCTGCTGCCCCAGCCTCTGACCAGGTGACGCGTATGCTGTGAACCACATCTAGCCTCAGTTGTCAGCTGGGGCAGAGAGCCTGGTCTGTGAGGCAGGAGACTTGGTGCTCTCCATGTCTCAGTTTCCCCATCTGTACAATGGGAGTATGGATTGGGAGACAGTGACAAATATTGTGAGATCCTCATAACATGACTGTTCTTCAGTTTGGTAACTTGGGTTTGGAGAGGCCCAGATGGAGAACCCTGTCTTTGGTGGGCACTGCTATGCATGGCTCCAGGGGTTTAGGGATGTTCAGGAAGGTGCAGGTTGAACTGGCAGGAGGGACAGGTTTACTGTTCCTTAGAAGAGAATTGTGAGGGGTGTCTTCTAGGTTCACATCCATCACTGGGGTCATGTGCCAACCCTTGAGTGCAGCTCTGCTTCATGGACTGCTTTTATGGGGAAACTTCCATCCCACCTGGACTGTAGCCCACCAGGCTCCTCTGTCTGTGGGATTCTCCAGGCAAGAATACCGGAGTGAGTTGCCATTCCCTTCTCCAGGGGTTCTTCTCAACCTAGGGATCCAACCTGGGTCTCCCACTTTGCAGGCAGATTCTTTACCATCTGAGTCACCTTGGCAGCCCCAAATACACTGCCTCCAAAATCAAATTCTCTCCTTCTTGGAAGTGCTGGGGGCAAGGGTGGGCTTAGTTAGGGGCAGGCCCCGGTTAAAGACCCTTGTTTGGTGTCCACAGTTTAGGTAAACACTGACCTTGAGAAACTGAGTTCGAGATCCTGGTGCAAAGGCCATGGGAAAGGTCCCAAGCCTCAGAAAAGTCCCAAGACCCCTGAGGAGACTGCAGCCCCTGGAAAGGAAAGACCACATTCACTTCTGAGAATGGAGTCAGACCTGTTCCATGATGGTGTGACAGAGGCAGCAGCAGGATCACCTCATTGAGCTGCTGCCATGACTATGTGATGAGGTAGTTGGGGCATGGCGGGGAAGGCCTTTCTATTCGGATAGCAGGTATGGCAATAAACAAGCCCCAGGGGGATTAACTTTCTGACCATCAGGGCTTCTTGCTTCCATGGGAATTAAGTCACACATTCATTCATCCACGTGTGGTTGATTGATCTACCACCTACCCACCCACCCACCCACGCCTGCATTCACTTAGCAAGCGTCTAAGGAGCACTTTCTATGTCCTCCTCCCATTGGAGACCAATGATGGATGACACAGTCTCTGCCCTTGAGCTCAGAGTGGGCAACTGAAGAGTGCAGTTGAAAGTGGTACAGGCCGTGAAGGCACTGGGAGTGGAGTAAAGCCCCAGTGGTAATTCCAAGGGGAAAGTGTTCAGAATACCATGGACCTGGAGGAACAGGAAGGAGTGGGACTGAATGGAGGCAGTGCCAGGAGGGGGCTGCTGAGTTCAAGGCATCTAGTAACTCTATTTTCCTTTTAGTAGCTTTGGCAGCCACAGTATAAGAGGTGGGGCACCATTGTGCTATGTACCACTGAAAGGGGTGGGCATTCAGGTGTGTGTGTGTGTGCACACGTGTGCATAGTAGGTGGGAAGGCTTAGGGTCTCAAGGCAGCACTTCAAAATTTGAGCATTTGGAAAAAAAGTGGTTCATATTAAAGGAGATTATGTATTCCTTGGCTCACTTACATTATAGATTTATAGAGAAAACATTATAGATTCTTTTGAGAAAATTGTCCCTCCCTTTGGAGAAGGCAATGGCACCCCACTCCAGCACTCTTGCCTGGAAAATCCCATGGATGGAGGAGCCTGGTAGGCTGCAGTCCATGGGGTCTCGAAGAGTTGGACACCACTGAGCTACTTCACTTTCACTTTTCACTTTCCTGCATTGGAGAAGGACATGGCAACCCACTCCAGTGTTCTTGCCTGGAGAATCCCAGGGATGGGGGAGCCTGGTGGCTGCCATCTATGGGGTCACACAGAGTCGGACACGACTGAAGCACCTTAGCAGCAGCATCAGTCCCTCCCTTTGACCTGAGAGCATCCTTTTGTCCACAGTGCATGTCCTTGGGTACTTGACGCACAGTGGCTACTCAGAAAGTTGTGTTGACCAGGTGAAATCGATTGTGTTACAAAAGCTGCTGAAATCTCAGCACAGAGGGAGGAAGAGGAGTCTAGAATTAACTGAGCTTTGTCAGTGGTGGCAGGAAGGGCGGAGCCTTCATTTTATCTCTGAGTCTTTAGTCTCAATCTCTAACTGGGACCGCTAGTCACCTCACAGCTGAGGCCAGGGTGTCCTCCTGCCAGTGCATGCCAGGAGGGCTGTTCTTCTAGCTGTTTCCATCTACATCTCAATGGCCTCCATCCCAAGACTCAGATGCGGTGGCTGCAAAGCCATCTGCATCATGCCTGTCTTTCCCCTGCCTCACAGGGATGGTGTGGGGACCAGATAAACTCACAGGATGTGTCCTGAGATGGTACGGGCTCCGGGCTGTGTGCTCAGCCTGGCGTGTGTGGCGTGCAACTGACAAAGAGATGAACGTTTTGGCAGAAAGCGGGCTCTTCGTTTTCCAAGGGGCACCTTCTCCAGACACCTCAGGTTAGCCTTACTTTCGAGAGAAGGCAGCAGTGTTTTTAGCATAGGGTTCCGAGCAGATGGAGGCCAAAGGGAATCCTTCCTTGGGACTCATGGGAAATTTGGCAAGCAGTATTAATAAAGGCATCTTTCTTTTTTCTTTCTTCAATGTAAAATGCCAGGTTACGGTTGGCTAAAGCGTTGTAGCATCAGAGCCAGTTAATCTTCTGAGTCCATAATTTTTATGGGCACCGCGGGAGCTGTCCTGGCTTTTTGTTCCCAGCAGTGGGATATCAGGATTTGTATCCTATGGTATATCCAGAGAATAATTCTCCTCTCCTTTGATGTTCCTTGGACATCTTGAGGCACTTAGGGGTGCATTCTCAGGGAAGTTTGGAGGACATGGTTGCAAGACCCTCATTATGTTATCAAAATAGATCCAGTGAGGAGGACTGGGGATTCCTCGAGCAGAAAGAGGCATCATCGCTAAGCGGAAGCCTGGTTCCGAAGTCACTCTTTGCCCTGGCTTCTTGAACCAAGAACTCTCTTTTATTGCAGTTTGGGCAAAAGTAGGATGTTTCTCTGCCTGTGTAATAGTTTCACAGTTGGAGGTTAACATGGATCATTTTTCCTGACATTTGGAAAATCATATCTTAACGAAATGTAGTTTAGATTAAAAAAAAAAAACACCCAGACATTGTTGGCTCATAAGTTTGAAATTTGTTTAATGAATCTGCTGTTCCTTTGGGGTGATGGTAACTGTCTCCTTAAGTAGCATTTCTTCCATGGTCTTTGCACAGTCTGCACAGTCCAGCCAAGGTGATGTTCCCAAGGGGCTATTTCCCATCGCATAGTTCTGCTCAAAAGGCTTCGATGGCTCCCCACTGCCTCCAGAAGAAAGCACAATTAGCCCAATCAGGCAGGCCCTCCTGGTCAGTCCCGTGGAGCCCTTCCAATCCCATCTACCAGGTGGGGAATCTCCTAGCAGCCTGGAAGCCTCCTTATTGCCCTCTAACACACCAGGTGCTTCTCAGCTCCCTCGTCTCTGTTTCTGCTGCTCCATTTCCCATCATTTCTCTTCCCCTATCCCCTCACCTCCACCCATTATCATTCAGCTCACTCCCTTGTCTGGAACAAGTCTCACCCCTTTTGAGAAGACTTCTCTGATCAAATCAGCCCTGTGTGTTTCCTTTCCTCCTCCCTGATTTTACACTGACATCACAGAGAGGCAACCAGAGTATTGGGAAGAGTCACACAGCCCTGGGTTTCAAGCTTGCTGTGTGACCTCAGGTGACTTTCTTAACCTCTCTGATTCTCAGTTTCTTTGTTTGTACAATGGGAACTTACCTACCTACCTTACAAGTTTGCTGTTTGGGTTCATGAAACAATTCAGATGGAAATTTTTAGTACAATATCTGGCACTTGGCAGGTGTACTCAGAATGTTTCTTTCCCATTTTCTGGCACTTACTGCCTTCAAATAATTATATTCATCTGAAGCCCTGCCATGCCTCTGCTCATAAGCTGCTTGCTCTTGGAGAGTGGGGACTCATATCTTTCACAGTGCCTTGCACAAGGCTGATCAAGAGACACTCAGCTCAGAAGTTCCTGAGCAGATGAACAACTGCGTGGAAAGAAGGCTGAAGGGCTTCCAGGCGAAGTCCCCAGGAGCCTGTCATATCATAGCCGACTAGTCCCGTGGAGGCTAAGCCAGTGCCACTCAGGCCTCGTGTCAATAGAGCTGATTGAAGTATCTCTCCTCTCTTTCCAGGATGGCCCTGGGAGTCTCTGCAGGAATGACCGAAGAGTAGAAGCTGTGTCCAAAGCATGGCCTATCCCTGGGGTCTCAAAAACATGTTAGCAGTGAGCCTGTGAAGAAGGAAATGGCAACCCACTCCAGTATTTTTGCCTGGAGAATCCCATGGACAGAGGAGCCTGGTGGGCTACAGTCCATGGGGTCGCAAGAGTCGGACATGACTTAGCTACCAAACCACCACCACCAGTGAGCCTAACCAGCAGTCTCTTAACCAGCTGATCAAACAGTCTTGCCCACGTATTCCAGGAAAACCATCTCAGAACACTAGGGTTGCATGAGGGACTTTAGCTCTTTACTAAGGGACAAGTAGGAGGACATTTCAGAGATGAGGGAAAATGGAGTCAGGGCAGGAGAGCACAGGGAGGCTGGGCGTCCAGGGTTGGTGGCTGGACTGGGGTCCGGAGGGCGGACAGTGGGGGAAAGGGCTGGGGGAGTGACCTGCACCTTGTCTGCACAGTCTCGTCCTGACGAGCTAGGTCGTCCCTCACCAGGCATTGTTCAAATCCCACCCAGCCCCGGGAAGCCTTCCCAGATCCTTCACTCAGAGGCATCCGCCCCACGTTGTGCTGTCCTCTCTGGGCTTTTCCTTGCATTCACATGGTGCCTGTCGCCCTCACCAGACCCCAGAACGCTGAGACAGACTGCCTCTATCACCTCCTTCCTAGCATCGCGGGCAGAGAATCTGTTGTGTCCAGGGCCTGTACTAAGTACTTGCTATGGATTCTCTCATTCAGTCTCTACAAGAAATGCAGGAGGTAGGAAGTATCTGCAGCCCTATTTCATAGATAAGAAATCTGGGACCAAGAAGTTGAGTGATTTGTCTCCCATTATATAGCCTGTTATGAAAAGGAGCTGGAATTGGAATCCAGTCTGGCTCTGGGATTTGCAGCCCCACCCACCAGGTTATTCTGTCTCCTTCATTGATAGAGGCACTCCACAAATGGGAGTTATTTTCCCGTTACTGTTTTATTATAACAATATCAATATTGATGCTGACGATATGCTAATACCTACTGCTACGGCCCTTAACTCCTGCTGCTTCTACAGTATCCACAGCTACTGCTCTCATTGCCCCCTGGCTGGTCTAGGGCATCTTGGAGGGCCAGAACTGGGGAATTCATCTTTTGTTGCCGTTCTTTCCTTCTGCCAAGATAGCATGGTTGCAGGCATGGGCTCTGAAGCTGGGCTCCTGGCTCTGTTGCTCACCAGCTGTGCAACACCGGGCAGGGTTCTTCTCTTTCTGAGCCAGCGTGCACTCTCTGTAAACGGTGGTTACAGTGGCATGCCTCCCTCGCAGGGCTGTAGTGAGGATGGAGAGGGTTATTACACACTGAGCCGACTTGGAACAACAGATGACGCAGCAAGAGCTCCATGTGTGCCCCTTCCATTCTCCTTCCTTCTCCTCTGCCTCCTGCACCTTCTCTTAGCAAGTTCTCAATGATTATTACTGGGGAGAAGCGTCAAGAGTGGTCAGCAATGTGCCTGAGAGGTTTGTCTGGGGAGCTGGGGCACAGGGGTGTGAGGATGACGGCTCTCTCAGAAATCATCACTGAGAGGCCAGTGTGTGCCTATGGTGAGCAGCTCTGAGCTTGGCCATGATGGACAAGCCAAGGTCCTGGAGACCCTGGGGTGGGGTGCTGGATGAGATCCTATTGGATGAACCCCTTCATGAACTGGACGGAGGAGAAGCAGCACTGGGAGGAGCTGGGGACTGGTAGGGATGCTCTCGTGTAAGCCAAGGGAGGACAGGAAAAGACAGGCAACTGAGCATGGAGTATGGGGGAGAGGGGATGTCTCTGGGTAGGGTGGGGATCAGAGGGAAGACTGGGAAGTGTTTCCTGAAAGATTCAGGGCTGTGGCAATAATTTATATGCAGATGGTAAGGCAAGCCAGGAACAGCATCCCCGATGAGGGGTGGTGGGGAGAGATGAACTTGGCTCTCTGAATCTTTCCAGCACTTGAAATCTCTCTTTTCCATGGCAGGACCAAGGGCTTGACATCAGAGAGACCTGGCTTCTAAATCATTGCTCTTTCACCCCAGTGGTGGGATCACAGGGTCTGGGCTAAGTACTCACCTTTCTCTGATCCTCAGTTTCTTCTTCTGTATAATGGGGACAACGACACATACTTCACTGGGTTTCCATGAGGATTAAATGACATGATGTTTGTAAAGGGTGTTTTGCATAGAAGACCCTAAATAGAAGTCTTTTCCTCCTTTAACCCTGGTTCTCAATGTGTGGTCCCTAAGCTGGCAGTACCAGCATCACGTAGGAATTTATCTGATGGGTAGATACTCAGGTTCCATTCCCCACCTACGGAAGCTAAAATCGGAGGTGGGGCCAGCACCCTGGGCTTCAATGAGCCCTCCAGGTATTTCAAGGCTGGGAAGAGCTGATCTGAAAAGGCTCAGGGAAAAGGAGAGAACTCATGGGTGGCTGCTCAGTACAGGGGCCAAACATAGTCAGCCCTCAGTGTCTGACAGCTGCCCCTCTTCCCTCCTACCTGGGCAAGAGTTTTACCTGAAGAGGTTAATGCTACTGCAGACCTCCGGGAGGTGAAAGGGCCTTGTTCCCCTGGAGGATAGACACATTATGACGGCTTCATTTGATTAAAAGGGGATGTTGATCATTAGTTATGACCCAAATTTCTTCTCTCCCCAGTAATCACTCAAAGTGTTCCCAGATGCTCAGGGGGCGGTTGGTTACCTGCGAACACAACATCCCTTTATAACGAGGATGCTCTAGCCCGAGGGAGACTCTAGCAGCCTCCCTGCCCCCTCGGGCCTGCCCTGCTGTGTTTGGTGGAGTGAATGATGGAAGGGAAACATATGCATTCCAGATTGGACCTGCAGAGTGGGGCTTGGAGAGGCGGCCTGCTTCCAGCAGCAGCCGTGGGGGGCAGGGGGAGCACTGCAAGTATTTGTTGGTCTCATGGGGCTAATTATTGACTTTCAGAGGCAAGTAGCCGCCCTAGTTTTGGTGAGCACTGTTGTTCGTTACTGCATAATTAAGCGGAAGGGGGAGCAGCCTTGGTGGGGAGCAGGCAAAGGGAAGGCCAGATGCAAACAGCTCCAGCACTTCTGTCTTGAACACCGGGCACCAGGGGCTGAGGTCAGATATTCAGCTCTCGGACCCAAAGAGGGAGGGTGGCTTTAAAGGATTGCTGCCCCTCGTGCCCTAAGGAGGGTTGAGTTTTGGAAAAGAACGAGGTGTGCTTCTGAGCTCTGGCGGCAGACTGGAATCTTGCATCTGCTGCAAGATGGGAAGATAGGTTGAGTCTCCCAAGGCCTCTGATGATACAATGATCTTTAAAGGAAGTTCATGGATGCTGAGAGGTGGCAGAACTCCACAAATGGGAGGAGAGGCGGGGTTTGCTCCACCCTGACCAGGATCCTGAAGCGAGACAGGGCACCAGGGTGCTGAGGGTTTAAGGGCTCTGGCCGACCAACCGTGAGGTGGGAGACAGGAGACTGGAAAACAGCTCTCTTGAAGGCTGTGGTTACAACAGCTCTTTCTTGCGAGGAGCTAATGTGTCCTAAGCCCTTGGTGCCGCCTGCTTAAGCCCAGGAAGTCTCAGGCCCTGAACTATGAGGGGCTAAAAGCTGACAGCAGGGCGGTGGAGGGAGCCCTGGGGGAAGGGTGAACAGGGGAAGGAGGAGATGGGAAGGGCCAGGGGAACCCTGGGAGCCGCTCCCCTGCATCGTGGGGCTTGGAAGATTTCAAAAATCTTTGGTTTGAGAATGGCTTGCAAATAGAACAGGAGACTGTAAAGCCCCAGCCTGGGAATTGGGGGCCCCGCGTTCTAATCGAGCCCTGCCTTTAACTGGCTGTGTGACCTTGAGGAAGCTCCTGTCATTTTGGGGCCTTACTGCCTTATCTGTAGAAACAAGGAAGGAAATGAATGTACTTAAGGACCTGTTTGAGAAGGCTGGTTCCCATTAAGTGAGGTGAAGTGAAGTCGCTCAGTCGTGTCCGACTCTTTGCGACCCCATGGACTGTGTAGCCTACCAGGCTCCTCTGTCCATGGGATTTTCCAGGCAATAGTACTGGAGTGGATTGCCATTTCCTTCTCCAGTGGATCTTCCCCACCCAGGGATGGAACCCAGGTCTCCCGCATTGTAGACAGACGCTTTACCGTCTGAGCCACCAGGGAAGTCCGGCCTACCCCATGGATAGAGAAAATGGAATTGGTGTATTTTTTTTTTAATTTATTTTTTTATTGAAGGATAATTGCTTTACAGAATTTTGTTGTTTTCTGTCAAACCTCAAAATCAATCAGCCATAGGTATACATATATCCCCTCCCTTTTGAACCTCCCTCCAATCCCCACCCCTCTAGGTTGATATAGAGTCCCTGTTTGAGTTTCTGAGTTACGTGGCAAATTCCCGTTGGCTATCTATTTTACATATGGTAATGTAAGTTTCCATGTTACCCTTTCCATACAGCTCACCCTCTCCTCCCCTCTCTCCATGTCCATAAATCTATTTCTATGTCTGTTTCTTCAATGCTGCCCTGTAAATAAATTCTTCAGAGAATTGGTGTATTTTTTTTCTCCTTGATCCTAATGATTCCCTCTCCCTCGGTTTCACCCGTGGGTGGGAGGTCAGTGTGAAATGAGAGCCATAGAAAGAGGTGGAGAATATAATGCTCAACGCTTAGGGCTGGGGCCATGCAGGCAGCTGGGTTACTGGCTTCCCGTAAGCCTCTAGGGGGAGGGAGAGAGAGACCCATGAGAACGGAATATTTCCTGCCATAGCAGCAAACAATGGATGTCAGCGATTGCGGCGCTCCAACGTGAGCCAAGGTGGGAGCTGGTGAGCCCTGAGGAAACTCGGGATGTGAAAATACAGGATACTGTCCCCAGATAGCTGAGGTGTATATCAAAGGCATGATTTCAGTGAGCCCAGACTTTTGCATCTTCCCATATATAGAAAAGCGCTAAATTCCTTAACTTGGGATATTCGTTTTTTTTTTTTTTCTTAATTAACAGTAATCTTTTGATGCTCCTGATACCTGCCCTTGGTTGCAAAACTCCGCTATATCCTAGCTCTGCCCCCTCGCCTCCTCAGAGCAGTTCTCTCAGGGTTACTTGAGATGCTGCCTCCCAACGTGAAGTCCTTCACGTGGAAAAAAACATAACTCTCAACTTTTAGGTTGTGAATATGTTTTTAAGATGACACCCTTAAAAAAATACATTCAGTGTTGAACCAAATATCTGAACAGGTTTTATTTCCTGCAGAGAAACTCCTCCTCATCTCCCATAGTCGGCTCAAGGAGGAAGGTGGGCATTTGTGGATGTCTTAGGAAGGACTTCCCTGGTGGCTCAGTGTCTGCCTACAGTGCGGAAGACCAGGGTTCAATCCTTGGATCGGGAAGATCTCCTGGAGAAGGAAATGGCAACTCACTCCAGTATTCTTACCTGGAAAGTCCCATGGACGGAGGAGCCTGGTAGGCTACAGTCCGTGGGGTCGCAAAGAGTCAGATATGACTGATCGACTTCACTTTCTTTTCTTTAGGAAATAAAGGTATATTAGTATCCAGTTGCTGTGTGACAAATTAGCACAAACTTAATGATTGAAAATAACACAAATTTTGTTATCTTACAATCACGGAAGGCAGAATTCCAAAATGGATCTCACTACTGGCTGAAATCAATGTGTTGGCAGAGTTGTGTTCCTTTGGGAGGCTCCTGGAGAATCTCTGTTTCCTTGCCTCTGTCAGCTTGACCTTTGTTTTAAAGTCGGTTGATTAATGCATCTGCTACCTCAATTCCCCTTTACCACCAGTGTAACATAGGAAGAGTTTCCTGGAATGAGGACATGGGCCTCCTTGGGAAGCCATTGTTTTGCCTACCACAGACATGAATTGGCAAAGAGCAGTGCTAATCCCGGATGCTACAGGGTCCGAGTGAGAGTGGCCTCTTTCATTCTTTTTGGTTCCTGGGCAGCCTTCTGTGTTGGGGGCGCCCTCCTCGCCCTGATGTGGGCCAGGTGCCTTCCCCAGGAGCTCTCTTTTCCGCAAGAAGGACTCTCACTACCCTGTTGAGCACCCCACATTTTTGTGGGTGCCTAGGCCTAGGGATATCTGGAAGTAAACCTTTCCCAGGCTGAAGAAGAGCTTAGATTTAGCCCTTAACTTTCTGGGGGGCTGTGGAGGTGGTGAGAAGGCAGAGGTCGTGAGGTCCAAACTGCAAGTGAACCCAGTTCATTCATTCCACAGAGACAGGTTCATACGGGCCCATTGAATGCTGTGTGAAGCTTAACTCCCTTTGAAATGTCAACCTCTCAAAACAAGGGGCCATGATTTGCTTACCAACGGTTTTTCCTCAGCTGAATTTATTATCTGAGAGATGCCCTAAATGGTTTCCCAGACTCTGGACCCCTCTTGCCTCTCAATCCTCTTTTCTAGTTCTTTCCATATGAATCAAACCCACAAACCGTGCATTGGAAGGTAGAGCCTTAACCACCAGACTTCCAGGAAAGTCCTCCACTAGCTTTAGAGGGTGCTTTTGACAAAATGGTCAAACTTTCTCCACAGAACTCTTGTCCGTAGGTGGAAACCCAGATATCTTTATACAGCGAAATTAAAATTTGGGAGTTCCTTTTAACCTAAAGAAAAAATGTAGCATGTCCTATTACAGTGGGGAAGAATATTTCCTTTTTTCTTTGGAGAAGAAATGAAACAGTCTGGTGGTATAGTGGATACAAATCTGCCTACCGATGCAGGGGACTCAGGTTCGATCCCGGGTCAGGAAAGATTCCACATGCGGTGGAGCAATTAAACCCATGTGCCACAACAACTGAGCCTCCAGAGTCTGTGCTTCACTGCAAGAGAAGCCACTGCAATGAGAAATCCTTGCATCTCAACTAAGAGCAGCCCCCATTTAGTGCAAATAGAGAAAGCCCGTGTGCATCAACAAAGACCCAGTGTAACAAAAAAAAAAAAAAAAAAGAAACAGGGTGATTGTGTGAGACAGTACCACAGACTCTTGACCTGATCCCAAGGAACTTCGCGTATTGAATTTGAATCTTCAGTCAATTTGCTGGTGTGGGCTGTGTCCATGGTGTGGTTGTTGGGCCAAAGATGTGCCGATGCCCTTTGCATCCTTAACTTTTTCCCCACTATCCCAGGGACAAAACTGATAAGTGAAAGGTTCTTTAACAGTTCTGCAGCTTTGCTGCTGCTAAATCTCAAACAGGGCCATTTTTAAGTCAGATGTTCAGTTCTGTTGCACAGCAGCCCTGTCCAATAGAAATATAATGGGAGCCATATATGTAATTTAAAATTTTCTAGTAGCCCCATTAAAAAGTAAAAAGAAACAGGTGAATTAATTTTAATAATATATTTTATTCAACCCAACATATCCAAAATGTTGTCATGTTGATACGTAATCTGTACGAAAAACATTAACAAGATATTTTACTTTCTTTTTTTGTGCTCAGCCTTCAAAATCCAGTGTATCTTTTACACTTTGAGAACTTTTCATTTCAAATGCAGAGTTTTTCTTGGCAACACCTGATCTGTGTTTAGAGTTCACAAAATTGAGTGTTGAAAAAGTAGATTCACATACCCCAATCCTTCCAAATGTAGCTAGAAGTTTTCTGATAACTGACTCAAGGATCCATTTAAAATTTTGAATTAATTAAAATAAAATGAAAAGTCCAGCTCCTTGATCACAGCAGCCATGATTCAAGAGCTTCCTGGCTGGACTGGATGGCACAAATCTGAGACATCACTCTACAGGTACCAAAGCCAACATGTGATTTGGAGCTGGAAGGTGCAGGCTGTGGGCAGGGGTACACAGAGCCCTCCGCTGCTCCTTGATGTAGCTGCTACAGTGATTCTGAGCCTGTGCCTTACTGCTCTGTGTGCTGCTAGCAGTCCTGTTCCAGGCCTTCATTCTCTTGTGTGAAGTCATCAGTTCATACATTCATAAGATTAGGAATTGGTCTGGATATCGCAGGCTTTCCTGGTGGCTCAGAGGTAAAGAATCTGCCTGCCAATGCAGGAGACACAGGTTCGATCCCTCAGTCAGGAAGAGCCCCTGGAGAAGGGAATGGCTCTCCAGTCCAATATTCTTGCCTGGAAAATTCCATGGACAGAGGAGCCTGGTGGGCTACAGTCCATGGGGTCACAGAAGAGTCAAATACAACTAAATGGCGACAACTGGATATTGTGTTGGGTTAAACAGAAGGGTCTTAGTTTACTGAAACACTGGAGGGGATTGACAGTGTATAAGCAAACAGATAAGCATGATCACATCAGGGACTCCCTGGTGGTCCAATGGTTGAGAATTTGCATTCCAATGCAGGGGACACAGGTTTGATCCCTGGTCAAGGAGCTAGGATCCCTCACGTTTCGGGGCAACTCAGCCACAAGTACTGAGCCAAGTGTCACAAGTAGATAGAAGTGCGTGCAACACAACTAAGACCTGACGCAGCCAAATAAATAAATAAAATTCTTTTTTTAAAAAGATCATTTTCAATACAATGTTGTTGACATGAAACTTACATGATGTTATAAACCAATGTCACTCTGTTTAAAAATAAAGTGTCTTATCCTAAAAAAAAAAAAAAAGATCATTTCAGATAGTGATGATTGCAACAAAGAATTGAAGCTAACAACAGACAATCTATTTGTTGGGCAGATGGAGCAGAAACATCTAGAGTATAGTCAGGGAGGCCTCTCTGAGGAAGAGTTACTGCAACTGAGGGGGAAGTAAAGATGCGAGGGCATGATCGTGCTACTCAGAGGGAGGAGTCACAGTGCGCAGGCCCAGGGACAGTGTCCAGAACCCAGGTAGGAAGCTGCTGAGTCCATGTCTTAGAGACCCAAGGAGCGGATGATGGACAGGCTGGTTGGCCTGGGGGACTGGCTCCCCTTGGCCTGAAGGCCCACCCTCTGCCTCTGAGTCCATCCAGTTCCTCCTGTAGCACATGTTTGTTGATGGGTTATCATGGCAACAGGGGAAGCACAGAAAAAGTTAATTATCAACAGAATAAAGCGGAACAATTTGGACTTTGGTTTAAAACTGATGAAAATTGTGTCTCTAGTGTTTCTCTCAGGTCCTGGCTGTTTTTTTCAGTCTTGGGGCATCTCTGTGTCTCCTGCCTCAGAGCATAACTTAAAAATAAACTTGCCCCTGAGCTTCAGAAAAACTTGGGATCTCTCTTTCCCACATGGAACACATGTTGAGGGAAGACTCATCCTCCTGGGAGTTGGAGGGTCAGAGGACATTGCAAGGCAGCCGCCGCTCATGCAGGGCCTGGAGTGGGGAGGGCTGTGAGGAGAGTATACTGTCATCATTGCTTTGTTTTTCAAACCTTAATCATGACCCTTCAGTGTTCAACACTGCCAGCTGAGCGTTCAGAATGTCCCGGAGATGAGGAAGGAGGCCTAGGGAAGAATTTTGTCCAAGATGCTAATTATTAGTGCATGTGACACTAGGAATGTCGATTGGGCTCACAGCCAAGCACAAACCTCAGAAGGGAAGGCTCAGTCCAGCTCTGGAGCTCGCCTGTCCTCTGTGGCTTGGGATGAAGATGAATATGACTGCCCAGGTTGGGGAGGTGAAAGCTGGTCTGAGGAGCAGAAGCAGACCCCACTCCAAGCATCAGTTCAGTTCAGTCTCTCAGTAGTGTCTGACTCTTTGTGACCCCATGGACTGCAGCATGTCAGGTCTCCCTGTCCATCATCAACTCCTGGAGTTTACTCAAACTCATTTCCATTGAGTCGGTGATGCCATCCAACCGTCTCATCGTCTGTTGTCCCCTTCTCCTCCCGCCTTCAATCTTTCCCAGCATCAGGGTCTTTTCAAATGAGTCAGTTCTTTGCATCAGATGGCCAAAGTATTGGAGTTTCAGCTTCAACATCAGTCCTTCCAGTGAACACCCAGGACTGATCTCCTTTAGGTTGGACTGGTTGGATCTCCTTGCAGTCCAAGGGACTCTCAAGAGTCTTCTCCAGCACTACAGTTCAAAAGCATCAAACATGGTGGGATGTATTAATACCTGGTTCACTTGTTAAAGAAATATCTATTGAATGTCTACAACCTGCTGGGCACTGTTTAGGCCCTGAGGATAGAGCAGCAAGCAGTAGCGTCAAAGTCTCCTGTCTTCAATGGGGCCTGTGTTTTGGTTGGGGGAATTAAATAGGATATAAATGCAGTGTTTATGGCCTATTAAATATCAGTATGGATGCTGATGGAAAATAAAACAAGGTGGTGATTGGGGAGTGTTGGTGTATGTATGGAGTTCAGGTTTAGATGGAGTGGCCAGAGACAGCCTCACTGAGAAGTTGACATTTGAGTAAAGATCTAAATGAAGAGAGTGTGTGAGCCATGGAGTATTTGTAGAAACAGTGTCTTGGGAAGACAGAGCAGCAGGTGCGCAGGCTTTGAGGCCGAACTCATTTGGGGTGTTGAAGGAACAGCAAAGAAGTGGATGTAGCTAGAAGGGCAGGAGCAGGAAGTGAGTTCAGACATGTGGTGGGGGCTTGGTGGAGTTGGGGACAGATTCTTTAAGGCCATATAAGGGAATCAGCTTTGAATGAATAAAATGGAGGCTTCTGAGCAGAGGGTGACATGATCTGGCTTGGGTTTTCAAAAAATCATTTTGGCAGAAACTGGGAACTTAGGCAACTGGTGTTGCAATCCAGGTGGGAGACAATGGTGGCCCACCCTGGGGTGGTGAGAACTGGAGGTCATGCAGAGCCATCAGTCTGGACACAATTGGAAGGCTGAGTTGATACCATTTCTTGTTGGATTAGATCTTGGGTTTTGGAGAGCGAAGTCAAGGCTGACTTCAGGACTTTAGGCTTGTATACTTGGGTTCTAAGCAATGAAACCAATAAGGTGTGGAGGAAATGGCTCATGGGATCATGGATGTTGACAAATTCAAAATCTGCAGGCTGAAGATCCAGGGACAAGTTGATGTTGCAGTTAAAACCTGAAGGTTGTCTGCTGATAGAATTTTCTCTTGCTTGAGGTAGATTCATTTTTATTATATTAGCATCACTGATTCAATGGACATGAATTTGAGCAAATTCTGGGAGATAGTGGAGGACACAGGAGCCTGGCAGGCTACGGTTGCAAAGAGTCAGACACAACTTAGTGACTGAACAGCAATAATGACAGCAACAAGACCTTCAACTGATTGGATGAGGCCCACCTACATTAGGAAGGGTAATCTGCTTTACTCAAAGTCCACTGATTAAAATGTAAATCTTATCCAAAATACAACTTCACAGAAACATCCAGAATAATATTTGATCCTATTATTGGGCACTGTGGCCCAGCCAAGCTGACACATAAAATTAACCCTCATACTTGGCAGCTAGAATAGTGGTGTAGAGTGTGTTCCACATTTTTTGCCTGTCCTCTGGTGGTTTGCTGGCAATCTCTGGCATTCCTTGGCTTATAGAACCACTCTGGAACTCTGCCTTCATCTTCACAGGGCCTTCTCTCTGCCTGAATGCCTATCTGTGAATTTCCCCTTTTTATAGGAACATCAGTCATATTGATTAGGGGCCTTCCTATTCCAGTACGACCTCATCCTAATTTAGTCCACCTATAATGTTTCCATTTCCAAAGAAAGTCACACAAGTCACATTCGGATGAACTAGAAACTAGCATTTCAATATGATCTGGGAGGGAGCACCCAATTCAACCCATCACAGGGTGTTTCAAAAAGAATTAAAGTCTGTGACAACCTAGAGGGGTGGGATGGGAAAGGGGAGGGAGATTCAGGAGGGAGGGGATATGTGTGTGTGTGTGTACACACACACACACACACATATATATATGATTATGACTTACACAGAAACCAACACAACATTGCAAAAAAAATTATCCTCTAATAAAAGTGTTTTTTCAAAAAAGAAGTAAAGGGCCAGTTGTGACAAATTTTGCAGAAGCAGCAAGTAAAATGAAGACAGTGAAGTCACTGTTGGGTGGCTTGCCAAGAGCAAATTTGGTGGAGTGGAAGAGACCAAAAGGTTCACAGCCCCACTGTGGCAGAGCTGGTCAAAGTCCATCTCTCCTCTCTTCTCTGAGCTTTTCACTGCAGTCACTGCCTCTCTCAAGCTCTAAGAAAAAAATTTTAAATCACTTACACACTAGGAAGAAATGATTTTCTAGAGAAATGCAGCAGAGGGCCCTTTAACAATAATAGTTTCATCAGGGTCTTATCTTAATTCCAAGGTTCAGGGGGACTGGGAGTTTGGGAATAATACCAAGTGGGTGCCAACTTACACTAGTGTTGCTGGGTTTTTGGGGCCCAGTCTTGTTTCTTCTTAAAGGATTTTACTGCTAATGTTGGCATTTCATGGGTAAATAGTGGGTCAATGGAAGGAGGAGTCAAGGTTTTCAAGAAATCCTTAAAATGCTCCCATCCTCTCTTCTCTCCGTTAGAGCTAGGCCTTCACTGGATCTCTTGCCTGCAAAATACCAAAGGCTGTTCTTGGGACAGAGACCCATCCTGCCCCAACTTTGTTGGCATCCCAGCCCATACTTCTGGGTCACACTGGGCATCCCATGGATCAAGTGGTTGTCTCAACTTTATTTTGGTGTACCTTTCTGGTCCTCTTTGATATTAGCCTGGAGTTTGTGTGTATGTGTGTGTTCAGTCGGTCAGTCGTGTCTGACTCTTTTGTAACCCCATGGACTGTAGCTCACCAGGCTCCTCTGTCCATGGGATTCTCCAGGCACGAATACTGGAATGGGTTGTTGTGTCCTACTCCAGGGGATCTTCCCGACCCAAGGATCGTACCCTGGTTTGCTGCATTGGAGGGTGGCTTCTTGACCACTAGTGTCACCTGGGGAGCCCTATTCTGGAGTTTACTGCTTTCAAATGAATGAAATCTGCTTTCAGAAGCTGCTCACTCTCCTTTAGGATAAGCGTTAAGTGGTCGCTCTCCTCTTTCTTGGCGGCATGCAGCCTTAGCCCTCCTTGGGGAATTCTCCATCACCAAGGCAGGTGGGCGTGGTGGAGTCTTGCAAGGCCTCTCTTGTGCTTCAGAACTCACATCAGTGTCCTGGCAGTCAGCCTGTTGGAGGCCCCGGGTTTGCAAGACGACAGCCTTCCCCTCCCTCTGCTGGAGTCAGAGGGTGCCCCGCCCTAGAGCATCCCGGCTTGGTGCTCCCGCTGCTTCTTCCCGACAGGGTGTGGTCCTCCATTTCCAGAAACCCATTTCCCATCTCTAGTCACCCAGGAGGGAAGCTCCAGATAAATGAGCAGCTTTCTGACACCCGCCAAATTCACCTTCTACCCTTCTCCTGATGATGCCCAGATAAGGGAGGCTCTGGGGCCCCTAACAAGCCTGTGGGTAATCACAAGCCAGGCCAGTGCCTCTTGTGGAAGTGGTTGACTGTGCATTTGCAGATGAAGGCTTTCTCTACAGGATTTTTATTTTTCAAACATTGAGTTCTTTAAGGCTGGAGTGCTTGAAGCGGGATTAGGATGGTTATCCCCTAGGTCCTGGCTGCTGGGAGAGGGGTAATCATCATATCCCCAGGTCCAGCAGCTGGAGAAGCCAGTAAGGGATTAGGGCAGAGCCAGAAGAATGGTAGAACATTCCTGACTCTGGACAAGTTGAGAGTACTTTCGAAAGGTCCAGCCCCTCCATCTGGGTTTCCCTGGGGTGAGGACGGCCCGTGAGGGGCTGTGGGGAAGAAATGAAGCCTGGTGAGCTTCTCACACTCATGACTGAAATTCTCTCCTCTTTGAGCAAAGGTTTCCCCTGGAGCAAGAGAGATTAGATTTCTTTGAACCCAGGAAACTGGGGAGACCCGTGAAGCTTGCTCAGCCTGACTTCCATGGTGAGCCAAATCCTGGGACCAGATTGGAGGGTGGCTGCCCTCCAAATGAGGGATGAACTGTACCTTCAGCATCAGCCGGGAAGCAACCAGTGGCTCTGCCATCCCGGTGCCGGCTTGGTGTTGGCTTTTCCAAGGAAGCCTTTAAAGGAGGGACAGGAATTGGTGGAGCCCTGGCAATAAGAATACAGTCCCCACAGGTGGGCATGACTCCCTGCAGGGGTTTCCTTGCTCTGTCCTTCGAGAAGAGAGACCGTTGTCCTGTCTGGGGCCCTGTTTGCTTTAAAATCTCTCAAAGGTCCTGAGGAGTCCTAATGTATTTTTTTTTTTTAAGTTTTAAAAGCCAGTGGGATTTCGTGGAAACAAACTCTTCCAAATGTGGTGAGAGGCCGTCCATCTTGCTGAATGGATGTTTACCTCTTGTGGTGTGAATAAGAAGTGCCATTGCCAATGCCCAAACCACTTCCTTGGCTAGTGGGTACCCATGTTTTCTGCCAGCCGGGACACTGGATACAATCCTTTGAGCCTGTCTTGTGTTTGACCTCTGAATCCATCCCCCAACCGGACCCCGCCACCCCACCGGCTTCCCCCTCAGGCTCTCCCAGCAGTCTGAACTTCCCTACAGGCTCACTGGATTGCAGGGATTCAGATGGTATGTGGCGTGAGCTGGCCAAGGTAGCAGGGGTGGGAGTGGGCCTGGACTTGAGCTCCATGGTTCCTGACTCCAGGCCCGGCACACAGGATGTTCAGAGCATGGACTAGCTCAAGTGGTGGAGAAACCCAGTTAGGACACACAGTCTCCTTGGTATCTACCTGGTTCTCAAGGAGGCTGTGCGGTAAGTTAGGCAACACTCACCTGTCACAGGTACCTATCAAGATGTTTGGCAGTGCAGGAAGGGGACAGAGGGAAGTGGCTGAAGGAGACGCTATTGGAGCAAAGAGGGTCCTGTTGGAGCCCAGCACCACGAGAAAGATTAAATGAGAGGCCAGAACAACGCCTGGACTGCAGTAAGGGCTACAAGAATGTTAGCTAAATAAATAACATCTGTCAGTAAGACACCCCTGGGTTTACATGTGAGCTCCAGTTCTCAGCAGCTGAGGACCGGGAACACTGTTCAGCCTTCTCAGATTTGCCATCTACACGGTGGAACTCATCATCACGACCCTTCCAACTCCAGATGTTGAGTCCTGAGTTCAGTGGGAGCGAATGAACACTTGTGACTCTTACACGCACGCAGGTCATGTTGAGGAGTAATAAACATATTCTCCTTTTGATGACTGTCGATGCAAATGATACGGTTGGCCCATTAAGCTGTGGGCCTCACTCCTGAGTTTTCTGGGCACCAGTTTTTCCCACTTCCATCATCTCTTCTCATCCCTGAACTTTTCTGTGTTTGTCCCAAGTGCTCACATGACTATTATTCACTCTTACTTCCTCAACCCCTTCCAGAATGTTGCTGTGGAAGGAGAGCTTTCACCATGGGATAAAGGTAGGAAGGAGAAGGCGGTGACTGGATTGAATAGCAGTCCCTTCTGCACAGAGAAAGATGTTATATGCTGTCGGTGGGCAGTGAGGCGGGTGTTTTGACACGTGTCAGGTGGTTTTGATTGCAGAAGGTGCATGTCAGAGCAGTGGGACGTGTGTGGATAAATCAGAACCAGCCTGCATCCGAGCTCTTTCTTACAGTGAACAACAGGACATCTCTTCTTCCGTCACTTCTTGCCTCATGTCTGCCCGCTCACCCAGGCTGGATCATCTGGGCTAGAGCAAGGCCTCCTTCATTCTACTTCTCTAAGGGCAACGGGTCTTCCCAGAGGGCACGTGGGAGTGGAGGAGGTTTTGAGTAGGTGTCGGATAGGGAAGCAGTTCCCTCCTGGGTTGCTGAGGGCAAGCATCATCATTCCTGTGGCTTCAGAGCAGAAATCATTTGGAAAGTTGTAAATTCTGCATATTTCCTTCTCTTGCTCCTTCTCTCCCAGGACAGTTGTATAAATGCGTCCCACAACCCAATGTTCCCAGAGATTTGTAAGGAGGGCGTTAGACATGCCAACGGGTTCCAAAGCCAGCAGCAGATGGATTTGGGTCGGGTTTGTACCTACAGACCTGATAATGGCCCATGATAGAGCTGAGCACAGCAGACCCTTTGGTTATGCTTGCTGACTAGGAGACTCCAGACAGGACCCACTCTGGAGTTAACTGCAGAATTATCTGTGGAAAACACTTTTCTCACGAGATCTTGGTCTCCTGGTTACCAGCAGAGCAACTCTGGTCAGATTTGCCCATTTATCACCCAAACAGAAATTGAACTGAGCCCCTACTCCTTGTTATGCCCTGGGGCCAAGCATGGTTCAATAATCAGAAATTTGTCCTCTAGCAAGAGAGACTAATAAAAAGACAAGTCACTTTGACATAGGTGATTTTTCAGGTCCAGAAATGTGACAGGAGATAGAAAATATACTTCTTGGGGCATGGGGTGGTCTTGGAAGGCTTTCTGGAGGAGGCAGAAGAAGTACCAGGGTAGTCAGTTATCCCAGTTTTCTGGGGAATGAGGGATTTCCCAGAACATGGGATTTCAGCCCTAAAAATAGAAATAGTTCTGACTTGAAATGAGAAGGGCAATCACACCAGATAGTGGAAAGACCAAGACTTTTAAAGTTGTAAAGATCAGAGTTTGAATCCCAGCTCTGCTACTTATAAGTTGTATTACCCTGGTATTAATTATTTAACCACTCTGGACACTAATTTCATTATCTCAAACATGAGGATATGTGTGTGTGTGCTCATTGTCTAACTGTGTGTGATCGCATGGACGGTAGCCTGCCAGGCTCCTCTGTCCATGGAATTTTCTAGGCAAGAATACTGGGATGGGTTGCCGTTTCCTACTCCAGGGGATCTTCCTCACTCAGGAACTGAACCTGCATCTGCTGCATTGGAAGGCAGATTCTTTACCACTGAGCCATCTGGGAAGCTTGTATATGAGGATATATATGCCACCTTCAAAGGTTTCTGCCCGCTCTGTAGGTATCAATGAAGGCAGTTATTTATATGGAAAAAGCAGCATTTTCAAATGCCAGGCAGAATACGATTGGAACAGAGTACGAAGAAGGGTGTGGTAAGACGTTGGCTGGAGATAGGAGCAGAAGCCAGATTATAAAGGGTCTGAATAGCCTCCTAAGGAATTTAGATCTTTTTCCCTCAGGACAATGGTTAATCACCGAATTAATTTTAGAAGATGAGTAAGGCGATTAGATTCTTGCCTTAGCATGGTTGTCCTGGAAGCAGAAGGGAGAGTGGCCGAGGAGTTGAATCTGCAGGGGGCAGGGGGATGATGTATCGAAGTAATTGGGAACAGGAAGTTATATTCTGAGAAAAACAGGAGAGCTAAGTTGAGGGTTTCAGAGGAAACCATCAGCCAGCTCAGTCAGGTTGGAAGCCCCCGCGGTTAAAAGGGATGGGAACCTTCTCTGCTAAGGTTAGGTGCTGCCTAGGAGCTGTCGCTACATGCCTGGTTCTGTGCTTTCCAAACAGATCTGACACCTGGGTGTGTGTGCGTGACAACTGTGTGCGTGAGGATGACCTCATGAGCTACTTGGGATGTTTGGGGTTCTCTGGTTAATGGGCTGGTCCTTCCTCTTCTCTCCGTCTTCTTCCTTGACTTCATCCCATGTGGGAGGCTTCTTGCCAGTGCTTTGACTTCTCATCATTTCCATGGTGACAGAACAATGGTGTCCTAAACACATGACTTCACTCTGTGGTTATGCAAAAGAGTGAGCTGGAAAGGGACCTTTGAGGGTTGGATGAGTCTAGTTGGGACTGGAAACCCTCTGGATCAGATGCCCCAGGAGAGGATGGAATAGCCCCACAGTTGAAGTAATTTGGACCAGACCACTGGGAGTGGTCTCAGCCTCCTCAGCAATTTGGGATGGGGAGGGACTTTCTAAAGATGATAATGGTCAAAAGAATTTAAAAAATAAAGTGGACTGAAGTGACAGACTTTCTATAAATAATTTCTGGGGGACGGAAATGTATACAACTCATATAAATGAAAAGGTAAAAGACAAATTTGGGAAAATATTTGCAATAAATAATGTCCAGAGAGTTATTATCTTTAATATGTAGGGAGACATAGCGAGTTAATAAACAAATTATAGTAATTAAGAAAAACACCCTAGCAGAAAAGGTGACAAAGTATATAACCAGAAAATGTATAAAGGAAAAAAGAGTCATTCATTCGTTCAGCCCTCCAATAAATTTATGGAGCACTCACTATGTAGCATGCACTACTATTTCAGATGCTGTAGACACAGCAGTAAACGAAACAAGCATCCCTACTCTCATGTAATTTCAATGCTTTCTACTATTCTATGTCTTCTAGTTAGTTTTTTCATTAATTTAATTTCAGTTAAACTCTTTATTCATCTGAAATTATTTTCACTTAAGAATGAATTGAGAATTTATTCCCCCACTTCAAAAGTTAGCCAGCTGCCATTCAGTTCAGTTCAGTTCAGTCGCTCAGTCGAGTCTGACTCTTTGTGACTCCATGAATTGCAGCACGCCAGGCCTCCCTGTCCATCATGAACTCCCAGAGTTCACTCAAACTCATGTCCATCAAGGCGGTGATGCCATCCAGCCATCTCATCCTCTGTTGTCCCCTTCTCCTCCTGCCCCCAATCCCTCCCAGTATCAGGGTCTTTTCCAATGAGTTAACTCTTTGCATCAGGTGGCCAAAGTATTGTAGTTTCAGCTTTAACATCAGTCCTTCCAATGAGCACCCAGGACTGAATTCCTTTAGAATGGACTGGTTGGATCTCCTTGCAGTCCAAGGGACTCTCAAGAGTCTTCTCCAACACCACAGTTCAAAAGCATCAGTTCTTCAGGGCTCAGCTTTCTTCACAGTCCAACTCTCACATCCATACATGACCACAGGAAAAACCATAGCCTTGACTAGACGGACCTTTGTTGGCAAAGTAATGTCTCTTCTTTTGAATATGCTATCTAGGTTGGTCATAACTTTCCTTCCAAAGAGTAAGCGTCTTTTAATTTCATGGCTGCAATCACCATCTGCAGTGATTTTGGTGCCCCCCAAAATAAAGTCAGCCACTGTTTCTACTGTTTCCCCATCTATTTCCCACGATCTTAGTTTTCTGAATGTTGAGCTTTAAGCCAAATTTTCCACTCTCCTCTTTCACTTTCCTCAAGAGGCTTTTTAGTTCCTCTTCACTTTCTGCCATAAGGGTGGTGTCATCTGCATATCTGAGGTTATTGATATTTCTCCTGGCAATCTTGATTCTAGCTTGTGCTTCTTCCAGCCCAGCGTTTCTCATGATGTACTCTGCATTAAGTTAAATGAGCAGGGTGACAATATACAGCCTTGACATACTCCTTTTCCTATTTGGAATCAGTCTGTTGTTCCATGTCCAGTTCTAACTGTTGCTTCCTGACCTGCATATAGGTTTCTCAAGAGGCAGGTCAGGTGGTCTGGTATCCCATCTCTTTCAGAATTTTCCACAGTTTATTGTGATCCACACAGTCAAAGGCTTTGGCATAGTCAAGAAACCAGAAATAGATGTTTTTCTGGAACTCTCTTGCTTTTTCGATGATCCAGCAGATGTTGGCAATTTGATCTCTGGTTCCTCTGCATTTTCTAAAACCAGCTTGAACATCTGGAAGTTCATGGTTCACGTATTGCTGAAGCCATTACTACTAGTTAATTAATTCTTCCTCTTCTCACTGATGGATGCATGATGCCACTTTTATCAAGTAATACATTCATATAATCTTGTGTTTGGGGCATTACATCCTGTCTGAGTGATTTATCTAACAACTCTTTTTTGCTTTTTTTTTTTGTTCCCATCACCTGGCATGTGATATCTAACTTCCCAAACTGAGAATCAAACCCGAGACCGCTGGATGGAAGCATGGATTCTTTACACACTGGACCACCAGGGAAGTCCCTCTGACACTCTTATGGCAGCCCCATACTATTTTTATCCCTGGGGCTTTACGCCACAGCCAATGGTACAGGCTTTATGTGATTGGGGACCATTGTGACAAAGATAACTTGGACACCACATTGGCTGCTTTCTCCATGAAAAGGCATTCACAGTCTTGTTTAATTTCCTACCTTAAAGAATCACTAGTGATTTTCGAACAGTCACAGAACAACTTATGGTTCACAGTTTCCCAGGCTCATTTCAAGTGTTATCATTGTGTTTCATGTTCTATCATGTTTCTACAGCTTATGAATTTTCCTCTCTCTGGGACATTAAATCCTTACATGTGGATGTGGCTAGTGGGGCATGGTCTGTGCCTTCTCCCACAGCTAGTGGAGGAGACAGCCCCCATGAGAACACGGCCTGCAAGCCTCGATGTTCCCCTGCTGTCGTGTGTAACTCTTCTTGAAAAATGGTGGGGAAATAATTTTTTTAAAAATCTGTTTTCCCCGGGAAACATGCTTATTTTTTCAAGTCTCCTTATGTGTTTCACAGTAAAGTTTTAAAAAATATTTTTGCTAGACCTTGTATGTTTTCTCATTAAGATTATTTTTAGGTTTATTATTATTTCTCTGCTCACTTAAATAAAATTCTTCCTGCCCCCATTGTATTTTTAAATTAACTTTTAGCTAGCTTTTTTGGGATATAGGTGACCTATAGATTTGTGCATTTTTAACTTGTCATTATTCACCTTAGATCAAACCAGTTAATCCAAAAGGAAATCAACCCTGAATATTCATTGGAAGGACTGATGCTGAATCTGAAGCTCTAATACTTTGGTCACCAGATGCAAAGAGGTGACTCACTGGAAAAGACCCTGATGCTGGGAAAAATTAAGGGCAGGAGGAAAAGGGGGCAACAGAGGATGAGATGATTGGGTGGTATCATTGACTCAATGCACATGAGTTTGAACAATCTCCAGGAGATAGTGAAGGAGAGGGAAGCCTGGCATTCTGCAGTCCATGTGATGGGAAAATGTTGGACATGACTTAGCAACTACACAACAAAACTGTTATTAGTTTTGGTAGGTTTTTCTCCTGGATTGATTGATAGTTTTTGCAGAATATAGTATCTTCTGCAAATAATGATAGTTTGATTTCCTGAATTTTTTAAAATATCAAGTTTCTGCTTCATGCTACTAGCTAGAAACAGTCATGATAGTGATAGACGTTATCCTTGCCTTTATTCTATTTTTAATGGAATTGTACCTCCTGTTGGGCTTTCCTGGTGGCTCAGATGGTAAAGAATCCACCTGCAATGGGAGACCTGGGCTTGATCTCTGGGTTGGGAAGATCTGGAGAAGGGAATGGCTACCCACCCCAGTATTCTTGCCTGGAGAATTCCATGGACAGAGGAGCCTGGCAGGCTAAAGACCATGGGGTTGCAAAGAGTCAGACACGACTGAGGGATTTTCACTTTCACTAGTATCTCTCATTGCTTTTTCTGTGACATATTGATGTAGAGTAGAATATGCTTCTGAATGTTAATTATTGTTAATGTTAATTAATGTTAAATGTTAAATCATCATTACATTCCAGGGACAAACATAACATTAGTCATGGTGAATTATTCTTTTAATAGCTCCTAGATTTGATTTATTGGTTTTTTATTTAGGAGCTTTGAATCTATACTCATAAGGAGCATTTGTCTGTGTTTGTATGTATGTGTGTATATGTGTATGAGTGTCCACACACATACAGTACCACATATATAACATTATACATATATTTTTATATTATCTTTCCTAGGTTTATCATAAAATTATGTTAACCTTGTAAAAGGAATTAGGAAGTTTTCCATTTTTTTTCTCTGCTTTAGAACAATCTGGAAGGATTCATCCATAAAACTGAGCCTGCATAAAGAAAATTCTTTATAAACAGTTCTTTTCTATAGAGATAATTCTTCCACAATATTTTTCAACTTCTCTCATGGTTGATGGTGTATTCAGAGAATATTCTTCTTGAGTCAATCTTGGTAACTTTTAGATTTGTAAAAATTGTCTATTTCATCAAGATATTCATGGTAAAACATTGCTGTTCTTACCGAACATCCTAGTCCTGGGTTTTACCCTAAAAGTCAGTTTACCCTGATTTTCCTTGGAGCAGCCAAAGCAGACTAGAAATTTCAGAAGAGAGTGACTGACTGCTGATGGAAAAGGATAGGGGAAATGGCACAGAGGATTCCAGTAGCCATGGCTCTCACAGCACATCCTCCAAGTCCATAGTTTCTGATCTCGGTCATCTGCCTTCTCGTCTTAAAGGGCTGGTGATTTCTCAGACACCGTGCCTAAAATTTTAAGTTTCTAGTTCTAGGTGGACTCCAACCAGAAGATTCTGTCTTAATAAAGGCATTTCCCCATGGAAATCTTAACATTCTTGTGGCCAAGTCACTTGCCAGCGGTACTCCAAGCCCCCACACCCAAGGGAGGGAGTGCCTTGCGGGAGCCCTTAAAGACCTTTCTCCATTGAAGAGGTAGGTTGATCTGTGAAGGGCATATGATGCTCTCCCTGTGAGAAGAGAAGGAGGGATGATGGAAGGGAAGTTCAGGGAAGAGTGAGTCTGCCCCTGAGTCTGGGCTGAAGATGCGTGTAGAACAGGTTGGTGCACAAGGCTGAAAAAGCAAAATGAGGCCAGATTGCTCTGAAGGCCGTGAACTGTAGCTAAAGGAGTGTAGCTTCCTGCAGGAAGAGACAAAGAAATGAATGAATAAAGGTTGCCCCAGTGTTTCATTTTCTAGTGGTGGTCCCTTAAGGGTGGAGTCTGAATAAAGATCCCACCCCAGGACTCGAATCTCTTTCAGCAGAATTTCTAGAACTCTGGTGGGGAACCAGGGCATCAGTGATGGCCAGAAGCTTCCACCACACCTCTGAAGTGAGTTTCCCTGCTTTTACGGTCTTCTCTCTACCCCCTGTCTGTGAGATCTGGCCCCTGAAGTAAGTTTATACAGTAAAGTGTCTGTATGGGACCCAGAACTGTAGAGAAGGTCCAGGGCAGACATTTCGTGTTAGAGAGGAGAAAAGTGATGTTTAGAGAGCTAAACCTTTCCTTCTCCATTTAGGTTGTGCAGATGTGAAGGAACTAGGATGAGAATCAGGACTCTTGAGCCCTAGTGCATGGCTTCGGCACTGCTTGAATAAGAAGCGCTTGGATGCTGCTGGCCCTGCACCTTTTCAGTAAATGCAGCTAGAGCCTCTTGGCCCCAGCCTCCCAGGGCAGCTGGTGAGGAGTGTACCTACGAGGACAGGCAGGGCGGCCTCAGGCCTAGTGACTTCTCAGGGAGCCCTGCCTGCCCCCAGACCTCCCTTGTTCCCACCCACCCCCCCGCCCCTTGCCAAGGATTCAGTGAGGCTCACCTCAACGCCAGTGGTGTCACACAGCTGCCAACTGCAAGGAAACGGGTCAGGCTCCGGGTGGTGGGGTGTGCTCAGCCTGGAATTCTACTTTTCCCAGAAGGCCATGGCCTACTTGAACTGGATGTGCAAATGAGCTATGGCTGTCTGAGGATAGACGCTTCTTGCCTGCACAAGGCCACGGAAGCCAAGCTGGCCCTCAATAGGCAGTGGGGCCTGGGTGCTACCTTCAGTAGAAACTGGTTCTATTATCACAGGCATCGGCTAATTTATGGCCATGTCTTCAAGCTTGTCTGACTCCATTCAGGCCACTGAGAGAGGAGGAAAAATCAAACCCAGGCAGTGGGTCAGCTCTAGGAGCCATGGCCAACACCTCCTGGTAGCCATTACTGAAGTAGGTGTGAGTGTGTGTATACGTGTGAGAGAGAGAGGTTGATTGGCTCACACACTGATGGGAGAGGTTAGGCGAAGGTTTCCTGGGTATCAGCCTCCCCAGGGTATCTCAGGATTGACTTTATGCTGTGTGATTGACAGGGACTGGACTAAGAGCTGAAGCAGGCCAGAGTTTAGGATTCTTCTTTCTGCATTTCAGCATGTGTCTTTGGTAACAATGATGAAGTTCAGGGTGAACACAGACCCAAGTGCTAATTTTATGTGTTTTGCACCAGTGACACACTCTCTCCGTCTTGGAGTGGGTTGCAATCACAGGCGGGCTTGGACACGTGTGCACCGCCTGGTGCAGGCATCTGACAGCTGGAGCCCATTTGTTAGAGGCAGACATGGGGCAGGGGGGCTCTGAGCTGGCCAGTGAGAGGGCACGTCGCTGGCTGGCTGGCCCAGCTGGAGCCTTTGTTGGCAGTAAAGGGGTTTTAATGTGGCCAAAGTAAGTGTGTCATCGGGCTGAGAACCGAGTGAAAGGGATTAAAGATCTAAAATATCACTTGACAGTTATTAGTTCTTTTGTTATTTTTTTGTGTCTATTCATCTACTTGATAATACAGTAACTGTTTTAGGTTTAATTGATTACAAATAGTTTTATGCTTTATTTATCTAAGAAGTACAAACAGAAGGCTAATTGATTCACTGTATCTTACAATGTTAGGGCTGGGAAGCCTCTCAGAAGTAGTCTGGTCCCCTTTTCCCCATCTGATGTACCAGGAACTGAGGTTTACAACGGTGAGCTGACTTAGCCCAGGATCATGAAGTGAGGCTGCAGATGAAGCTGGGGTCTTCCACCTCTGCCCACCCTGGAGTGTGCAAGAACTCTGTGTATAGCTGGTGTAGACCTGAGGTTGTCTCTTTGGCAAGCCATGGTGGCTGATTTGGGAGTTCAGTCTCATTGGCAGCAACCAGAGGTGATGATTCTCTGGGTAAAGATATCTCAAACAGTGGCTTCCAGCCATGACTGTTTTGACTCAAAAAATACAAGCAGTCTAAAAGTTGAGAGTTATATTTTATTCGGTGGAAATTTTTAGGAGTTAAGCCCAGGAGGCAGCATCTCAATTAACAGGAGAGAATAGCTGTGAGGAAGTGGGGGTGGGGAGGAGCCTGGTGTTATAGCAGTTTTGCAACAAAGGGCAGGTAGTCTGAACATCAAAAGATTATTGTTAACTAAAGAAAGCCAGATATCCCAAGTAAAGGAATTTAGTGCTTTTTCTGAGTATGGGAAGATTGGAGAGTCTGGGCTCACTGAAATCATGCCTTTGATATGCACCTCAGCTATCTGGGGCCAGAATCCAGGGCTTTTCACATCCTGAGCTTCCTCCCTGCTCTCTATAGGGAGTGGCTGTAGTCTGATGGCTGCTAGGGGGCAAGTATTCTTTGCTTCCTGAGATTCATCAGGGCTTACCAGCTCACCTTCCATGGTGGCTGCAATTGCTGACGACTGTGACATTCTTCGTTTCCTCGTGTGGCAAGAAGTATTCCATTTCTCAATTCCATCCCATGTGTATGGAGCCCTGCAGTTTGTGAGGTGATTGGTATGCCTGCATCATCCTCTCTTATGTTCCCCGTGACCCTGTGCCACAAGGGTTAGCCCCGTTTTATAGACGTAGGAACTTATGTCCTGGAGGTTAATCCTTAGGGGCTCTGCAACTTCCCAGTTTTCTCAAGATGATCATCTTTCCATCAATTTCCTCCATCTTGCCTCCATCCTTCTACTACCAGGATCTTTTTAAGAGCATCCTTCCTTGTTCTGTGCTCCCCCATCCCTGCCAATTTCAGCTCAGTCCCTTGGACCCTCGGTCAGCTCCTGGAGTGAATGTGTAGCCAGGAAAGGAAACCATTGCAGAGGCAGGGGGTCTAGTTTCTTGCTTCTTCTGCTTCCTGACCAGACAGAGAAGTAATGAGCTTGGGCAAATCAGACCATCATTCATATTATTCTTTTGCTTCTTCACTGGCTTCTCTTAGGAACAAAAACTTAAGCATTTCCTCTACCCAGCTGGCCCTAATGCTACCCCATTTATTTTCGGACATTCCCCCATATATTTAAGTCTCCATCCTCTGCCTTCAAGACTTCATTCCTTAACGCCTTGTAGTCTGGTTCTTGAGCCTGCAACCCAAGCGTGAGGGTCGCTGACATCCACTTGTTTGCCAAACTCAACAACTTTTCTTGGTCTCCTCACTCTTGTTCCATTCAGCAATGCTGGCCATCATCTTCCTTCTAGAAATTCCTCCACGGGTGTGTCCATCAGAAAAGGCCAGGCCATGCTGTGGTTTCCCATAATCCCAATCAAAGAGGCTGGTTTCTCACCCCTGATGACCTCTGGTTCTGCTGCATGTCCTGTCATCCAAGGCCCAGCCTCTACTGGAAATGTGGTCACTCCAGCAGAGGAAAGGGAACCCTCAGGTGTCTCACACCAGCTATAAATTTCCAGCTCAACATGACAGATTGCTTTCACTTACTGCTCATTGCCTAAATACAGTCCTACATGCCCGCTAGCTACAAAGAGGAGTCAGGAACCCCTGTCCCCTGGGACTCCTGGAAGGGAGTCTGATGACCAGTGCCCATGACTGCCCTAGTCAGTATCACTCTGGCTCTTCCTACCACTCTGGATGCCTCTTCTTCACCTAATTTCTTGCCTACTCAGCCTTCTCTCATCTCTCAACTCTTATGCAACAACCAGTATATTCCCATATGCCCTCTAAATTTTTTTTCTCCTTTATTTATTCTATTCCCTCCTCTATCTTTCTTTGCAAATATCTCCCAAATGTGTATCTCCACCATGACCTCTTTCCTGATTTCCGATCTAAACTAGACATGTACAAAATAAAAATCTTCATCCTTCTCACCCAATGTCAGTCCCTCCTCCCTCTTTTCCTACTTCAGAGATGTTGGAGGCCCAAACCAGTCTCCCTACTTCAGCAACCCTTCCCATCAGCCTTCTGCCACTGAGAGGAGACTCCTTGGTTTCACTCTCTCTACCCACAGCTGTGCTCCTAATGATCAGAGTTCCAAGTCCCTAGCTTGGCTCCCAGGGATGGAGGAGGCTGGTGGGCTGCCATCTATGGGGTCACACAGAGTCGGACATGACTGAAGCGACTTAGCAGCAGCAGCAGCAGCAGCTTGGCTGAAGTTGACCCCAGTGAATGAAGGTGCCATTCGATTTCCAAACCCAATATCAGAACTTCATTTTAGTCCCATACTCTGCATACACTGGGAGTCTGAGCCAAAGGGTAATTCTAGGGAGGGTTTCTCTTTCTCAACCCCTCTTATTGCTTGCAGCAATCTCTGAGAAGCAATTCAGATTCAGGCCTCCAAATCTTCCCTGCGGTTCAAAGTCTCCTCTTGTTCTCAAAGCACTGAACTGTCTCTGTAACTCAGAGCTGTAGCAGCCCTTCCAATGGTGACTTTTGGATCCTATCATTTTATAAGAAGGGGAGCTGAGGTGCAGGGAGACCCAGTGACTCTGCCATTGTCCCAGTGACTCATCGAAGCCTCTTCCACTAGTCCTCTTGCTCTGAGAGTGATTTCAGCACTCTGATTTGCCCAGGGCATGGAAGATGTTTGTGTGTGAGAAAGAGAAGAGAGAGAGGATGCTAAAACATGGCAGCTAGCTGGGCGCCTGCAGGCTGCGTGTAGCCACTTGTCACTCTTGGTTTAGGTCAGCCACCACGGGGCCCTGCCAAGCAAGAAACTTGGATGGCAATAAATAGAGCCATTTAGCTGTAACGGGGCTGAGTGCACAGAGGGTGAGGCTTGGGAAGGAGATGGGTCCAAGGAGCTCTTGGCACATCAGGGGCTTGGTAATGCACTCTTTCCGTCTTGGAGAAGGCTGATTCAATTACGCCTGAGCACTTGGGGAGCATTGCCTCAGACGCCTCCTGCAG
This sequence comes from Bos javanicus, assembly GCF_032452875.1. NCBI lineage: Eukaryota > Metazoa > Chordata > Mammalia > Artiodactyla > Bovidae > Bos > Bos javanicus. The sequence continues at coordinate 78,941,198 of NC_083878.1, forward strand.
CCCCAGTGCCCTTGGCGGTCCCGGTGTCGACCTGCCTTCTGTCTGATTGGCCGTGCGGAGCCTGGCCAGATGGCCGCTGGGTCCTGGTGGCTTGGGAAGTGAGAACTCCACCTCCCGGGCCTGGCTGGCCCCTGCTCTGTGGGTGCCAGCTTTTGATTGGGAGATCCCAGGAGCTTGGAGCTGTCCTCTGAGGTTTCTGGGACCGGGTTGAAGGGACGGACTTTGACAGGGTGAGTTTTGTCGTTTGGTTCTTCCCGGCCCTCAGCCTTCCTGCTTTTCGCAGGGCCAGGGGCTGAGGAGTGAGGGTGGGATGGCTTCTGTGGGGGTTGGGGGTAGAGAGAGAAGCCTGTTCTGTGGTGTGGTGGCTGGGTCCTGGATTTGCGGACCGAGGCGGGTGGAAACCGAAGGCAGGAGGTCTACCTGGAGCAGGCCTTGAATCTGCAGAAGCTCTTGGGGCTCTGCCTGACTTATGCCAGGTCCTGCGTCTCAGGCCTCGAGTGGGACATGTCCCCTCTGGTTGGAACAATTTGTTCCCCTCCAGTCTCCTCTCCACTGACCTTCCTCTGGCTCTTCCGTCCCAGTCACAGTGGCCCCTGCAGCTCCTTACAGGTACCATGTATGTTCTTCCTCAGGGCTTCCTTCTGGCTCTGCTTTTTGCCTAAAATACTGTTCCCTCTCTGTCCCCTTGGCTAAATCTCTTCACTTTCTTCAAGTACGTGCTCAAACAAACAAAGCAAAACCTGACCACCATGTTCAGTTCTGCAAACTAACCCTCTCACCTGCCCCTTTTGTCTTTTTTCCCCCAACACTTAATAACTTATAATGTACTGTTCTATTGTGCATATTTATTAGGTTTATTTTTAGTGTCTATTTTATTTATTAGGTTTACATTAGGTTTACTGGAATGTAAGCTCCCTGAGGACAAGGATCTTTGTTCCAGTCACTACTAGAAGAGTGTCTGGTACATAGTAGCTCATCAAATAAATGAATGTATCTGGAGAGAATTGGGGTAATTGTTAACCCCACGTCATGGTGCATCAGAGAATCTGTTGGGTGTTGGCTGGGAACAGGCTTTCCAATAAATGAGGATCCAGTGTTTTTCAGGTTCACGCTCAAAGGCCGAGGATGCACCACCAAGGAAGAGAGCACTGGAGGAGAGGTCTTTCGGGAGTGGATATGTGACATAGGCTGATGCCATTGATTGGTTGAATTGGCCACTCAAATAGTGAGGTCTGCTATCTTGGGCATCCAAAACTATCATGAGCTGAGCCATAGGTAGCTTATTAACGGCAGTAGCTAATCGGCTGACATGGACAGTAGCTTTCTTGGGTGGAAGGGAGGGGATGGAGTTACAGCTACATGCTGGGAGGTGGTATGGCCATAGTGAATCCCAACCTTGCTGTAACCTGTAGCCCACTGGCATGTCCATGCAAATGTCCATGCAAATGAATGACATATATTCAGGATCAGAAAGAAATATCTTGCCCCTCCCCTGGGTCATACCTTATGTGTAACCTTCTCTGGGGTCAAAGTGCAGAATGGGAGAGCCATGGAGTTTGGTGGGCATCAGAGGGCAGGTCCCCAAATGGCTTATGAGTCAAACTTTTTTGCTGCATCCGGCACAGGTGACCTTCCTTGTCCCTCCGGCCCCATCATTCTTTCCCAGACCTCCATTATCCAAGGCCCTCGGTTCTACATAGGCCTGGAAGTCTTGGAATCTGAACAAGCTGCTGTTACAGCATTGCTAATTGCTCTCATACATAATCCCAGTTATTTTGAAAGGGGTATAATATAATTAGAAGGGGGTGCACCCGTGATCAAGAGGGGGTGTGCATGTGATCAAGACCAAGTGCTCATGTGCTTGGCATGCCTGTCTGTGACATCGCACGGTCTTGATCACAGCCTTAGTTAAATATTTCATCCTTTTCATTACGATTAAGCTGGACAGGTTCTTAGTTTTCCCTTTTGGTTCATAAATTTACACCTTGGCACAGGTTTATTCCGATATGCTAACATTAGGATTTGTACATCAGTTATGTCACCCAACTCTTCTTCTCTGTTCCACATTAAATCTAGTTGCAAAATTGTAACAGAAGGATCCATTTTTAGGCCCTTTTTCTCTGGAGTCTAAAGTATAGGGTGTCCATGCAGGGGCACTGGGTACGGAGGGCCTCAGCAGCTGAAACATTTTCTATTGTCTCTAAAACTCGGGCAGTGGGGCCTCCAGGCTCAACCACTTTGGAATTGTGGAAAATTCTAGAGCCAGGTGCATTTTTGTAGCCAGATGACTCATTCAAAGGCATCTTCCTCCTCTAAACCTTCACACTGTTTCTTCACTCAAAACCAAACCAAGCTCAGGTGGTTGGCCAAGCCTGGAGGAAGTCCAGGCCTACTGCTGGAACCAAGGGACCCAGTACCACTGGTGTCCACGCATGGGCTCTTGGTGCCCCTGCGGGGCCATGACCCACAGGCAAAGAGCCCTCTAGACTCCCTGTCACTGATTTCTAAATTTGTCACCAAACAAACTTCATTTGGCCCTACGCATAGCAACCCAGAGGCCGAGGCCAAAGGTTGACCTAATCTTTGCAATCAAGAGGGACTTTGCAGTGATTAAAGAGCCATTTCCTGCTCATGTGTTGACACTAGCAGCTTCGAAGTCATATAGAAGAGAAGCTGACAGGCAGAGCCCTGGGAGAGTGGCTGGTCCTGGCAGGGGCAGAGTCTGGGCGGGGGTGGGGGTGGGGGGTGGTGAGAGTTGGAGGGGTGTCTACACCAAATATGCAACTGTCTTGTGAGACCATCTTAGTACTTTCCTCTGCAGTGTGTACACTTGGGGGATTGTTCACTGTCAACAGTCAATGTTGGTGGCAGGGCAGGCTTGAGTTTGAGTGGAGATAGGTGTCCTGTGTGAGCTATGGTTACCTTCCAGTTATTTCCAGAGCTTGAAAAAACTGGAGGAGAAAGGCCAGAGAATGCCCCATGACTAGAGAATGGAGTATACACTTCACGGGGTCCCCCTTCTTACAGAAGGATGAAGAGGGCCCATGGGAGGTCAGGCCTTAGCTGAAAACAGAGAACTTGGGGAGGAAATGGATGTGAATTAGGATGCTTTAAGATGCAAGTGATAAAAATCTAACCCCAAATATCTTAAGCAAAGCAGGGAGTTTATTATTGGTTGAAGGCCCTGGGGTAGAGGTCTGGCTCACGTGGCATCATTGGGGCTCTGTTCACTCAAGTCCTTGGCTCTGTGCCCTGCTGCCACTGGCTTTGTTCTACAGATGGCTTCCCCCTGGGATGCAGCAGATGGCTGCTGACAGCCTTACACTCATGTGTTCCCTGCTTGGCACCAACACTGGATCAAAGTGACTTCTATATCCCGGTTTATTTTGAGAAGACATGAGACTAGTGCTGTGTGGTCATTTGCCAGAGGGTTGGGCCAGGAGGGCGTGGTCATGAGGACGGGCCAGCTGATAGAGCTCCATGACCGTGGGGAGCCGAGTACCCCCAACGGGAGCCAAGACGATACTCCACTTCTTCCTTCACCCTCTCCAGAGGCTCATCTCTCTTCCATTTAGCACTTCCCAGGGCCAAGGGCTAATAATTTGAGGTTAGAATGAGAAAGACAACTTGTAGGAATAAATGCACATTTTTGCATTTCAGATCATTTGTACATGTAGCTGAGAAATTGCTCTGATCCAGTTACTTTGGCCTGTTTCCTGTTTCCCCTTTTTTGAACAGTAGTGCTCACAGCGGTTATCTTGGGCTTGTCCCATCATTATATGTTGGGTGTGTAAGAGGCAGATAATGTGTCACTCTGGGTCTGGGTCTTTAGTGGAGACCCCATAGAAGAAGACCCATACCATGGGACCTCACTGGTGTTTGGGCCTGGTTTAGATGAAAAGTTCCTGGAAGTTAAGCTGCTGCCATAATGGAGTGAGATCTGGGTGCCCTGGGGGAGAGCATAAGGGCATTTTGCACATTGAAGGCTGTGAATTATTACAGCAGAATGTTTATAGTTGTGGCAGGGTGTATTTCAAAAGATGCTTGTGATGGTCTCTCCCATCCACGTGTTCTGTTTGCAGTGTGACCGCACGGCCCATCATTAAGAGGCAGAATCTTTGTTCTCCTTCCCTGAACCTGGCTGGGGTTTGCAACTGTTTCAGCAAGCAGAGTGTGGGTGAGTGGTTCTCTGAGCTTCTAAGACTGGGTCCTAAAGGTTGATACAGGTTCAGATCGGTTCTTCCTCTTTTAGGACATTAGCTGTGGGGAAGCCCAGCCCAGGGGAAGAGGCTGTAGGTGTTTTGGCCAATAGCCCTGGCATCAGTCGCCAGACATCCGAGTGAGGAAGGCTTTCCTCTCCAGCTCCAGCCCCGCTCTTACTATAACTGTGGGACAGAACCACTGAGCTGAGCCTGCCATCCTCCCAAGCCATAAGAGATAATAACAGTAGTAGGAGAAGCAACAATAATAATAGTAGTAGTAATAATAAATGTTTCATGTCACAAAGTTTGTTTTTTTTTTTTACACAACAATAAATAATGGGAATGTTTTCTATGAAGATCACAGAGAAGTCTTAACTATCTACAGTCTTGAGATGAGGTTGGCCCATGGCTACTGAAACTCTAAAATATACTTCAGGAACAATTTGGGTTGGAAGGAGGCTGCCCAGTGTGTGGAGTCAATTTGGGAAGGCAGTGTTGGCACCATCTTCAGAAGGTCTAGGTAGGTATATGGGCCTGGAGATGACACCTGACCTTGACCCAGAGTCCTTCCATGGACAGGAATTCACTATTCTCAGAGCCTGTATTTCCAGGGAGCTACAAGAAAGCAGTGGAGGCTGGTGGAGGCCAAGGAACACCCTTTTGTTTGCGAAGGGTGTGCTGTTCAACCAGTTTCTTGGTCCAGAATCGTCGTGCACAGACATCTGCCCAGTCTGTAGGCCACTGCAGGTCATCCTGGCCTGGTAGCAGAAAAATCTGCAGAGTTAAGTGGCTTCAATGAGCTGTTCTCTAGACAGTTCATTTATGATGTGAATATTTGGAAAGAACCTTTATTGAGATATAGATGTTGTGAAGGTCATTTTCACCTGGGAATCTTTTCTGACATAATGGATGCAGAGATTGCCCAAGTTGCCCTCTAAGACTTAGCGAAAGAGGTTTTTTCTCTGGTTTTCTTGGAACTCAGGGCCGGTTTCAGAGAGTCAAGCTCTCAGTGATAATGCAGCCCATTTATGGAAAACTTCCGGTGAGGAGGGAGCTGTGCTAAGTGCGTCCATGAACATCACAGCAGCTCTCTGGGGGGAGTGTCAGGATGCCCATTTTATAGATGAAGAACTGAGGCCTCAGAGACAAGGTGACTTGCAGAGAACATATAGCTGAAAGAGCCAGGGTTTCAATCCCTGTGGCTCAGTCTCTGTGTCAAGTGTCCCATCTATTCTTGTCAATATACACAGATGGAAAGGGAGCCAGGGTGCAGGAGAGCATTGTTTAGTGTATCAAAGGAGCACGGGAGTTAATGGAAAGAAACAATCTGAGCAAGAAACTAAAGCAGTGTTGGATTATAAACCAAGTATAAAATAAGTATTGATGAGCTCATGCTGATATAAATACATGACTGAATATAAAAATAAATGGGCAGAGACCTCCCTGGAGGTCCAGTGGTTGAGAGTTGGCTTTGCAATGCAGGGGATGTGGGTTAGATCCCTGACTAGGGGACTGGGATCCCCATGCCTTGAAGCAACTGAGCCTGCAGATGGCAACTGGAGAGTCCATGTGTCATGGCGGAAGATCCTGCATGGCGCAACAAAGATTTAAGAGCTGCAGCTAAGACCTGATGCAGCCAAATAGATAAATAGATATATTTTTAAAATAGGGAAGAACAGACAAACCTTCTGCACAGAAGAATTCCAAATAATTTACGTAGATACTCCACCCTGATGGAGGTGGTACCTTCCTCTACACCCGGTAAGTGTGGGCTGTATGTGTGACTTCCCTCTAGAGAGTAAAGCACGGAAAGGGGGAGAACGTAGAGTCACTTCTCAGTGGAGAAATCTGACAAGCACGGCATCAGCCAGGTGATCAAGGTCAACATCAACCGTGATATAAGTCTTGTGCATAGCATGCCCCTTTCAGATGATGCGATGAAATGACATTTTACCTCTACAATCTTCCTTTCAACAACCCATGGCCCTAGTCTAATTAAGAGAAAAACATCGAACAAATCACAATAGAGGGAATTTTATCAAATACCTGACCAACACTCCTCAAAACTGTCAAGGACATCCAAACAAGGCAAGTCTGAGAAATAGTTACAGCAAGTGTTGCCTAAGGAAATATGATGAATAAAGGTGTTGTGGTGTCCTGGATAGGACCCTAGCCTAGAAAAAGTCATTAGGTAAAAACTAAGAAAATTTGAATCTGGTGTGAACTTTAGTCAACAATAGTTATCAATATTGATTCATTACTTGTATTAATTGCACCATGGTAGCATAAGATGTGGAGAAGGCAATGGCACTCCACTCCAGTACTCTTGCCTGGAAAATTCCATGGACGGAGGAGCCTGGTGGGCTGCAGTCCATGGGGTCACTAAGAGTCGGGCACGACTGAGCGACTTCACTTTCACTTTTCACTTTCATGCATTGGAGAAGGAAATGGCAACTCACTCCAGTGTTCTTGCCTGGGGAATCCCAGGGATGGGGGAGCCTGGTGGGCTGCCGTCTATGGGGTCGCACAGAGTCAGACACGACTGAAGCGACTTAGCAGCAATAGCAGCAGCAGCATACGATGTTAATAATAAGGAAAACTGGGAACTCTGTATCATCTTCACCATTTTTTTTCCTGTAAATCAAAGACTATAATAAAAAAAATTAAGTTCTTTAAAAAACAAAACAAGACACCATAACAGGTCAAGAAAGTAACTGCAAAAGAAAGTGAAGAAGTGAAAGTCTCTCAGTTGTGTCTGACTCTTTGCAACCCCATGGACTATTCAGTCCACGGAATTCTCCAGGCCAGAATACTGGAGTGGGCAGCCTATCCCTTCTCCATTGGATCTTCCCGACCCAGGAATTGAACTAGGGTCTCCTGCATTGCAGGTGGATTCTTTACCAACCGAGCTACCAGGGAATCCCACAGAAGAAGGTAAAAAGCTTTATATTTTAGTTATTTTTAAAAATAATTTTATTTATTTATTTTTGGCTGTGCTGGGTCTTCATTGCTGCATTGGCTTTTATTCATTTGTGGTGAGCAGGGGCTACTCTTTAGCTCTCTGGTTGTAGTGTGTGGGCTTCTCATTGTGGTGGCATCTCTTGCTGTGAAGCACAGGCTCTAGGCTGTACAGGCTTCAGTAGTTGTGGCCCCCTGGCTCTAGAGCACAGGCTCAATTGTTGTGGCGCATGGGCTTAGGTTCTCCATGGCATGTGGCATCTTCTCCAATCAGGGACCAAATCCGTGTCTCCTGCGTTGGCAGGTGAGTTCTTTACCACTGAGCCACCAGGGAAAGCCCACACGGAGAATAGTTTTGAGATTCCTTAAAAAACTAAAGAGGAAGCTACCATATGAAACAGCGATCCCACTACTGGGCATATATCTGGAGAAAATTATTATTTGAAAAAATACATACAGCACAGTGTTCACTGCAGGGCTATTTACAATAGCCAAGTAGCCAAGACATGGTAGCCACCTATATGTCCATCAACAGATGAATGGATAAAGATGTGGCATGTATATACAGTAGAATATCACTCAGCCATAAAAAGAATGAAATAATGCCATTTCCAGCAACATGGATGGACCTCGAGATTGTCATACTGAGTATAGTAAGTCAGACAGAGAAAAGACAAATATGATATCGCTACAAATATCCTCAGTCAACATTCATTTGTGCGCCTGAGATCTTCGTCTGGGTGGAGCCTGGGGTCAGGGGGCTGGCTCTGGGTCTTTCCCCATCCTTGGGCTTATGTGACTCACCTTCCTGCCTCCATCCTAAAGGAGCCGGACACCATGGGACCCTCCCCATATATTTTGCTTTAGGCCTTCTCTGAAATACCCAGATAGTAATATTTGATGCAAATATCCTGAGTTGCTTTGCAGATGTGAAAACCTCCCACCAAATGAAAGATGTTAGCTAATCGATGACCATGAGCACATAACCCCAGGCCTCCTGGAGCCTAGGGACTGATAATATTAAGCTCTAACATCACCCTGCTACCTCACCATCAGCATCACCAGGTGATTTGCTGAAACCCTTCTGGGAGCTTGTTTTTTTTTTTTTTTTTTTTTAGGGCATGAGCCACTCGTCTCCTGGCCCTGCAGTAAACCTTTTTCTGCTCGAAGCTCCGATGTTTTAATGTGTTGGAGTACAAGAACTAGTGCTAACAATCTCCTCTTGTGTTCATTTTCCTCTCTCGTCATCAGGTGCCTGGAGCTGCTGGCTTTTCCCTGCCAGGCAGGAGACCCCGAAGCTGCTCTGTCCTCCCTCCCCTCTGTAGGCTGGGGAGGGCATCTTTCTGATCCTTGGATAAAATCCCTCCTATCAAGATCATCCATCAGTATCTTCCTGAACATTCCCAAAGGCCCTCTGAGGTAGAACTTAATGAGGATGGGCTTTGTCTTGGGTGGAGAGGTCTCCCGTATCCCTTAGAATTTCCATCTGTCTCCATCCACTGATTCAACCAATGCTGCTCGAGTTTCTCTCTTATGCCAGGTGTTAGGAATACAAGGGTGAAAAAAGACAGTTCCAACCCTCAAGGTGCTTATATTCTGGTAGGGCAGAGGGTAAGTAAATGGATAATTCAAGGCAATGCCATACATGTTACCCAGAAAAGGAAATGGCAACCCGCTCCAATATTCTTGCCTGGAGAATCCCATGGACAGAGGAGCCTGGCAGGCTATACGGTCCATGGGGTCACAAGAGTTGGACATGACTTAGTGACTAAAGAGAGAGAGAGAAGGTTTTTGGGACGCAGCAGAATAGCCTGAAACCCAGTCTTGGCGGGTCAGGAAAGTTATAGCTTGCAGAAGTTACAGCTGAGACCTATAGTGAAATTTCTCTGCCAAGGGGGCTTCCAGTCCAGACTTGAGTCTCCTTTCCCTGGAGCAAGCGCTAGAGAGGACTGGAGAGGATGAAGGTCCTCAGGCTTGGAGGAAATAGGAGGGAGGAGGGAGGAAGCAGGAAAGGGAAGTGGATGGAGGGCGATGCACATCATCGGCACCAGGCCCTGGGTCAGCAGGGGACGAGTGGCCCTGCTGGCTGGGCACTGAGCCCGTGTGCTGCTGGCCAGGTGCCCACCCTTCCTTCCTTTGCCCCAGGACCAGGCTGAGCTTCCATGGGAGCCTGAGTGACCCCAGCTGGAACCAGAGGGCTGCAGGGCCTGGAGCCATCAGCCTGGGCTTTGTCATCAGCTTCTTGGCAGGGTCATGGTGGCAGAATGGCTTATCCCGCCTCAGCTGGAACAAGATGTGGGCGGCACGTGGTGGGGGGGTTTGCCAACCTGCCAGCCCAGTCGCTCTTCTCCGCTTTTCTTCCTGGATCTGACCAAGTGAGAATAAACACAGCAAACTTTTAGTTCAGCCTCCTGGGGCCTTGGTTTCGATCTACCCAGGGCATTTCTGGACACCCTCCGCTGCTCCTTTCAGCCAGACCTGTGTTGTGTTTGTGCAAGAAGAGGTTGAGGTCATTGAGGATCCGGTGGATACCCTGATCCCGGCTCTGGGGAATGTTCTGGAGGCGCCGAGCCAAAGTGCTGTGTGTCCTGTCGAAGCTCCATAGATGTTCAAGAGCTGAGGGCTTTCAGGGTTTAGAAGAGTGTTTGGAACATCCAACCCAACTCCCTTCCCTGAGGATTTCCAGCAGCAATACCCCCCGCCATGACAGACTGGAACCACTTGGGAGTGTACTTTCAAGTTATACCCCCTCAGTGATTCAGACCATCTTCTGGGTGCATGGTGAATCAGGGCGGTGGGAGGTGTGTGTGTGTGTAAGAGTGTGACCTAACCAGGCTGTGTTGGAGGAGACGCGTGTGACTGGAAACTGAATCCCCTGCCTGGATGCCTCTAATTAAGGTACTTCCTACCACGTGTGCTAAGTGGTATTCATTCTCACTGTTAGAGAACTCGATCATTAGAGGGGATACCTGCCTCCCAGAATTTATTTCATTGGTTCTTGTTGGAGGGAGGAGCATAATCTTTGGAGTCAGACCATCACAGATTTTTATCTCCCTTCTGCCACTGAATATATATGACCAACTTTAGGGACTGTTTTCCCCATGTGTGAAATGGGGATAACAATGCCTGCTTCTCAGAGTTGCCATGGGGTTTACGAATGTGAAGAGTTTATCCTAAGGCCTGGCTGTCCATCAGTATCTGCCCTTTTCTTCAGTCCTCCTGGACTCCAGAGAACCGAGTCCCTTCCGCATCCGTGAGGCTGGGCTTGTGATGAGTGACATCGGCTTTCACATCCCCTCTGTTTTCCTTACAACAAATGAAAGCATCAGTTCACTTTCATTAAACACACAGAACAAGCAGACTGGGCGTACATTTGTCTGCTTGGGCTGCCATGCAAAGCGCCACAGACTGGGTGGCTTAAAGAACAGAAATTTCTTTTCTCACAGTTCCAGGTGCTGGAAGTCTAAGATCAGGTGTCATCAGGATTGGTTTCTTCCAAGACCACTCTTCCTGGCTTGGAGACGGCCATCTTCCCCCTGCATCCTCACATGGGTTTTTCCTCTGTATGTTTCTGTGTCTGTAATCTCCTCTCCTTACAAGGACGTGAGTCATATTGGACTGGGGCACACTCTAATGACCTCACTTTAAATTAATTACCACTCTCGGGTATTTAGACTCTATCTCTAAATACAGTCGCATTGGAAGGTACTAATGGTTAAGACTCTAACATATGAGTTGGGGAGGGGCGGGGGTTGTACAACTCAGCCCATGACAAGATGTCACAGGAAAACCCAGGTGTTTAAGATAGTTGAGTTGGAAGTGACAAGCTGAACATGGTTCGTTTCCCTGTGGTCCTGTCCCAAGGGTCCAGCTGGGTGGAAGCTGTCCACCTGGGCCACTGCCAGGGCTCAGCCTTGTGTGGGCATCTCTGCCCTCTGGACTGGCCGGTTGTGGACTGTGTTTCTATCGCTGAAACGCTTTGCAATGCTTTTTAGAGGTAATTCCTGCTTGTCAGCAGCCACATTTCTTAATCAGCCACTCATTCATTTCTCTGAAGGCTCCTGACACTTCTGACTAGCTCCAGAGGGCCTGGTGTGGCACAGATAACTGTGAGCTCACGAATCCAAGTGCTCTCACTGCCTGGGAGCCAGCCAGGAGTTCCAGCTCCTTCCATTATTCTTAGCCTTGAAATGGTGGGAGCAGGCGTGTCAAAGCCAGACTTAGGTTTTTGCAAGCATATTTTGGCCTCCCTGCCTCCCTATTTTTATTTCCTTCATATTTGGAAAGAGAAAATTCCCAGACATGGGCCTGGGAAGCAGGCTGTTCTCAGGTCAGCTGGTGCCCGGTGCCCCTTCTGGCCTCTGCTTGTGCCAGGGGAAGTGATATGATGCTTCAGCTGGCTGCAAGGGGTTCCCCCCACCCCCATCCCAGGAGCCGATGGTCACCCCACCCCCGGGGAAGGGTCTGTTTTCTTGCAGTCCTTGCTTCCTTCCAGATGAGTTGGGGCACAAAGCTGTGCAGGCAGCTGCCCAGGTGGAGGGAATGTCTAGACCTGGGTCTTGGGTCTTGTTCTATTGTTTCTATTGGAATCATGCTCCCGCTCATCAGACCTTGCAGACTAGCAGGCTGGTAGCTGCCAAGTTCATCCAGACTCTACCTCAGAAAAGTGGGCGATATTTAGCCCTATCGGCTGCCCCTGTTTTTTTTTTTCTTTTGATGCACCACGTAGCTTGTGGAATCTTAATTCCCTGACCAGGGATTGAACCTGGGCCCAACGGCAGTGAAAGCCTACGTCTTAACAACTAGACTGTCAGGGAAGTCGGCCCCTGCCTTTTTTCCACCTCGTTGTGTGATCACTGACCTCAGCTGCTGGAGCACAGACATACCCCTTCCCTTCTACCCATGCAGCACAGGAGACATGAACCCAGAGGAAGGGACCCTGCCCTAGTATGTCTCGCTGTGGTGAGCTCTGATACTCAGTTGTATCAGACTCTTTGCCACCCCCTGGACTGTAGCCTGCTAGACTCCTCCATCCATGGGATTCTCCAGGCAAGAATATTGCAGTGGGTTGCTGTTTCCTCCTCCAGGGGATCTTTCCAACCTGAGGACTGAACCCATGTTGCTTGCTTTGGCAGGTGGATTCTTTACCACTTGTACCACCTGGCCTGGAAGCAAAGCCTGTGCTCCTTGCCTGGTTTCGGTGTTGCCTAGGTGATGTCATCTGTGGGTGGGGGCGGGGTCATTTATCTTTTTCACTGTCCAGAGATGGTCTTGGCGGTAGTGGCTGTTTGAATGAGGACTGACCCCCGCATCTGGGAGAGTTCCTGTAACCTCCATCCATCAGCAAAAGGGCTTGGGTGTGAATGAGAATGAAACAGCCCCAAACATTTATTTGGCTTTTACAAACATTTAACATTTTTTTTTCTCTCCTGCTGTGTCTTTTCTGGGGACAGGCAGTAATGATCTCTTGTTTTATCTCTTCTTCTCCTTTGCAAGGGCGATGTGTTTGTGAGTAAGTGTGCAGTTATTTCATGAATCATAAGTATCAATGTTCTTTTCAGGAAAGAAGTCACTAAAATATCCACTCACCCCTACGCCAAGCAAATTTAGTGAGCACTTTGTCTGTTTGGGGGGAGCTAGGAGAAGGCGATGGCACCCCACTCCAGTACTCTTGCCTGGAAAATTCCATGGACGGAGGAGCCTGGTAGGCTGCAGTCCATGGGATCTCTAGGAGTTGGACACGACTGAGCGACTTCACTTTCACTTTTCACTTTCATGCATTGGAGAAGGAAATGGCAACCCACTCCAGTGTTCTTGCCTGGAGAATCTCAGGGACGGGGGAGCCTGGTGAGCTGCCATCTATGGGGTCGCACAGAGTCGGACACGACTGAAGCGACTTAGCAGCAGCAGCAGCAGCAAGCCTGTACTTGGGACAGAGTAGAGGTCGGTAGTGGGGGACTGTACCCTTCTAGAACTCTTTCAGATATGTCTGGTGGAATAGTAAGGTCTCCTGAAATCATGGCTAGGGCCAGGTGGGCGAAGGATCTCAGGTGAGTGTAGCCTGGAGAATCCAGAAGTTGCAGAAAAGCATCTCCATTGTCTCAGGGGCCATCTTGTGACTGCCTCTGCCTGTGGTTCCAGTGGGTGGAACTAGGATCAGTGGGTGGCTATGATGGTGTGGTCAATTGCTGCCCATTGCAAGGACTGACTTCCTGGTGCAGAGGTATCCACTGTGGCTGAGGACGGAGGAGGTCGGAGGCTGGCTGGTCCCTCAGCTGGAGTAATGTGCTGATGACCGACTGACCATCATAGCTTTGCCTCTGAGCTTCCCCCTGAGATTTTGTGTTTAGCCTGGAGCACAGCAGCTGGAGGCCCTTCCTCCCTTCTGCCATTCCTTCTTTGTTGTCCTTTGTTTCTTACTTGTTCCCTTAGGGACAGGACTCTCTGAGACAGAGCTACAGAAAGGCACAGTTGTGAGGTAGAATTGCTTTGTGCTCAGGGTCTCTGATTGTTTTCTGGAGTCTCCCCACCCCTGAAGACAGGCTTCGAGTCTGCCCATAGCCCCCACCAGCAGCCCGTGGATGTGCTATCGCTAGCTGCAACAGCTTGGGCTGTGACCTTCTCTCGGGGCTCTTGCTATGGGACTATAGCTGATCCAACAAACCCATTTGCCCCACCTTCTAGGGGTTTTGAGCTTCCCTGGTGGCTCAGCTGTAAAGTATCTGCCTGCAAGGCAGGAAACACAGGAGATGTGTGTTCGATTCTTGGGTTGGGATGATCCCCTGGAGGAGGAAATGGCAACCAACTCCTGTATTCTTGCCTGGAGACTCCCATGGACAGAGGAGGTGGGTGGGCTACAGTCCATGGGGTCCCAAAGAGTTGGACATGACTGAGCACAGCACACACACCAGAGGTTTCAGTGAGATGGGATTTCTGTGCAGAGGCAGGCAGACGAGGGGCAGAGAAAGGACCAGGCGTTTGGGGCAGATGGCATCTTCCTGCTGGATTGGTCCAGTTCCCCCCAGAAAGCAGATGGACTGCTCAGCTGAGAGTCAAGGTCAGGATTCTCTGCCCACACAATTATTGCCTCTTAAGGCTGAGGCCAGAGAAAGTTTCCCCCTTCTGCTAAGTCACTTCAGTCGTGTCCGACTCTGTGCGACCCCATAGATGGCAGCCCACCAGGCTCCCCAGTCCCTGGGATTCTCCAGGCAAGAACACTGGAGTGGAGTGCCATTTCCCCCTTCTACCCACACACAACTTCCATTCATCCCCACGTTTCCTGCAAGCAGGTCATTACCTGCTTACCAAACAATTTTTTTTCCAGCCCATCTTTCCTTTCTGGTTTTAGCTCACAGCTTTGTCCTCTACCCCACGTCTCCCTCCCTACTGCCCCTGATGCCCCTTTCTAGGACAGGGTGGAGTCCACCGGCCAGGGGCTCAGGGGACTTTGGACTCTGACAAGGCTGTACCACTCTTAGTGGAGATCCTACTCTCAGTTTGGGCCTCCTGCCATCCACAGGGCAGGCACCATGGCTGGAGACCTGGGACGTGTAGCCAAAGGAAGAGAGCAGTGTGCCAGGGCCTTGGCACAGCAGAGGAAATCTGGGACTTTTTGTGATGGAAAATGAACCTGGATTAGTAGGAGCTACCCTCCTCCCCGACCCCTGTCCCCCAAACCAGGTTCTGGCTGCAGGATCCCACAGGCTGCAGTTCAGAATGCAGTGGGCCTTTCAGGAATCCAGCCTGCTGTGGCTCCATGCTGAGGCCCATCAGTCATACAGGGCCTGTAACTGAGAAGACTGAGGGAGGAAGGGAGGAGCCCAGGCCCCAGTGACTCCGCAGCCTCATTTCCCTGAGATCCATGGTGGTCTTGTCAGCCATGTCACTGGGGAGAGCCAGCTTAGAAGGTTCTAGAAGAACTCTGATAAGCCAGAGAACACGGGGAGGATCCAAGTATACTAAGCCCCTCCACACCTCGTGGAGCTCTCTCCCTGAGATGATGTCCCAGGCCAGTGAGGGGCAGAGGGGTGAGGATGAGGGGCATGGTTAGGAGCAGAGAAGGATTAAGTGTTCATGCCGCCCCGTCACCACTGTTACATCGCCTGAGATATTGCTACACAGTTCTCTTTTCTGTTTGAGGGAACTTGTATGATGTTTATATTGTCATAGATAAAAAAATGAAGGCTTGGGTCATATCTCACGCAATTTATTATTTCGCTTCATGTGTCCTTGCTACTTCTGTTCTAACATTTATATATATGTGTGTGTGTGTGTGTGTGTGTTTCCCCGGTGGCTCAGCAATAACTAATCTACTTGCAATGCACGAACTGCAGGAGCTGTGAGTTTGATCCCTGGATTGGGAAGATCATCTGGAGGAGGGCATGGCAACCCACTCCAATATTCTTGCCTGGAGAATTGCATGGACAGAGGAACCTGGTGGGCTATAGTCCATGGGGTTGCAAAGAGTTGGACATGAGTAAGGTGACCTAGCATGCATCATATAAATATCTTTTAGAGGGCAATTTGAGAGCATTTTCTGCTACCTCTGATGCAGCATTGGCAGACATAAAGGAAGGCACTGACCTGGCATTTAGCTGGTGGGGTAAAGAGTAACCTTCTCTGGTGGGCTTAGGACTGATCTAGGGTTCAAATATGGACCCTCCATAACGCTGGAGAAGCTGTGAAATAGAAGATGCAGCATGAGAAGAAAGTAGTGATGAGGGGAAGGAGAGGAGGGCTGAGTTGTAAGCAGTCAAGGGCTTTAGACAGGAGGGCATGTTTCTGAGATCTGAAGAGACCGCGGTCGTGGAAACTAGGAATGCTGCTGATGGGCGTTTGTGAGAAACGCCCACCACAAAAAGAAAGGGACCCTTTAAGGTGAAACTAGAGGGATATTGAGGAGAGGCTGCTGGGCCATGGTTAAAGGTGCACAGACATAGGTAGAGACATGGAGAGGCAGAGTAGAGCATCGTAACCACGGCCATGGTTATGGAGGTCCTCTCCTATGCCTTGAGCTTTTCATGAACAGCTCTAGTCCACCTGCTCACTGAGGATACATCATTATTACCCTTTTCTGATTAAGGAAATTGGCAGTGTTACTCACTGGCAGGTGCCAGCTGGGATGTGAGTCTGGTTTATTTGATTTTGAAGTTCTTGAGCATTTTATGCAATCTCTAGTAGACTCCATGAGTTCCATGGCGGGCTTCTCGGAAGCAAGTAACCCAAGTCTCTCAGGCTGGAGAGGGATAAGGAATCCGAGGTCCAGAAAATGGAGGGGGAATTTCCTAAAGCTATCCTGAAAGTAAAAGAAAAGAAATCACAACCTAGTTCTCTAGACTTATGGCCCAATGGGAATGTCAGGATCCCAGCCTTAATACCGAATGTTCCAGATTGCCACACCTGTTGTGTACTACTTTGATGGTTATTATTTCTGACAGCTCTACATTGACATGAATAAATTCTACATGAATTCTGAAGTTATTTTAAGATGTATCTATACATTATTCATAGCATATTTATATAGCTAAGTGAAACCTAGAGCATAGCTTCTGCTTTTTTGGCCATGACCCTACATTTTACATTGGACCTCATTATACACTTATGTATGTAGAGATGTACATTTTATGTACAACTGAAACATGTGTTTGAAATAATGAAATAGTACTTACCCTTACTATATGTGATACACTTTGATTTTCTATTCTCATCTACTCTCTTCTATTTTGGTAAAAATATGCTGGTTGTGAACCATCTAAATTGATTTCACGACAAATTAATGGTTCATGACCCACAGTTTGAGACACCATGACCTAAACAATGTCTTAATCAGACATGGTTTGAAAAAAAAAGTCATCACAGAGGCGATGTAAAGTTGCCAATTATCTTTGGTCATAAATGTTAAAATAGTAAGCTTTGAGTTTCCACAGCATCAAAAAAGGAATTACAGACATGAAAAAAATCAAATAGCATGGGCTTTGCTACTCTCCAGCCCACAGCTGATCTGTGATGCTCCTGGTAATGTGGATGCTGCATTTTACTCTCTGCCTGGATCTTCTGAACTAACTGGATGTTGTTAAAGATGCAGATGAGAGTGGTTATTACAGCTGCAGGGCAGCAGGCTCAGAGTTGGCCTCTCTCTAACCTAGGCATATTGCCTCTGGTCTAAGGCTCCAGGAATTTGCAAAGTATGTTCATCAAACATGCGGTCTATATGCTGGTGTGTAATTAAGGTGTTGTGCTTCGCATGTTCCTAGGAATGTGACTGTAGGCATTGGACTCCTCCAAAAGCCTGTGCTAATTCATTTGATATGGCCAACTCACTAAGGTTTGCCCTGTTCTATCCTGCCCTCTATTTTCTGTTTTCGTCCTTCTTCTTTGATGGGGGTGTGGAATGGCTACTCCCACTGACTCCTAGAATTCTCCTTCCTTTGATATTGTGGCCTTCTAGCTCACAGATGCCAAGTTTTTTTTTCATTCCTTTTAGTATCCACCTCTATCTATCCATCCATTCATCCAGGAATGCCTGGAGTTAGGAAAGTCCTCTCTGGTATTTAAACCAGGACCTGATCGATGAGAAGGAAGTAGTCATGGGCAGATTTGGCTGAAAACCACCTCAAGAAGAAGGAATGGCATGTGCAAATCCCTAACACAGAAATGAGCCTGGCATGTTCGAAGAATGAAAGAGGACCAGATTGACTGGAGCACAGTGGCCATGAAGAGACTGGTATACGATGAGTGGAGAAGTGGGTGGTAGTCAAAACGTTAAGCACAACCAGCACGACATCGATGTAGACCAATCACGTGTTCCTACAGTCACACTCCCAGGAACATTCGTAGAACAGACTGTCTGGGTAGAGGCCAAATTATGCGGGGGCTTGTGGGTCATTGTAAGGAGTTTGGAAGTGACAGTAGTTGCAATGGGAAATCATTGGAAAGCTTTAACATTAGGAGCAATGCAATCAAATTTAAGATTTTAAAAGGCAACTCTATAAAACAATAACAAGATACCATTACACCTATTAGAATGGCCAAAATCTGAAACACTGACAACAGCAAAAACTGCTGAGCGTGTGGAGTAATAACAACTCTTATTCATTACTGGTGGGAATGAAAACTGGTATGGAAAACTGTTTGGTAGTTTCTTATAGAACTATACATGCTCTTACCACATGATCAGCAACTTTGTTTCTTGTATTTACCCAAATGAGTTGAAAACTTACCTCTACACAAAACCCTGCACACAGATGTTTATAGCAGCTTTATTCATAACTGCCAAAACTGGCAGCAACCAAGTTGTTCTTCAAGTAGGTGAGTGGATGAATAAACTGTGGTAATTCCAGAAAATGAGATATTATTTAGCACAAAGGAGCGATCAAGCCATGATGAGACATGGAGGAAACATAAATGCATATTGATAAGTGAAAGAAGCTAGTTTGAAAAGGCTGTATATTACATAATTCCAGCTACATGGCATTCTGGAAAAGGAAAAAGCATGGATACTGCAAAAACATCAGGGGTTGGGGAGTAAAGGATGAATAAGTGGAACACAGAGGATTTTTAGGGCAGTGAAACTATTCTGTAAGATGCTATAACGGTGGACACATGTCATACATTTTTCAAAACCAAAAGTGAATCTTAATGTAAGCTATGTTCTCTTGTAATGACAAGATCGAACACTAATGTAAACTGTGGATTTTGTGTGACTATGATGTGTCAGGGCAGGTTCATCAGTTGTGGCAAACATACATCAAACACACAGCTGTGGTGTGGGGTGTTAACAGTGGGGAGGCTATGTGAGAATGGGGAGAGGGATACATGAACACTTTCTGTACTTTCTGCTCAATTTTGCTGTGAACCTAAAAATCCTTTAAAATGTAAAGTTTGTTTAAAAAAAGACCACTCTAGCTGCTGTGTGAAGAGTAGATTATGTGGCATCAAGAGAGGAGGAAGGGAAACAAGTTAGAAGGAATTTACAGTCAACTAGGTAAAAATGTTCAGAGAAGGCAATGGCACCCCACTCCAGTATTCTTGCCTGGAAAATCCCACGGGCGGAGGAGCCTGGTAGGCTGCAGTCCATGGGGTCGCAAAGAGTCGGACATGACTGAGCAACTTAACTTTCACTTTTCACTTTCATGCATTGGAGAAGGAAATGGCAACCCACTCCAGTGTTCGGGGGAGCCTGGTAGGCTGCCGTCTACGAGGTCACACAGAGTCGGACACGACTGAAGCGACTTAGCAGCAGCAGCAGCAGCAGGTAAAAAATGTTAGTGGCTTAGACTAATATTTTGATGATAAACAGGAAGAAATACTCAAATTTGGAATATATTTGGAGGTAATGTTATCGAGTGCTGAAGAGTTGATGCTTTTGAACAGTGGTGTTGGAGAAGACTCTTGAGAGTCCCGTGGACTGCAAGGGGATCAAATCGGTCAATCCTAAAGGAATTCAGTCCTGAATATTCATTGGAAGAACTGATGCTGAAGCTGAAGCTCCAGTACTTTGGTCACCTGATGTGAAGAACTGACTCATTGGAAAAGACCCTGATGCTGAGAAAGATGGAAGGCAGGAGAAGGGGTTGACTGAGGATGAGATGGTTGGATGGCATCACTGACTCAATGGACAAGAGTCTGAGCAAGTTCTGGAAGTTGGTGATGGACAGGGAAGCCTGGAGTGCTGCAGTCTATGGGGCCACAAGGAGTTGGACACAACCGAGTGACTGAACTGAACTGAATGTCAGAACCTGCTGATTAATTAAATATGGAATATGAAAGAGAGCAATAAAGGATGATTTAAGGTCACTGGTCTCAACAATTGTGTAAATGATTCTGTCTTTGACTAAGATAAGGGCTTGTAGAACAGCAGACTTGAAGAGTGTGTCAGTGTGTGCATGTGTGTGTGTGAAAGGGAGAGAGAGGACAAAGATTAGCAGTAGTAATCTCTTGGGGCCAAGTTGGATTTGAATTACCTATAATTATGCAGAGTTTTGGGAGCGTCGAACCAGTGATGCTGTAAGATCAGGAGAGTATTTGAGATCATCCAGTAGTTGGGAAGAGGTGATGGTCACAGACAGAGTTCTAGGTTGGGAGCAGCAGGACGTTTCAGCAAAGAAAAAGGAGCAGTCAGTGAGGTAGATGGAAGACCAGACAAGAGTAACATCACAAGAATCTAGACAATAACGCATTTCGATTTCCTGCTACTGAGAGGTTCAGTATGAGGACAGAAGGGTTACCAGTGGTTCTAGTCTAATACAGGCCATAGGTAACCTTGATAAGAGTCACTTTGGTTGGGTCACGGTAATGGAAGCCCAAGTGGGGTGACTTGAAGAGTTAATGGGAGATTATGGGAAAATTGCAGGGGAAAGGTCCTGAGAAGCTGAGAGCAGATGGATTCAGAGAACAGAGAATGATTTGTTGTGCTTGGAGAGCAAATAACATACTTTCTCCATATCCCAATGGCAAGAGGCTGAACAAGGTCATCTGCTGAGAGAGAGGGCATTTTAGATGTTTGAGAGGATTAGAGAAGATGCAAAATAGTTATCTTGAGGACTTGGAAAGTGAATTGTCTGGACAAGTGAGTAGCATGCTTGGCGGCGTGGAGATGCGTGATTACAAATCTAAAGCAGATCCAATCAGCATGACTATGATGTGATTTTTCCTGCAGAGGTGGTTGGCTGGGTATTGACTCACAGTAAGCAGATACCTAGGTTTATTGAAGTTCAGGACTCTCCAGGCTGGTGTGATGTAGACAGAAAAATGGGCAGAAGAGACAAACATGTGCAAGAGAGTGGTTACGGTGCTGATCAAAGAAGCTGAACTGGACAAGAAAGAGGATGAGAATGTGTGCGTGTGTGCGGGGTTGTGGGGGACAGAGAATGATGATGGTGTGAGAGAGAGAGAGAGACGGACTGGATTGAGCATCTCAATGAGATCAGATGGCTGGAGCCTCTGATGCTGCTTCATCAGCTGCTCTAGATGAAGGGAAGATGTAGCCAAAGGGTGGAGCTCAGTTTCCAGAAGCCTCTCCCTCACCCCACTCTCAGGCCAGGACTCTCTGAGCAGCATCTTGAGCTGCAAACACTGAGGGCTGCTCGCTTGCCTTTGGTTGGCTGGAGTGGGGGAGACACCGAGAGGACACAGGTGAGCCAGGAGAGAGGGGATGAGATACCTGAGGGCTGTGGAGGCTCAGCTTCGAGGTTTGAATCTTAAAGGTGATGGAGTTCTGTGTCTATGAGTGAAGAGACATGGCTGGAGTCTGGCGAATCCCCCAGGACGGCCCCTGGGGCAGGAGCCCTGTCCTTCGCTCAGGATCCCTGGCAGTCTGCCACGGCGCCTTCTTTTCTGGCTTCATGGAAAGGCCGTCTTGACAGTTGGGAAAGGAGGCAATGTCTCCCTTGGGCTGAGGTAATTATTGGTGATAATGCGGCCCCAGGGACTGAAGCTGCATGTGATCTAGCCACAAACATCTCTCGGGTCAAGGATCCTGAATTGGTGCTGCCTACCAGCCGCAGAACCATTTTGTCTCCTTGACTTTGCCTCTGTCTCCCTGGGCGCAGGCATCGGGCGACAGCCGCTGAGCTCCCCTAGCCACGGGGTCCAGGTCTGTAGATTCAAGGCTGGACCTGGGCCTCGTCATGGAGTCTGCTCCACAGGCAGCTTCCCTGGCATGAGCAGCTCTCCTGCTCCTGGAGATGGTCTCAGAGCCCAGTCTGTCCAATCCCAGAGCTGCTTTCTGGCGGCCAAGATATCATCTGCATACACTCCGTCTCAGCACTGAGCACCCTTCTCACTCTCCCCTGTACTCACACCACACGAAGCCTCAGGTCACCCACCACACTAACAGACCGCACTCAATATACCCAGGTGGCACTTATGGTAAAGAACTTGCCTGCCCAATGCAGGAAATGTAAGTGATGCGGGTTTGATCCCTGGGTTGGAAAGATCCCCTGGAAGAAGAAATGGCAACCCACTTCAGTATTCTTGCCTGGAGAATCCCCACAGACAGAGAAGCCTGGTGGGCTATAGTCCATAGGGCTGCAAAGAGTGGGATGGACATGACTGAGCACGAACACACACACACTGCACAATCCTTCATCTCAGAGGTCACAGTGTACACACAGACCTCACCTGGAGTCTCAGATGTGCCTGGACCATGCTATCCTCATCCTCTATCCTCCATACTCTCTATACCACACATAGGCTCCCACCCGCCTGTGAAGTCTTATGCCTCAGTTTCTTCCACTGCACCCGACAAACATCCCACCCATAGGTCCTCACAGGACAACACACACGGCCCCTTTGGAGCATCAACACAGCCAGGGACTGTGTCATTAAGCTGCTGACAGGTGGTCCCTACCAGCAGCTACCCTCCCCCCACCCAGTTCTGCATGCCCAGCCTTCTGCCAGAGCCAGACAGTAAAGCCTGCCTCCTGGCAGGCCTGGCCAAAATTGTCAGGAGGTTGATGATGTGTCTGAAAAGGGGGGAAAAAAAAGACATGATTTGGAAAATATTTCCAGGATTTGAAAACAAACGTATGATATTTGATCTGTTCGTGATCCATTTGTAACACTCATGTTGCTAAATACTGCCTGATGGAGAAAACATTTGGCTAGGTTGCAAGTTTTATTTAGAGGTTGGCAGGGGTGGGGGGAAGCTGCTTAGTAAAGAGGGAGCTGGTGTTGCCAGGAGAGATAAAGGGGGACGTGCATGGAAGGTTTGACTGGAAATTGGAAACCAGGGCTCCAAGCAGATGCATCAGTGAGCACTAGTTCACTCAAAGACAAGACTAACCTTTTTTTCAAGCTGGCTTGGGCAGACCTGCTCTGTCTGTGCTTTCTCCCCACTCATCTATAGGCGGCATCTTCCTGCTGATGGCCCTATGGGCGTGGCCATCATTACTGGCTTCCTCAGGAGAAAGGTTGGGGGCGGGGTGGGGAGGGGGAGAGGAGGAAGCCAAGGGCTGTCTCGAAGCCCTCCTATGCCTCTGCATTGTGGTTGCTGTTCAGTCGCTCAGTCGTGTCTGACTCTTTGCCACCCCATGGACTGCAGCACGCCAGGCCTCCCTGTCCTTTACCATCTCCTGGTGTTTGCTCAAACTCCTGCCCACAGAGTCAGTGATACCATCCGACCATCTCATCTTCTGTTATTCCCTTCTCCTCCTGCCTTCAATCTTTCCAACATCAGTGTCTTTTCTAATGACTACTGAAAAACCGTAACCTTGACTAGATGGATCTTTGTCGGCAAAGTAATGTCTCTGCTTTTTAATGTGCTGTCTAGGTTGGTCAGAGCTTTTCTTCCAAGGAGCAAGCTTCTTTTAATTTCATGGCTGCAGTCACCATTTGCAGTGATTTTGGAGCCCAAGAAAATAAAGTCAGACACTGTTTCCCATCTATTTGCCATGAAGTGATGAGACCAGATGCCATGATCTTCGTTTTTTGAATGTTGAGTTTTAAGCCAGCTTCATTCTCCTCTTTCACCTTTATCAAGAGGCTCTTTAGTTCCTCTTTGCTTTCTGCCACAAGGGTGGTGTCGTCTGCATATCTGAGGTTATTGATATTTCTCCCGGCAATCTTGATTCCAGCTTGTGCTTCATCCAGCCCAGCGTTTCTCATGATGTACTCTGCATATAAGTTAAATAAGCAGGGTGACAATATACAGCCTTGACATACTCCTCGTTAGAACTCATTAGAACTGATTCAAATGTGTTCCTTTTTATAGCTGATTAATATTCCATTGTGGATATGTACCACAACTTCTTTAGCCATTCATCTGTCAACGGACATCTAGGTTGCTTCTGTGTCCTAGCTATTGTAAATAGTGCTGCAGTGAACATTAGGGTACATGTGTCCTTTTCAATTATGGTTTCTTGAGGATATATGCTCAGGGGATATATATGGGATTTCTGGATCATATGGTAGATTTATTCTTAATTTTTTAAGGAATTTCTACACTGTTTTCCATAGTGGCTGTATCAATTTACATTCCCACCAACAGTGTGAGGGGGTTCCCTTTTCTCCACATCCTCCCCAGCATTTATTGTTTGTAGACATTTTGATGGCAGCTATTTTGACTGGTGGGAGCTGATACCTCATTGTATTTTTGATTTGCATTTGTCTAATAATGAGTGACATGGAGCATCTTTTCATGTGTTTATTAACCATCTGTATGTCTTCTTTGGAGAAATGTCTGTTTAGCTATTCTGCCAAAGAATGATCTCTTGATGATGCTAAAAGCCGTGAGGAGGAAAGCAGGGTCACTCTTTCGCCCTCATGTCTTATGTCGCATAATTCATCGGTCTTCGATGATCCATTCTCTCCTTGCACCACCAGACTCCTGGGTCCTATTGATTTTGGAGTATGTGTGTATATTGCAGAAATGTCTGCTAAGTTTTGGAGTCTTTGAATCATAGACACTGGGGGGATGGAAGTATCCTTAGAAATGACAAGCCCTACACTTCTATTTTAGATGATGACTTGAGGAGAAGGAACTTGCCCAAGGTCACACAAGTTAACAGCAGGGGTAGGACCCAGCCTTCTTGCCTCCCGGGACAGGGCTCGCTGGCTTTGCCTAATTACCCTAATCCATCCCAATCTGGAATCAGAGTCTCTGGTCACAGCTCTGACAGCATCCGGAGCCCTGTTGTAAATCCCCAGCTCTGCAGCCACTCGACGCTGACATTTGTTGTACTTTTACTGCCAAATGCTGCTTCTCAGAGATGCCATCTCTGGAGGGAGACATTACTGAAGGAGACACCCCCTTTTCCCTTTCCCAAATTAGGAGTTAATTTGCCAAAATGTGCATGGAGCCTGGGGGAGCACACTGGCTGGCCTAGTGGGTTCCCGAAGCAGAGAACGGTCTCATTTTGGAGGCGTCTAATTGTGCCTGCACCTTTATTTGGAGAAGGGAGGGAGCCTCTGTGTCTGGGCCAGGCACCCTCAGGGATGGATCTGTTAACTTGCTGTCACCTCCTTTTGAGATACCATCGTCTTATAACCCTAAGCAATAAAACGAGTAATTGTGGTCCTTTTGAAGCAGGGCTGTGTGCCTTGGCCATTTTGTTTACCCTGAAAGGGCTCCAGTGGGACTGGTGGTGGGCCCCATCACCCAGTCATCCATCTGCCCACCCTTCCAGCTCCTAGTCCTAGCTTCATGCTCATGGGAATCCCTGCCTTCCCCTCCCACTCAGCCTCCCTCTCTCCTTTTTTTTTTGGCTTTTAGAGTTCCATATTTTATTTATTTATTTATTTAATTTTTTGACTGCACCTCATGATATGTGGGATCTTAGTTTCCTGACCAGGAATCAAACCCGAACCCCATGCATTGGAAGTGCAGAGTCTTAACCACTGGCCCACCAGTGGGAAATCCTTCAGAGCCCCACATTTTAGAAAAGATTGTTTTCACCCTAAAGTCTTACTGTTCAGCCTGGTGATGCTTTCCCTCCTCAGAGGTGTTTGAAAAAGCGCTGGCTTTCTCTGTTGGAATGAAAACTATGCGCAAAAATGGTGGTGCCTCCCTCCACCCCAATTCCATCTTTGGTTCCTCCTCAGCGATCCTTTGAGCTGGCAAATCTTGAGTGTCGGTGGGGCTGGGAGATGGCAAGCTGAGGGCGGCACCCGCAGGAGGACAGCCATGGCTCCCTGTCAGGTTCCAACCAACATTTGTATTACTCAGAATTTAAATGAAGGTCTCAAAAGACAAAACTAATTAAGATTTACTAAGGCTGCCATTGTCTGATCATTCAATACCAGCTCATGATTAGAACCACATTTATTGAGGTTTAATCACTCTGAAGCAGATTGCTCTGGCATAGCTGTCAAACCGCACAAAATGTGTTCTTAATAATTAATCAGTACAGTATCTTGTTCTTCGAGCATTCATCTTGGGCTTGGGTGTGTTTTTAAAGGGATGCTGTTGATGTACTTCTGAAACTTCATCGTCTTTTGTTTTTAATAACTCTTCAGATCCTTTAAGCAAGGGGAAAGGAAAAAAACAGATTCCTTTTGCAAATCCCGTCCCTGAGCCGCGTGATGAACAAGTCCTGGAATGTGACTGAAGCCTTCCTGGGATCCAGGGCCGAGCTGCTGACATCTTGTTTTTCAAAGACAGAATTTCCCCCCTCCCCCAACACTCTCAGCATTTGTTTTCCTTGCCTGGAATCTCCGGGTACCAAGTGGATGTTGGGCTAGGAAGCGGCTAAAGAGCTCCTCCTAGTTCAGGATCTCACTTTCAGACACCTGGGCAAAGACTTTCCGGGTAAGCTGCTATCTGCCTGCAAGTTCAAAGGCTGGGTTCTCAGATGAAGCTGTGGCTCTTGGTGAGGCCGACTGAGTGAAACTTGCATTCTGACTGTTGTGCCCACTCGGGTTGGCCAAAGTCAAGGAAGAGCTGGGCTCTGCCTCTCCTGGGGCCCCCATCTCACCCTGGCTACTTACAGAGGGGTGGCGAGGATTGGATGAAATCACCTCCCTCTGTTTGGTGTCTTCCCTAAGCTCACAGCTGGCATATGGTCATCATTCCTATTAAGATGGTTGTGGCATTGATGCTTAAGTGTGCCAGCTCTGGACTGAGTTGGCTTGAGTGCCTGTTTCAGCTGCAGTGCCAGCTGTTTGATCTTAAGTAAGTTGTGGGTCTGTTTCAAGTCTCAGGTTCCCCTCCTCCAAGGTAGGGTGACCTTCATCCCTGCATCATATATAGAATGCTTGTGAGAGTCCTGAGACAATCCAGACAAAAAGCCCAGGGCTCAGGGGGCACCTGTGTGCCCTCAGGGAGTGTTAGTTACATTGTTGTCAGTGGATGAGCCCCCATGGCCCTTTTCCCCCTTTCCCTTGCTCTTAGATTTTGCTGCCTTGATCATCCACTGGTGTGAGTCCCTGAGCAACCTTGCTGCAGTCAGAGGAGGCGCTGAGGACCCAAGACTCCTTTTTGAATATCATCCTCTATTTTTACCTGCTCTTGTCTAAGGAGGTAGCTCTCCTCCAGGGACTGTTTTGTCACCCAGGGCACATCTGGCCATGTCTAGAGACATTTCTGATTGTCACTGTGGGACGGGGATGCTGATTGTGAGCAGCTAGTGGGTAGTGACCAGAGAGGCTGCTAAGACAGCCTATGATGCACAGGACAGCCTGACAACAAAGAATGATCAGCCGTGTAATTGGAGATTATCTTTCTTTGATGATTAAAAAAAAAAATAACATATAAGAAAAAAAGATGGTAGCAACATAAAAAAAAAAAATTATCAGCCCCAAACGTAGTACTGAGACTGAGAAGGAATTCATAGTTGCCGCTGCTGGCAGGAGGTTCTGTATAAAAGGCTCTACATCTGCTCTCTGACGGGGGCGCTCCCAGGGTGGGTCACAGAAGCTTAAATAACACTCTAACACTTCAACTCTGGCATGGTAGCCCAGGACAGCAGAGTCATTCTGTGTGGTTAATTTCACAGCCTCCTGTGACCTCTGAATTGTTCGTGGGGAGGCATGTGGACTTTCTCTTCCACTTTCTGCTCTACATGCTCTGCCTCTGTCGGATTTTCCGGCTGGATGTCAGGTACTTACTCTGCTCTGCTGACCCCAGTTTCCTCCTGGAGTCAGAAACTGTCCCTTGGCTTTGTGCCATGCCGACCAGCCTCTTGGAATCCCTCACCTCTCTCATCCTCTCCAAGTGCCCAGCTCCTGGGTTTGGGCTCTGACCTTGATAAGCAGCTCCATCTCCACTGAGTACCCCAGAGAGAACACCAACAGCACGGTGTGCAGGGACCCCTTCCCAGGACTTGCACTCAGGTTAGGGCTTACGGACCCCAGGAGGCCTTGCACCCCAGGGTTTACTTCTCCCACAGGGGCCACAGTCTCCTCCCCCAACCACTGAAATGGAGGAAGAGTTATCTCCTTTAGCAGAGGATCCACCCAGAGTGAAATTCAAGGTAGAAAGGAGAAGAGTCGGTCCTACAACCCTAGGGTGCTTTGGTGGTGCTGGAGGTTTAGTCACTCAGTTCTGTCTATCTCTGGCCCCATGGACTGTAGCCCGCCAGGCTCCTCTGTCCATGGGATTCTCCAGGCAAGAATACTGGAGTGGGTTGCCATTTCCTTCAGAGGATCTTCCTGACCCCAACCTATGTGAGGCCTGTGAGGTCTTCTGCACTGCAGGGGGATTCTTTACCAACTGAGCCACAGGGAAGCCCATGCACAAACTAGAGTTGAGCCCCGCTCTGCCTGAGGCACTTGCATCATCCGTTCCCAAGGGAGCCCCACACTCATCGCCCCGAGGCTCTAATTGGGGTGGAGCAAAGCTCTGCCAGGGCTTACGTTGGAGGGATAACCTGTACCTGGCAAATAAAGAGAGAAGACTCAGAAAAGTGGGTTCCCTTGGGACCTTTGCAGCTACAGTTCAGTTTGTAACTCAACACAACTCTTTATTTTCCTTTTCTTATTCCACGGCACTCAGGTGAGAAAGAGATGGTTGTGTTCCCCAAGCTCTGTCTGTCCAGCCAGCCAGGTGACAGCATCGTGTCTGTGAGGCCTTGATGACCCTGCCACATTGTTCCCTCCTGTGAGCCTCTTGTGGTTTCTATGAGGTGGGTGGTTAAATACCCTCGCTGGTAAAACAAGAGGCCTGGAGAAGACAAATGCTTTACCCAAGACTGCACAGCCCATGAGGAACAGAGCCAAGGCTCAAAGCCAGGGCTGCCTGGCTGCCTCCTCCACGATCACCTTGAGGGCCTTGGAAGGAGCCCAGGGGCACCCAAACCAGGGGAGCTCCAGCTGTACCATGTGTTCTGAGTGGTGCATTTTAGTGAACCCCACTTGGCCTTGGCCTCCAAGCCTCCCATCAGTGTCAGGTAGATTGATGGCACATGTCCATCTCAAGCCTGTGTCCCCCTTCTATGCTTTGGGTTCCTATGACATCAGAGCTTCCTGCCCCAATGGCAGTCTACAGGGCCTCTCTGGGCCTCTCTTGGGGAGCGGGGCAGACCTGGTTGCTGAGATGCATACCCCTAGACTTCAGGGAGGGCCAAGGGGCAGCTGCTTATGGGGAACACAGGAGCTTGAATGTATGGGCCAATGGTCACAGGGACTGAGCACAGACAGGAAGTGAGATGTGCAGGCCGAGGGCTGGTGGCCAGGGGTCAACAGCTCCCCTCATGGTGCAATGTTCTGGGGTGGAGCTCTGAGGAGTCTGAGAATTCCAGCTGGAACCTGGTCCTCCTGGTTGTTTTGAGGGGGATTCTTGTCAAGGCCAGAGGAGAGAGTTATTCAGCAGTTTGTTGGTGTGGTTCATAATCATTCAATATGTACTGTGGTCAGTGGGCCTCCTTTTGTATTCCAGCCTCGAGCCTCGCCATGTCGGGGGTGGACTCGGCCAGCAATAGGCCTGGAGACTCTGTGGTCATTCGAGTTGCATGAGGCCTAAGCCTGCATCGCCTGTGCCGCTGCCCAGCCTGGTCCCCGCATCTTCCGACCACTCTCCTTGCTGCCAGCCATGCTGTGTTTGGAGGAACGTACCAGCTCCCCTGGCCAGCCGCTCTCAGGAGCTTTTCAGGCTTGATGACATGCGTGGGAAGTGGCCTGTGATATTCTCCTGAGAAATCGTTTCCCACAGATCTTCATCAAAGGTCCAAATGCCAAGCACCCTCACCCCCCAATCTCCCCTCCAACTCTCTCCTCACAGATTGAAACACACGTTTCCAGTCCTGGGAACATCCGCCCTGCCCGCTTCCTAGGACCTAGCTAGAGGTAGAATGATCTGCCTCCCGGTGGTCCGGTGCTGCCCCGGGATGCAGGATGCACAGTGGGAAAACCAGGTCTGTTCCAGGCAACCTGGAAGGTGTGGATCTTCCCAACACTTCTCTAGACTGCCTGGATTGTTTAACTGAACTCAATATGCTCACTGCTGCCGGTTACACTCCTAGAAAAAAGGCAATGGATTGCTGCTGAACAACTTCTTCCTTAGTTCTGGTTTCCCACAAGCCTCGAGACTCGTCCGGGTGCTCAGGGGAGGTGGTACCCACCTTCTTGAACATTCTCATCTTCTGCACTGAACCTAGAACTTCCCCCCTTCCAGGAACTCCCCACACTCTCTCCCATGTAGGATCACTTCTACCAAGAACACCTTCCACTCCTGGCACAATGGCACTCATCTCTCTGAAACTCATTCAAGTGTGACTTCCTTTTAAAACAGGAATACTTCCCTCCTCGCCCTCCCCCTGGCATAAATAATTCTTCTCGTTTTCCTAGCTCCCCTTGCACGTGGCACAAATCCAATCACTGTTAAGGTGGGAGGTTAGAACTGTGCTCAGTCCTCATTTCTCTCATAAAGCTCTTTATATATGATACTATTATTGAAAAATCTGCTTCTTAAGTGCAACCAGTTGTTCTTTCTTTTTTTTTTTTTTTTGCAAGGGCCACACAGTCCTTGGAGAGACTGGTGAAAGTTCCAGATCCTCTGCCTAGAAAAGTACATAAATATATCATTTTGGGAAGTTTGGAGACTCCTGGGGTCCACAGAATCGGGATGTGAAATGCTGCATTGCACTGTAAATTGTGAAATGAAAGGATGATTTTCCCCAGGCAGCTCAGCTCCACTGTACTGGTGAGCTCTGAGGTCTGAGGGTTCTTCCATTCAGGTCACAGAATTCCTGTAGATCAGGGGACCCTGGCCTCCAGGATCCAGTGCCTGATGATCTGAGATGGAGCTGATGTAATAATAATGGAAATAAAGTGCACAATTAACATAATGCACTTTGATCATCCTGAAACCATCCCTCCCTACCCCCGCCCTCGTCCATGGAAAAATTGTATTCCAGAGTGCCAAAAAAGTTGGGGACCACTGCTGTAAATGACACTAAGAAAGAGCTGGAAGGGCAAAAGGAAGGGCACAGGCAGAGGAGCAGGGCTGTGAGCTACCTGGGGAAATACACTGCAAAAGCGGCTTGTAAAAACAATCAGAGATGGCAATTCAGGCATATTGTTGAGTCCAAAGAATAGGAAAGCTTCTGGAACCTAACTGAAACCGTATGTAGCCACATGTTGTTTTTCCCAGAAAAGGATTCTAATGAGGTCAATTCCAAATTGTTCTTATGGTACTGAATGCACAGTTAAAAAGGGGGCCCCTCGGCACTATACCCACAGCCTGTGTTTCTGAGAAGGATGGAGGAGGGGCAGCGAGACCACCTCAGGAAAGACCCATGTGTCACAAGCCCTGAGACCCGGAGAGCCACAGTTGGTGTTGACTTATTAATTCCTCAGTGTGCAAACACAAACATCGGAAGCCCAGCAGTGACTTGGCAGAGCCCATATCAAATAGGGCTGGTGCCTTGCTCTTTTCATTTCCGGTGCTCTGTGATCAGGGGGGCTCTCTTCTCAGGGTCCATCTGAGATCCTCACTCACATACATCCGGAACCCAGGCCTTTCAGCAATGGGCGTCCTCAGCCTAGTTTGGTCTCAGGATCTAGGTAAGCAGTGCTGTTCTGCAAAGGGAACAATTATGTTCCTCCAAACACACAGAAGCATCAGAATTCACAGCATGCACTTTACAAGGGCAATAAAGTTTTATATGCTGCTCAGTGAAATACCTAATACAGCCAATTATCCACCAAAATAAACTGATGGGAGAGAGAATGGCTATGTTTGGCTCAGACTTAATTATTTTGCATCTGAACTTCTCAATTCCATGTAATAAAACTCCATTCTGCCCTTATTTCCTGGTTAGGTTACTTAATCGCGACTCCGGTAACAGAGCCCTTGAGTGGAGTAGACTGTCCAATGTCAGTGGTAAGAAAATGTGAAAGGTTTGACATCAATTACAACATTACACACAACATAAAATTTAACAACTTGAATCAGGCTTTCATGGCTCTTTAAAGAGACCGTGTGGTTTTTTAAGATCTAAAAATTAATCAGTTTTGAAGAGTCATACCTTTTTGGAAGTCCCAGATCTGACTCTTAGCTTGAGATGTAAGAAGAGGTTATTGCTTTTTGTCTCATCTCTCTCTCTCTCTGCTTCAGCCCTCTTTTTATTTGAAAAACGTCTCTCCTTTTATTTAAGTGCAATTTCAGTTTTTCACTTTGTATTTTCTAGGGGAGAAATTTTTCCTTTAATGAAAGAAAAAGTGAAAAATAGAAAAATTGAATTGTTCTCTTATGCGGGTAAAATTCTGGGGAGACCGCAGTAAAAATACAAGGACTAATATTTGGCCTTGAATGAGGGTTCGAGGGGCAGCAGCAAGAATAGCCCCACTAGGAGGCTCCAAGTCTCTTCCTTTGTGGCCTGAGTCCGAATCCATGTGGCAACTGTCACCCCACGGCTCCTTGACACTTGATCGTCTTGTAAAGCACTACACGTAATTCCACGGTTTTGGCCCATAACAGGCCAGCGTCGGCAAGAACAGGAGTCGGTGACCTCCCTCCTTTAATAAGTGTGGTCTGGGCAGGTCAGCCCCAGGTCGAGGCAGGGCAGCAGGGCAGATGGGCGGGGCGGCAGCTGTGAGTTCTGGCTGAGCCCAGGGACGGCCCTGGGAAAGCCTGACTCTTCAGGCCAAGAACAGTGGGCAGATCTGCCTGCTTTCTTTCTGCTTCTCTCAAGGGGACAATGTCCAAAGATGGATCAGAAGCTGATGGAACTCAGGGTCTATGCCCTACGTGCATTTATACCCCCTGGCCTAACTCAGCATGGGGCACACGAAGAATGAATGAATTCATGAATTTCTGTATCCAGGATTAGAGCATCACCTCACTGTTCTGATATCGTAATCTGGTCATGGAAAGGCACAAATGAGGAAGTTTCTGTGAATCGTGGGCTGAACCCTGAGTGCTCCTTGGGAAAGAGGGAGCATACCTGTGTGTGTGTGTGTGTGTGTGTTTATGTGTGTATGTGTGTAGGGGTGAGGAGAGGGGGGTGAAGGGGCTTGAATGACCATAGCAGGGTCTGCCCAGACCTGCCTTACTCCTGGCTCTATTCCTGGCTCCTCCCTGTGCTCTGTGTCCCACTTTGGAAGAGATAGGTGTTTTCTTCCCGTGATGTTCTCCACTGCTGGGTACCGCACCCCACCCCCCTCAACCCTGCCTTTGCTTGTCATTTTCTCTGGCCTTGATTACCTGAGGATCAACTCTCAGAAAAGGTCAGTGTTAGTGTTTCTCCTTTTTTTCCCCCCTCCAACCTCAATTTTAACAAGAAAAAGGGGAAGTGCAGTATGGTACTTTCATGCCTGAGACTCAGTCCAGAGAGTGAGTTCCAGTGGGTGCTCGGGAGGCATTCACAGTCAGGCCCATCTCCTCCTTTGTTTTCAGTCTTGTCTGTGGGACTCTGGGGAGATGAGTGCCTTGGACCCGAGCCAAGTGTGGTGGCATCCACATCTGACACCACATCTGGTGTCAACCAGGGCCAGTGCGTTTCAGAAAGATCCTCAGCATGTGGTGAAGGGGTGAAACAGAAGGAGATTTAGGCTTAGACCACAGATAGCTAGAAAATGAAATTAGCCCCTAGTCCTAACACACACACACACACACACACCCTAGAGAATTTTTTATTTTTTAATTAATTAATTAATTTTTTGGCCAAGTTGCAGCAGCATGTGGGATCTTAGTTTCCCAACCAAGGACTGAACCCACGCCCCTGCTATTGGAGTGCCAGAGAAATCCCCAAGAACTTTTAAATTAGGCTTACCTTTTTGGGGAGCAACTTTACATTCCCAGCAAAATTGAGTGAAAGTACAGAGTTCCCATACTCCCTGTACCCCCAATCTGCCTCTTCTCCTGCTATTAACATCTTCCACAAAACTGGTACATTTGTTATAATTGCCGAGTACACATTGACACGTTATTATCACTGAAAGTCCATAGTTTACATTAGGACTTGGTGTTTATTCTATGAGTTTTGACAAAGGTATAAGGATATGCATCTATCATTTGGGGGCTTCCCAGGTGGCACAGTGGTAAAGAATCTGCCTGCCAATGCAGGAGATGTAAGAAATGTGGGTTTGATCCCTGGGTTGGAAAGATTCTCCTGCAGTAGGAAATGGCAACCTTTTCCAGTGTTCCTGCCTGGAAAATCCCATGGACAGAGGAGCCTGGAGGGCTATAGTCCATGGGGTCAAAAAGAATCAGACACAACTGAGTGACTGAGCACACATCTACCATTTAGATTTAATTAATTATTACTTAAACTTCATTATTATCTTGCAAGAGATAATTTTGGCAAAAATGTCCCTCCCCCAGCTCCTGCAAAAACAAAAGTAAAAAAATTAAGAAATCTATTTAAAATATTCTAATTAAATAATGTAATAGGTGAATTTAGTGATATTCCTCTTGAAAATATATTGATTTAGTGATGGAATAAATAAGGAATACAGATAATAGTGGTAATATTCACTAGAAACCATTTCACCCACAGCTGGAAAAATTAGAGACAACAAAAGCATTTTTATTGCCATACTTATCACAAATCCCCTACATAATTTTATGAGGAAGTTCATTAAACGAGGAGCTGCTACTGCATTATCTTTCTCCTTGGCCCATTTCTGAAACAACATTAGTTTTTCACACTTCTTTACATCTCAAACATTAAAAAAGCCTTAACTGATGCTTTTACATAAAAAGCAAAGGGCTAGGTTTCTCATCATAAAACGTTATGTTGTTTACACAAAAACAGCAGCTACCCTTGTAAAACTCTAGTGATTTCCCAGTGGGGTCCTGCAGGGACACTTGGCTATGCTAGGCGTCACACTGATTTCTACAGCTGAAGCAAAGCCTCTCTCAGCTCCGGCCGTTACTAATCAGACTTTTATCATGGGGGCACACCGAAAAGGCATCCTCTTTCCCATCTCAGGTCCCCAACTCGCACCTCCGAGGGGCTAAGCAAAAAGATGTGAGGTGGGAAAATGCCACGTGAGCCTCCTGGTCCTCGTGTCCACTCTCCTGACCGTACAGAGTTCCCACCATGGTGAACTCTCTGGGACCTCTGCTAGATCCCTGGGAGCAGCCTGTAGGACACCTCTCCTGGATAGAGAGAAGACACAAGGGAAAGACCTGCCCGTGGGCATCGCTGCTGCCTGGAAATCATGTTCTCTGAAAACCTTTCATTGGGTGTTGCATATGTGTTCAGTTGCTTCAGTCGTGTCCCTGGATTGTAGCCTGCCAAGCTCCTCTGTCCATGGGGCTCTCCAGGCAAGAATACTGGAGTGGGTTGTCATGCCCTCCTCGGGGATCTTCCTGACTCAGCGATCGAACCCGTGGCTCCTAAGGCTTCTGCATTGCAGGCAGATTCTTTACCCACTGAGTCACCTGGGAAGACCCTCATTAGGTGTTAGCGACTCTTAAAGTATAAACAGTAAGATTTTTCACTCTGCTTCCTAAAGTTGAATCAGTCAATCAAGCCAAAATGCTTGGCAAAACTAAAAGTCATTGACTCTTCTCAAATGCCTGGCTTTCTAATGAAAATCAGGATTAATATTTAAAAGTTAATTGCCTGCTTCCTCTATTAGGAAAGATATGAACCAGTTTTATAGTTTTAAGTTTGAAGATTGGGTTTTTGCTTGCATTCATGTAGAATAACATTTATGTTTCACACAGAGTAAGTTTATGAATAAAGGATCTTGTAAGTATCACCCCATTAATTTATTTTTACCCCTGTTGCTGCTTTCTTTGTGGAAACTCACTCAGGAATCTTTTTAGATCACCTCTTATCACACAGGGCAGTTGTGGGGAGAACACAAGGGTGTCCTTGAGGAAACTGAGGTAAGTAGGATTTAGCCTGCATTCTATGATTCTATATGTTTAGATGTTGAGGACTTTGAGAACTCATTGTTGCTTCTTTCAAGCCAGGATTAAAACTCAGGCTTTCTAACTCTAGAATCCTCCTGTTAACAATTCTGCTATCTTACCATCAGGGAAAGGAGGAGAGTCAGGGCTAGTCCTCCTCGAGATAAATTTTAAATCTGGTTTGGGATATGAAACAGAAATGCATATATGATGACTAACAATACAAAATAGGCTTTCCCTGGTGGCTCAGATGGTAAAGAAAATGCCTGCAATGTGGAAGACCAGGGTTTGATCCCTGGGTCAGGAAGATCCCCTGGAGAATGGAATGGCAACCTACTCCAGTATTCTTGCCTGGAGAATCCCATGGAAGAGGAGCCTGGCAGGCCACAGCCCATGGGGTTGTGGACACAACTGAGCGACTTTCATTTCGTTTCAATAAAAGGTAATTGTTGATGGAATGACATAGTTAATAAGTGCTGATGATAAACAAAGAGGCTATGGTTTACTGGTTGACCTGGGATTTGATCTGGCCTTTGAAAGATTAATACAACCTGACCAGGCAGAAGAAACGGGAAAGTCCAGTGAGGACCAGGCAGAGCATATAGGAGACACTCGGAGCTTAAATATGGACAAATAGGGCAAGGTCAAATTATGGAGGGTCTTGAATGGCAACCTATGGATTCTGAAGAGATTGGAGTAGACGTGCATTCTCATTAAAAAAACTTTTATCACAGTATTACTGTGCTAGTGATAAGGAGTCAAAGATCAGAGGATAAAGGGACTTCTCTGGTGGTCCAGTGGTTAAGACTGTGTGTGATGCCACTGCAGGGAGTGCAGGTTCGATCTTTGCTCGAGGAACTAAGATCCCACATGCTGTAGAGTGTGGTCAAAAAATTAAGAATTAAAAAAGAAAAAGATCATCATATACTAGTTTTAAAAAAAAGATCAGAGTGTAGAAGTTCCATTTGTGCTAGTGTATCCCAAGCACCACCTACGTGCTTGGTGCTCTATAAGCAGCTGATGAAAGAAAGGGTGAATGCGTTTCTCCAAAGATCTCACAGGCTGGTAGGGTAGAATAGTTTGTCCAAATATTTTAGGAGATACTCTTAAAAATGGAGACGTTTAGACACCAGAAGACAAACTGACTAACTGGATGGGAATTCATGGAGAAGGTGGCACCTCCGTAAGTTAGACCTGCTCAGCAGCACAGTCCACTGTAGGGGTGGAGTGAGGCGCTGGGGGTCGGGGGTTGGAAATCAGAGGGTGAACTTGGAGGTCCAAGGAGTCAGATCCTGACAGTCTTTTGAAGTCTGCTAATGAGCCTTGACTTATACTGTATGGAATCCACGTAGATTAGCAGCTCTCTGGTGCTGGTAGGCATTGGCATCAACTGGAGGGCTTCTTAAAACATAGATGCTGAACCCCGCTCTGGAGTTCATGCTTTAATAGTTTTAGAGTGGGGCCCAAGAGTCTGCAGTTCTAATAAGGTCTTGGGTGGTACTGATACGGCTGGTCTGAGGTTCCCACTTTGATATCCTCTGACGTAGAGGGTGGACTAGATGAGGTGGAAATTTGAGACAAGGAAACCAGTCAGGAGGCATTGGTCCATATCAGAAAGGATGCTGGTCTAAGTGTGCCGAGGAACTACTGCTCAGAGTGGTCTCAGCACCGAGACTTGAACCCCTATCTTCAGAATCTTACTCCATTGTTTCCAACGGGGAGGAAGCTGGCTCAACAATCAGGTATTTTATTTAAATCTCAGTCTTTATTAGAAGGCTTCGCTGGTAGCTCAAACAGTAAAGAATCTGCCTGCAATGCAGGAGACTCAGGTTTGATCCCTGGGTCGGGAATATCCCCTGGGGAAGCACCCCACTCCAGTATTCTTGCCTGGAGAATTCCATGGACAAAGGAACCTTGCGGTCACAGTCCATGGAATTACAAAGAGTTAGATTCGACTGAAGAGATAACACTTTCACTTTGTCAGAAAATAAAATAATTTGGATTTATATAATTATGAAGAATACATGTAGGAATTTAGTTTTCTAAGGGATTTTTTTTTTTTTTTTGCTGTTTCAGAGAATGGTATGAGATTCTTTTTCATCTGAAGTCCACAGCCCTGGGGTCCTTGAAAGTGAACCTGATCCTACTCGAACCAGATTTTCACTATAAACAAAAATGCTCTGTGATTCCTCCAAGGCACAGAAGGACAAGAGATTCCAATCAGATGACCTCTAGCTTGATTTCAAATACAACCATTCTACCAGGAAGCTATTCTCTCAAATCTGTGAAGAAGATTCTGAAAGCTGAAAGGTGTTAGATATGGAAAGACAATTCCCAAAATAGTGAAAGAAAGATTTCATTATTTTGTTACTTTTTTTTTTTTTTTCCTTTTGGTAATAAAGAATTTGGTGGAGTTAGTTTCTGGCAGTGCATACTTGGGTTGAAAACGTTCATTTCCTTTGCCAAGCTGCCTAAAAATAGTCTTTCTCCAGGCAAGGGCCATCTCAACACAAGCTATGTTCATTCGAGGCACGGCATGTTTCATAAATGTAATTACCTATTAACCTGAAGATTTCAACTGCAATGAGACAAAGACTGTGAATTACACTTCTCGCAAAGTTATGTGCTTATCTTGTTTTGTGTGTATAACAATAAGTTCTTTCATGATGTGACACATGGCAGTGGGTGGTGAAATCCGATACCTGGCAAAAATACAATGGAATTATATAATACCAAAAAAGTCAATTGTTTTCCCCTTTGCTAATTAACTCCTTTGAGCAGGGAAGTACCGAGGATGAGATCAGCTGGTTGCTTTGTTCTTCGGCTAGTTTCCACGCCGTTTTAGGCACTGTGAAGTGAGTTTTTATAAATGGAAGAAAGAGCCTAGTGACTATTGGAACAGACTGTGAAATGGATACCACCATGGCTTGGTAGCAGCTTCACTGACTCCATGCAGTTTGTCTTTCCTGGGTTATTGCCCATCACTCAGGGGTGAGCAAAGAAGTCTGTCTATGGCTCGGTTCTTACTTTTCCCCAGAGACCTTTGCACTGGTATATAATAGGGCAGGGGCCCATAGGATTCTTTATGAAAAAATGTTACCAGCTGTAGGTCTGACATGTGAAATTTGATATAAATTGGGACACATAACAACCCAATGAAGGAGTTGTCATCCTTATAGATGAGAAAACTGAAGTTCAGAGAAACCAAGATCATGTGCAAGGAAAGTAAGCTAGAAGGTAACAGAGATAAGATTTCAATCCATATCTTTCTCCAAAGCTCGGTGCTGTACGCTATATAACATATTCCTTTCAGTGATGTTGAAAAGGGTTGTAAATAGGGTTACCCTGGTGGATGAGTTCTTAAAGGATAATAAGAATTATTTTCAAACTGATCTAATAACATACAGATTTGTTTTCTTGCTTCTTTTCCTAGATCTTCTGTAATAATCATATATTACTTTCATAATAGCAACAGTCTTTGCAATATTTTTAGAAGAACTGAGGAGAGACATAGACACTGAGACATGGGATCTATGTGAGATTGATCAGAAGAATATACTTATGACCCTAGAAAAGGGAAGGATTACCTGAAAAAAACCCAGAAAAAGCATATCATAAAGCAAATGATTGCTACACTTGCCTGCATTAAAATGACAGACTTCTGCATGACAAAAGAAGCCATGGTCAAAACGAAAAGATAAGTCATAGAGCAAAACATATTTTCTTTTTTTTTCCTTTTATTTTATTTTTTAACTTTACAATATTGTACTCGTTTTGCTATATATCGAAATGAATCCGCCACAGGTATACATGTGTTCCCCATCCTGAACCCTCCTCCCTCCTCCCTCCCCATACCGTCCCTCTGGGTTGTCCCAGTGCACCAGCCCCAAGCATCCAGTATCGTGCATCGACAAAACATATTTTCAACACATACATCAAGACAGAATTAGTATATAGAATGTATAAAAAAAAACTTTAAAATTAGTAAGGGAGAAGAAGTAGACAATACATGAAATAGTCAAGCATTTTTATTTGGCAAATCATAAAAAGGAAAACATAAATGTCCAGTAAAATTATAAAAACATGATCAAACTCACTAGAGTGAAGGAAAACATTGAATGCCATATCACACTCATCTATTTGGCAAAAATAGGAAAGACTGGCATAATTAAGAGTTATGAGTAAAGGTACAGAAAATGGGAAAATTATTTACTGTTGGTAAAACTGTCACGTGGTGAAAGTACTTTTAGATTCATGTGCCCTGAAGGAAATTTCCCATATTTTACACTTTAAGGAAAACATGAAAACAAGGTTCCTCACTGAAGGATTGTCTACAATAGAAAAAATCTTGGGATTAACTTAATTATCCATTTGTGGTATATTCACACAGAAGATAAAATAAATGGTATATAGATGAATCTTAAGAACATTTGTTGAGGGAAAAAAAGTAACTTTTAAAATGGTGTAGTCAATATGATACCATTGATATGTTTTTAAAAATTCCAAAAAATGTTATATATTACCATGTGTGTATACATATTTGGTAAAAGTAAAAAACTGCATGAGAGGCAGACACATTAATTTCTAATGGTGGTTATTTCTACATGGGAGAAACAGTGGATTGGCTGTAAGCAGGTAACTGACCATATCTGGAGTCGCTTATGTATTTTAAAAACAATTGCTTTTTAACTTTAGCAAAAAGCAAGGATTGCTGTCACATTATTTTTAACACTTCTGCACATCCTTAAGTAATGAATAACCTTAAAATTAGTAATAAAAATAAAATAGGAATAGATTGGAAAGCAATTAAATTGCTATCACCAAATAGAAATAATTTCATGACCTAGAATATGATGGAAAGCTGGTCTGAATTTTTTTATTTTAGTAGAGACAATGTAGGCCAGAGATAAGAAAGAACTTATGGATCACAAATGCTGTTTAAACACTGAGTAGGCTTCCCTGGTGACTCAGATGGTAAAGCATCTGCCTGCAATGCAGGAGACCTGGGTTTGATCCCTGGGTTGGAAAGATCCCTTGGAGAAGGAAATGGCAACCCACTCTAGTACCGTTGCCTGGAAAATCCCATGGACAGAGGGGCCTGGTAGGCTACAGTCCATGGGGTCGAAAAGGTTCAGACATGACTGACTTCACTTTTCACCATGCAGTGTTCTGTACATCCTTTTTGAAAGAACTTGAAAGAGAGATTGACGTTCCATCTGTTTGGAATGGTTTGAGTTAAAGCTTCTTATTTTGACATTCTTCTGGTCAGAACTGTGGTGCTCCCCTGGAGTGAATTAGCCAGGTTCTGTGTTTCCCAGGAATCTGAGCTTGGGCTGGTGTACAAATGTCGCCAGGAGCTCCATCTCCCATGGGATCATGAGCTGTGGGTCTGTAATGTTAGTGGAGCAGCTGCTCATTTTACAGGTGAGGAGCTGGGAGGGAATGGCATGTGGACAGTGGGGAGGTCACCCATCTTTTAAGGAACAAGGCCAGGGCAAGAAAACTTTTCCCCACTCTTAGGTTAAATCTATATTAGCCATACTCTTTTGTATCTGAAAAATCTTGACTTTAGGTTCCTACCCCCACCCCCCACCACAGATCTACTTCCCCTGGAAAGGAAGGTGGCATGTGGGAGGGTGATTCTTATGCTCAGAGGAGGAAATTCCCATAGAATCCACGAATTCATTTGTGACAAAATACACTGCTCCCCTGGCTTGAGGCAAATCCTTGGCAGTGTTTTGTGCAGAGGTAAACTGCATAGCAGCCCCTTTGCAAAGAGCCAGGTTTGTTGATTGAGAGTGACAAGTTGTTTTCCTCTTTGAAATTTGTAATTATGAAGATACTGCCTTGACAGATGGACATGTAAGGCTCAGAAGTTATCATTTCACCCAACTAGCTAACTGCAGAGGTAGAGGGGGGTGGATTAACGTCAGGAAATCAACACAAGTTCCACGCCTACTGTTCTAGAATTTTCTTGTCTTTTAATTCACCATATTGTGAGTTTGAAGAAACCAGTATATGAAAATATGTTGACAAGACAGGTGGTATATCGAAAACATAAAACTACAGAGAAATGGGCCCTGCATGTCAAGCTGGGACTTTTTTTAGATGTGTCCTCTCGAGACTCATCAGGATGACTCCCTTCCTGAAAGATGACCCTGCAAATCTAAATGTAGGTCCTGGGGCATAATGTTCCCTGTGTGCCAAAGACTCGGGAATTTTTACAGCATCTTGACAGGCTCCTGAAGTCAAATTTAGGGTTTCTGTACCAGTTGTAAGACTTCGACTTACAGTTGAAGCAGTGGCTTAAAAAAGCCTTTGTTTCATCATTTGAAAACAGAGATGAGAATAGTAGTTCCTCAAACAGGAGTTCAGAGCATTAACTGAGATGATGTATATAAAGCCTGACTCATCATGGACCTGAAGCTCATACCGAGCACTCAGAAGTGGTGGTGGTAATTATTATTACTGTGAACTTCTTAGTGCATTTAACCTGTATGAAGGAATTTTCTACATGCTCTGATTGCCTGATTGCCCTGAACAAAGGAAGCCTAAGACTCCCACTGCAGACTTTCATGGACTATCTTCTTTCCTCAAGTGGATTTCTCTCACCTCCATCTTTGTTAGTACTGGGTTGACCCAAAAGTTTGTTTGGATTTTCCCATAACATCTTATGAAAAAACACTCATGAATTTTGGGCCAATCCATTGTTTTCCAAAGTCTGCTCTGAAGACTTCCTGCCTATGATAGAATTGTGCTATGGACTGAGTTACTATCCCAGCCTACTACCTCCCCAGCATTCAAAAGATGAGACTCTTGTGGCTCTGGAGAAGACTCTTGAGAATCCCTTGTACTGCAAGGAGATCAAACCAGTCAATCCTAAAGGAAATTGCCCCTGAATATTCATTGGAAGGAGTGATGCTGAAGCTGAAGCTCCAATA
This sequence comes from Bos javanicus, assembly GCF_032452875.1. Taxonomy (NCBI): domain Eukaryota; kingdom Metazoa; phylum Chordata; class Mammalia; order Artiodactyla; family Bovidae; genus Bos; species Bos javanicus. The sequence goes on from NC_083878.1 coordinate 78,984,040, forward strand.
CTTTGGCCACCAATGTGCAGAGACAACTCATTGGAAAAGACCCTGATGCTGGGAAAGATTGAGGGCAAGAGGAGAAGGCGGTGACAAAGAATGAGATGGTTAGATGGCATCACTGAATCAACGGACATGAGTTTGAGCAAACTTTGGGAGATAGTGAAGGACAGGAAAGCCTGGCTTGTTACAGTTCATGGGGTTTCAAAGAGTCGGACATGACTTAGCGACTGAACAACAGCAACCACCTCCAATATGATGGTAACTGGGAATGGGTCCTTTGTGGGGGGGGTGGGCGTATTTAGGGTTAGACGAGGTCATGAAGGTGGGGACCTCTTGATGGAATTTATACTCTTACAAGAAGAGACAGCAAAGAGTTTACTTGCTATCTTTTCTGCCACGGGAGGCAGCTGTCTGCAAACCAGGATGAAAGCTCTCAGCATAAAGCACATCAGCTGGCACCCTGATCCTGGACTTTCCAGGATTATGTGAGAAATAAATTCCTGTTGTTCAGGCCATCTTTGTTGTTGTTCAGTCATCAAGTCATGTCCAAGTCATGTCCGACTCTTTGCAACCCCATGGACTGCAGCACACTAGGCTTCCCTGTCTCTCACTATCTCTCAGAGTTTGCCCAAGTTCATGTCCATTGAATTGGTGATGCCATCTAACCATCTAGGCCATCTAGTTGATGGTATTTTGTTATGGCAAAATGTCTGGAGTGACAGACACAGATAGGGAGGGATTTGTGATCAAAAGTGCTACAGTCCATAGGGTCACAAAGAGTCAGACATGACTGAAGTGACTTAGCATACACGCACGTCTACTCTTCCTAAAGTTTCACAGTGTGAGTGGCAGCTGAAAGGCACTCCTGCAAAGGAACAAACTCAACTTTGTTTAAAGTGCTGTTTCTAAAACTAACTGAGCCTGGGGAATCCTTTTGGCCTAATTGCTGTTACCACTCTCTTGACCCTGAGGTCTTACTGCCCTCAGTTCTGCTGTCTGTGTGTCTACTGTGGTCATTTGGAGCCTAGTGATGGGGCTGCTGCCAGAGGGGAAGCCCTCTAATCTCACTGGCACCTTGGTGGGTTAGGCTTGTGCTCGAACTCCAAGAGCCTTCTGGTGCCTCCCTCCCTACACCGCTACTCAAATCAGTAAAATGCAGCCAGCTGTGGTCCCCAGCTGTTTGCCAATCCCGCCTGAGTGCACTGATGTATGCAAAGCACGCTGGTGTCACTCTGACTGGAGATTCAGGGAGACCATATGTCTATGGTGCAGGAGCACGAGTGGGCAGAACCAAAGGCCAGCACCACGATTGGTTCACATGCTGCTGCTCGCTTCATCCTGGGCTCCAGGTAGCCCCAAGCACATCTCCTGTTCTTTTTAAGAAAATTATTTATTTTTGGCTGTACCAGGTCTTAGTTGTGCCATGTGGGATCTAGTTCCCTGACCAGGGATCGAACCCTAGCCCCCTGCATTGGGAGCATGGAGTCTTAGCCACTGGACCAGTAGGGACATCCCTGCAGATCCCTTTTTCTCTGAGTGACTGCAAGCCCACAGCACACCTGGGCAATTCTGGTTCCTGCCTCTGTCTCTAATGGTAACGTGTGCCCTAGGGTAGATTTTCTTTTCTGTCAGATTATAATCACACTAAGCTAAGAACTACCTACTTGAGTGTGTCTCAAACTTTAATTTGCATACAAATCCCCTGGGGGATCTTGTAGATTCAGAAAAGTCTGGAATGAGGCTTGAGATCTCCATTTCTAATAAGCTCCCCGGAGATGTCCAGGCTGATGGTCAGCATAGTTCTAGGGGCCACTCCTAGCATGAACTAGGTCCAGAGGCAGGCATCTCCTTTGAGGGTGTTATATATCTTGTCCAGTGGCTTCCAGGCACCGAGGAAGTTGGCAGATATTTTCTCTCTTGTTAGCGCTGCAGAGCATCCTGTAAGGTGGTCTGGCAGTATTTTAGATCCATTTAGAAATTGATGACCTTGAGATTCTGAGACACTGACTTCTCTAGGGCCCACTCACGAAGGAGGAATCTATCCAGTGCTCTATTTACTGATCTTTCAAGGTTGTGGGAAAAGTTTTAGGCACTGCCTCTGAACTACCATTGAATTTTTTACCCTCACTCACCTTCTATCAAAATTATGTATATGTCCATTATCCCCCAAGCCAACTCAAACTTTCTGAGGATCAAAATATCCCACATATGTCATCACATCCCCAACAGCTCTTGACCCTGGGACTGAGTGTGTGTTTGTTGGATAAATGACTCAGTATCTGAGGGTGTTTAATAATTGTTAGTGGAAAAGAATATGTTTTGTGATTCTTATGTTTGTAATGGCTCCTCATGGCTCCCATCAGTGGTTCTTAACCTTATCTAGGGTCAAAAACTCCACTGAGAATCTGATGGCATCTATGCTACCTCTTTCCAGAAGGATATACTTTGTGTGTTATTTCTGAAGTTTCTTGGGGAACCTTGGCATGAGATAGTGTAGACTTCAGTTAACAGTCTTTAGCTACTAGGGTTAAACACAAACCCTGAAGTCTGGCATCAGAGCCAATGGAGGTGACATGCATTCAGTTTAAACAAAGTTGTCTTTGTTTTTATGTATAAGGGGAAGGATCCTGGGAGAGCTCACAGAATAGGTGGGAGAATTAGAAGGGAGAAAAGTAAAAATTCATGTGCAGTTCCAAAAACTTTAGCGTCTAGAACCAGGGACTTGAATGCTATAAGGATCTTTTTTTTTTTTTAATTTATTTTATGGAAGTATAGTTGATTTACAATATTGTGTTAATTTCTGCTGTACAGCAAAGTGATTCCATTATGGTTTATTACAGGATATTGAATATAATTCCCTGGCTGTGCAGTAGGACCTTGTTGTTTCCCCATTCTCACATAAAGATCAATTTGTCTTTTTGTTTATTTACGTTATAGGGACGTAGCTGGGGGCAGCTTCAAGTTCATGTTTCACAGGCCTGTGAACAGAGAGAAAATGGCTCTTTTCTACCAGTTTTAATGATAATAAAAATGAAAAATCCCAAGGAAAGTCCCTAATTGGCATGCCTTGGCTCAGCGCCCATCTTCGGGCCAATTACTATGGCCAAGAGGGTGGAGTAGGATGTTGAGTCATGTGCCCACCTTAAAACTGCCCAGGGAGGAGGGATCAGTGAAAAGGAAGGCAGCTCTGATTGGCACCAGGTGGGTGAAAGGGGCCGTAAGGGGTAGGAAGTTTCCCTCAAGACAAGGCAGGACCACGGTATCCCTGGGGAAATGAGCTGAGAGGCGGCAGCTCTGATTTGTGTTCCCCAGCATTCTTTCTGAGATTCTTTGTTTAGTGGGATTGGGTTGCTCCTTGTCCTCCCCATGCATTATTTATTCATCCCCACCTCTGGGACTCTAGGGTTCCTTTCCCACTCTGCTTGTCCATCTGGACTCGGCCTCGTCTTAGTTTCTCAGAGCTGCTATAACCATGCACCACAAGCGGGTGGCTTGAATTAACAGAAATTTATCCTCTTACAGTTTTGGAGGCAAGAAGTCTGACCTCAGGCTGTCAGCAGGGTTGATTCCTCTGAGGCAGAAAATGTTCCATGCCTCTCGCCTAGCTTCTGATGGCAGCTGACAATCCTTGGCTTGTAGACTCATCACCCCCATCTCTGCCTCTGTCTTCACATGCCGTTTCTCTGTGTGACTGTCTTCATGTGGCCATCAGCTCTCTGTGTCCCTCTCCTCTTCTTATAAGGACACTAACCATTTTGGGTTAACAGCCGACTCTACATTAGTATGACATCATCTTAGCTAATGACATCTGCAGCCACCTTATTTACACATCCTGATCACGTTACTGGGTGTTAGGACTTAAACAGATCTTTTGGGGGGTTGGCAGAGAGGACATAATTCAACCCATAACAGCCTCTCAGCCCAGGTTAAGCCCAGTTTTTCCAGCAGAACTTTGGTGACCATCCCATCTGATTCTTTCACCTCTGAGCCTTGACCCTGTGAAGCTCTACCACACGGTGAGGGTTTCAGCCTTCTCTGCATACCTTGTGTCATCAAGAGACAGGAAGACACTTGAGGGCAAGAGTCCAAGGCTTTTCAGTGTTCTCTGTGGTGCCTGGAGCGATGTGTGATGGTTAATGTTTGTCAACTTGACTGAGTCACCAGGTGCTCATATGTTTGGTGAAACATTGTTCTGAATCTGTGTGGGTATTTTTCAATGAGATTAACATCTGAATTAGTACACTGAGTAGAAGCACAGTGCCTTCTCGAATGTGGGTGGGCTTCATCCAATTTCTTCATGACCCGACAGAACTAAGAGCCGAGCAAAGGCGAATTCATGCTCTGTTTTCAAACTGGGACATCAATTTTCACCTGACTTTGAACTTGGACTTGGGCTGGAACTTAACACCATAAGCTCTCCTGGGTCTCTAGCTTGCTGACTGTAGATCCTGGGGTCTCTCAGCCTCCATAATAGCATGAATCAATTCCTTATAATAAATATCTTGTGTTTATATCTCTATGTATTTAAATATCTGCATGCCTGCTCAGTTGCTTCAGTCATGTCTAACTCTTTCTGACCCCATGGACTGTGTAGCCCACCATGCTCCTCTGTCCATGAGATTCTCCAAGCAAGAATATTAGAGTGGGTTGTCAAGTCTTCCTCCAGGGGATCTTCCCGACCCAGGGATCAACCCTGCGTCTCCTGCATTCCAGGTGGATTCTTTACCTCTGAGCCACTGTGGAAGACCCATATTTAAATATACGTAAATCCTATTGATCACATTTCTCTGGAAAACCCAGATAAACACAGAGTGCCTAACACAATGTGAAGGCTCATTAGCAGACTAGGAGTGAATGAGGGACTGAATGAATGGTAACTGAATGCTTGTTATGCCTCCAAAACTCTCCTTATGGTCCTGCCAGGAGTTGCTTCAAAGAGAAACTCTGGGCAAAGTGATACTGATCTTCACTCAGTCGCTCTCAAGTTCTCAACCTCAGTCCCACATGGAGAAGCACTTTAAGAGCTTTGTAAAGTCCCATACCTGAGACCAACTAACTGTGAACTTCCGGGGAGGGCACCAGGCATCAGTTGGCCTCTTTTATTTTTTACTTTTTCAGTGCCCAGCATTGCTTGCAGGATCTTGGTTTCCTGAACAGGGATTGAACCTGAGTCTTCGGCAGTGAAAGCGCTGAGTCCTAATCTTACCAGGGATTTCCCAACGGGCCTCTTTTAAAGCTGTGAAGTGAGTTCATTTGACCTCTTTTCCCAGGTGGCACAGTGGTAAAGAGTCTGCCTGCCAATACAGGAGATGTAAGAGACACAGTTTTGATCCCTGGGTCAGGAAGATTCCCTGCAGAAGGAAATGGCAACCCATTCCAGCATTCTTGCCTGGAGAAGTCTATGGACAGAGGAGCCTGGCGGGCTACAGTCCATGGGGTCACAGAGTCAGACATGACTGAACACATACACATGCAGTGAGTTCACCACACCCTGGAGTTTGAGAAGCCTGGCTCAGGCAGTGGGAGAATGCAGGCTCATGCCCTGAGCTTTATCCAAGTGAGCCTCACCCACACCGGCTCAGGCTCTGGATTTATCTTGGGGCTAAGGAGGCACAATGATGGCGCAAACCTCTTTGGAGGCAGGTATAGGTTTTTTTTCTCATCCATGAGGCCAGCGTACCTCCTAGCACTCTGGAAACCCAGTGTTTGACATTTGCTTTGAGTTAATGTCCTGCCCAGACCCAAGCTCAAATTCTTGGAGAAGGGACTCTGAGAAGGAGCATTTCATGCAAAGGGTGAGCAGACTCTGTGTTAGCTGTCAGCACGAGGAAAGGAAGAGGGCCAGGAGGGCTCTGTATTTAGCTGGTGACAAAGAAATGTCACGAACGGCTATTTGGGGAAGAAAAGCAGTCAGCACTGGCAAAGCCGTGTCGGGTCCTGGAGGAACCCAGAGCCCCTTCCCCGGGGGTGCTTTGGAGAGTTGTTTTTCAAGCCTGTGTGGGAATGGGCTGCAACCTTGCAGAAATGGGACTACCAGTAGGAGATCAAAGCGTCGGGGCGCCGCGGCTGGAGTGGTGGTTGGCCACTGTGTCCTGGCCTCCCAGCTGCTCCATAAACCATCTGTGACAGAGGGACATCTCTGGCAGGCTGGCGGTGCTGGAGGGAACACATGCAGCCATATTTCAGCTTGGACACCAGGACTTGAATGGGAGCGTGTGCGTGTCTGGGGCTGAAGTTTCTCTGAAGCTGATTTGTGGCTGTCTGAATTTACGGCCCTGGAGGACAACAGGATCGACCAACTAGACCCATATGTGAAACCCGGGCTGGGGTTTCAGTAAGCACAAGAGGGAGGACGAAAGTGTGGAGGTAGAGAGATTGTTATTACGTTCTGGCAATAGGTGGTGATATAGGGCCTGTCAGACAACAGTTTTTAAAGGCATTTTTAGGACATCTCATTGTCCTCCTTCTCTGTCTCACCCAAGGTTGTCTGCACAGCCTTGGGCTGAAGGAACTTGTAGAAATAATTCAAAACCACAAACACATTCCCCACAAGGAGACTGACACCTCAAGGTCACCGCTTTAGCCTGGCAGCTCCAAGAACACTTACCCTATGATGGCAACTCCATGCTTCAAAGGGAGTGGAGCTCAGCTTCCCCTGGGAGGGGGGAACTGAATGTCTCTGCTTCTGGACAAGCTTCCAGGAGACCCTACAGAAGGACCCCGATGTGTGCACAGATCAGTTACTGGCTTCCCAGGAGGACTTGCCATCCCTAGTGTCTCCTGCCTGCCATTTGCCTCCTAACAGGTCTTACATATCTGAAGGCTGGGAGATGAGTCAGACCTCTGCTGTGATGAGAATAGGAGGTGGGGCCTCTGGGAGGTAATTAGGATGAGATGAGGTCCTGAGGATGGTGTCCCCATGAATGGGATTTGTGCCCTTGTAGGAGTCACAGGAGAACTTGCTGCTCTCTGCTCTCTGCCACGTGAGGATGTGAGGGGGTGGTAGCCTGCAACCTGGAAGAGGACTCTAACCAGGACTCAACCCTGCTGACACTCTGATCTGAGACTTCCAGTCTCCAGAACTGTGAGGAATAAATTCCTGCTCTTTATAAGCCACCCAGTCTATGGTACTTAGTTACAGCAGTCAGAACTAAGATAAGTGCTATGCTATGAACAACTCTGTCATGTCCTAGCAGTGTGGTTTGGGGTCAGTCACTTATCTGCCCTGAGTGTGAATTTATTCTGCTGGAAAAATAGATAATAATTCCTGCTCTGCTTACATTCTTCACAGGGTTGTTAGGAAGACCAAAGGCGAAGTTATATAGGGAATATTATTTTTGAAATATTCAGAAAAAATTCTATTTATTATTTATTTATTTTAAGATTTGGCAGTGGATTCTTTTTGTTGTTGATTTTTATTTAAACTTTTATTTTTTAGTTGCGGTATAGTTGATTTACAGTATTATATTAGTTTCAGGTGTATAGCACAGTGATTCAGTTATACACACACACACACACACATATATATATATAATTTTTTTTTAGATTCTTTTCCCTTGTAAGTTATTACAAAATATTGAGTATAGTTCCTTGTGCTATACAGTAGGTCCTTGTTGCTTATCTATTTATATATATATAGTCATGAAAGTGAAAGTTGCTCAGTCATGTCCAACTCTTTTGCAACCACATGGACTGTAGCCTGTCAGGCTCCTCTGTCCATGGGATTTTCCAGGTAAGAATACTGGAGTGGATTGCCATTTCCTTCTCCAGGGGATCTTCCTGACCCAGGGATTGGACTGGCATCTCCTGCATTGCAGGCTGATTCTATACCATCTCAGCCACCAGGGAAGCCATATATAGTAGTATTTACATGTTAATCTCAATCTCCTAATTTATCCCTCCCGCTCCCCTTCCCCTTTGGTAACTACGTTTGTTTTCTATGTCTGTGGGTCTATTTCTGAAAAACAAAACATAATACCATCACAGGGCTGCTTATTTTTCTCTCACTGAGGGTGAGAATGTTTTACTCCCTGGGATTCCAAAACAATGTCAGCTTCCTATTTTTGCTCTGAATTTCTGCCTGCCTTGAAGTCTGTCTATGAAGAAAGTCAGGTTCCTCTGTGTGGATTCCTTGGTTTGTTCTCTGCCCACCCTGCTATTCTGTGACCCAGGAAAGTGAGCCAAGAAGGAAAGGGCAAGAGACTTATCCAGAAATGCTGATGTGGGGGAGGGATCCCAACTTCTGGATAATGAAGTGTGGATTGTTGGCAAATTTCTTATGATAATAATGGTGGTAGGAAAAATGATGTTCAGTTAAAAAACTGGCAGCAGTTTCTTCAGGGAGAGAATTGTCTTTTGTTCAGGAGAATTCCTTGATGGCCTTTCTGAATATGAAAGGTGAGCTTGCCCCAGGACATGGCTTAGCTAGACTGAAGGTGATTTTCAACCTTGGCTACATAGAAGGAGCTTTGGGAAATGATGTGTGCATGTGCCCCAGCTCCAGAATCTCTGATGTAGTTGGTATGGGTAGGGTATGGACACTGACTGCTATTAAAAAAAAAAAAAAAATTCCCCAGGAGATTCTATTATGTAGCCAAGGTTGAGATTCCCTAGTGCCAGACCCAAACAAGAAGGGGGCAGGGAGAACAGTGAAAAAATTGGGGGGATGGTGGTTTTGTGGGAGATGAGAAGGAAAGGGGAGTTGATATGGATGGTGGGATATGGATGGTGGAGGGAGGGAGCTGTCTGTGCAGAGATGACCAATGAGGTGTTGATGTCCCCAGAGGAGCCAGGGAGTGTTAGCAAAGGGGTCACTGGCATTTAACTTTAGGTCGTGTGCTCTGCTACACAATACCATCACCATGGAGCTTCAAATCCTCAGTGAAAGTCTCTGCGCGCCCAACCTTGTGTTCCTATGGGGGGAGCGCTGGAACCTAGGCTGGCCCCAGTGATGGACAAACAAACTCCAACACCTGCAGGAGATGAAAATGGGAGCCAGGATTGAAAATTCAGCGATAGTAGGAAATGGGAGCTAGAGGCAATCAGGACAAATGTTACTCCCTCACCCTCACCAACAATCCTCTGGGATATTGGGGTGGGGGTGAGTGCTTGGTTTCCTACTGTTTATGGAATAGGGCTTCAAGGTAATTTTATTTAAATCTCAGTGGATAGTGCCTCAGATGCTGGAGAACACAAAGACTTACAAACAGCTGACACTTGAGCCAAAGAATAATAAATAATTCACCACCTTCCCTCTTTCCACCTCACATACTCCATGTGTGGAATATTTTATAGCCATCACAGTTCATTCACATTCATCTCTCTCTAAGTCTTCCAACAGGCCTGGGAAATGGGGAAGGAAGGAATCTGTCACATCAGATTGCTGAGTGAGGGGGTCCTCGGCGGCTGGAGCTTATGTACAGTGGTGGGACTTAAAGCATCACTAGCTTTGAACCATCATTTCTGGTTTTGACATTTCTGGTTCTGGTTCTGGCCTGCTGTTCAGGCCACCATTCCGGCTGAGCTGGGCTTCCAGCTACTTTGGAACTGGATCGTCTTCTAACTTAACTTTGAAAAAAAAAACAACAACACACAACATGAGTTCTAGATGCAACATTTAATCTCTTCCCTCCCCTCTGTTTTTTCTCTCTTTTCTCTTGTTTGTCCTGCTTGTCCGTACCTCTTCTCCATTTCCCATGTCCTCATTTGCATCCACCCACCACTCACCATTTCCAGGCAATGGTCTCATTGGTAGATTTCTCCCTAGATTAGCATATTCATGCATGAATTCCACATAAAAGTAATTTTGAACGCTTCTTTATTATTTGATCTTCTCTCTTTCTTTATCTGATTCCAGGATGAGTCAAATGTCTTTACCAGCATGTATTGCTGAATCATCCGATTTCTAATCAGAAGATGGTCGCCCAGCCTCTGGGAGGAACTTCACAAACATCCGCATGTTGTTGATGTCATACCCATTCTTGGCAGATAGATGGAACTCAATATATTAACTGGCTTCAGTTGCTCTTTGCTCTAGATTTAGAAGAGAGGAATGGTGACCTGTTTCACCCACATGGAAGCAAAGAGCTGAGTGGGTTTTATGCCCAGGTGTTTGCCATATAGCTTGATACAAAACCATGTCCTGGAAAACTATAAGCCAATCTAATTTATAGAAATAAACTGAGTGAGAATCATTATTTTTTATTGGTACCACTTAATGTGAAGAAAATGCACATTTTCCAAAAATATGGAAAAAACGTTCCATTTGCCTTATTGGGTCCAAATGTTAGGTTTAAATTATTTTACTATGCAAACTCTCTTTCATATCTTGGCAGTAGTGATTTCCATTTTTATTCCTTTGGTATCCATAATCTTATGAGAATCAAAAACACATGCTTTGAGATCACTGGACAGCTCCTCCTCCAACATTTTAAAAATGCACAAGGAAGGTTATTACTCTGGTAGCAAAAATAACAGGAACGCTATGGGAGAAAATTATGAGGACATCTAGGCAGAATGGGAAAGAGGTTCAAAAGGTGCATTCTGGTTTTTATGCTTTTGATTTGCAAGTCATTAAGCTGGAAGAGCCCCTGCCTCCTGCTGACTGCCACTAGGAATGTATTTTTTTCTTCTCTAATAGAGGATGCTTATTCTATGACTCCAGGTTTGTGGTACTGGAGGAGAATGGGGGATCTGGATTTTCCAGTACTTCTAGAGATGGGGAGTTTGGAGGAGTGGACTAAGGGTCCACGGACTTCTGGTCTCCCTTTGTCTGTAGGGGTGGGTGCATTGGGTAGGGAAGGAGAAGCATCATGCAAGTTTCAATCCCAAGAATTTCACGCTAACAGAGAGAAGTCAGTGAAGAGGCAAATACTTTTGTCTTTTCTCCTGAAAAAATAATTAAGCAAATGAAATTGAACTAGCAGAATTATTCAAAATTTTTTTCATATTATCTTATTAATTAATTTTTGCATTCTGGGTGTGAAGGGGAGAGCTTACAACTGTGTGGTTAATAACTGAGTGGAATAATAAAGACCCCCTTATACCTGAACTCCCTGACCTGAGTTCTACACTTTACCTTGACTTTCTGACATTGACTATGGGTGTTAATCAGATATGTTGAATGATCATTGCATGACCATCAGCTCATTTACTTCTGCAAATCAATACTGACTTGTTGCCAAACAAGAGTTTAAAAATGCTAAGGGAAGGAACCCTTAGCAATGGTCGGGGGTGGGGGGTGGTGGTACAATGCCTCATTTGTTTAGGTGGAGAAAGCTTTTGTTGACCATAATTCAGGAAACAAGTTTATGCCCTGTGCAGGCTGGAGTGATGTAAGAGTCCCACCAGGAGCTCCTATCTCAGGACCTCAGTTCTTCTCTGGGGAAGGCTCATTTATCAGTTCCCAGTAGCTTAATCTCCTTGGTCAAAGACAAGTTAGACCCAGAGCAAGTTAGACTCTCGATATTTTATAGGTGGTTCCTTCTGCATGTCTAAATCCTGCTCAAAATTCTCTTAGGACATATCTAAGGTTTAAAGATAGAGTAGGCTTGTGCTTGTTAGTCATGGGTGGAAGCGAAGCAAAGTGAAGCGAATTTGCTCAGTTGTGTCCAACTCCTTGCGATCCCATGGACTCCTCCGTCCATGGGATTTTCAGGCAAGAGTACTGGAGTGGGTTGCCATTTCCTGCTCCAGGGATCTTTCTGATCCAGGGATTGAACCCGGGTCTCTCACACGGTAGGCATACGATTTTACCATCTGAGCCACCAGGGAAGCCAGGCATACATGAAACACCTTAGTAATCAACCAGATTCAGTTCAGTTCAGTTCAGTCACTCAGTTGTGTCCGACTCTTTGCGATCCCATGGACTGCAGCACACCAGGCCTCCCTGTCCATCACCAACTCCTGGAGTTTACTCAGACTCATGTCCATTGAGTTGGTGATGCCATCCAACCATCTCATTCTCTGTCATTCCCTTCTCCTCCCACCTTCCAATCTTTCCCAGGGTCTTTTCCAATGAGTCGATTCTTTGCACCAGGTGGCCAAAGGATTGGAGTTTCAGCTTCAGCATCAGTCCTTCCAGTGAATATTTGGGACTGATTTCCTTTAGGATTGACTGGTTGGGTCTCCTTGTAGTTCAAGGGACTCTCAAGAGTCTTCTCCAACACCACAGTTCAAAAGCGTCAATTCTTCAGCTCTCAGCTTTCTTTATAGTCCAACTCTCACATCCATACATGACTACTGGAACAGCCATGAATGAAGTCTCTTAGTCGTGTCCAACTCTTTGCGACCCCATGGACTGTAGCCTATCAGGCTCCTCTGTCCATGGGATTTTCCAGGCAAGGGTGCTGGAGTGGATTGCCATTTCCTTCTTCAGGGGATCTTCCCGACCCAGGAATCAAACCCGGGTCTCCCACATTGCAGGCAGACGCTTTACCATCTGAGCTACCAGGGAAGCCACCACTGGAACAGCCACAGCTTTGACTAAAAGGACCTTTGTTGGCAAAGTAAAGTGAAAGTAAAGTTGCTCAGTTGTGTCCGACTCCTAGTGACCCCATGGACTGCAGCCTACCAGGCTCCTCCATCCATGGGATTTTCCAGGCAAGAGTACTGGAGTGGGTTTCTATTGCCTTCTTCGTATGTCTCTGCTTTTTAATTTGTTGTATAGGTTGGTCTCACACGCTAGTAAAGTAATGCTCAAAATTCTCCAAGCCAGGCTTCAGCAATATGTGAACGGTGAACTTCCTGATGTTCAAGCTGGTTTTAGAAAAGGCAGAGGAACCAGAGATCAAATTGCCAACATCCACTGGATCATAGAAAAAGCAAGAGAGTTCCAGAAAAACATCTATTTCTGCTTTATTGACTATGCCAAAGCCTTTGACTGTGTGGATCACAATAAACTGTGGAAAATTCTTCAAGAGATGGGAATACCAGACTACCTGATCTGCCTCTTGAGAAATCTGTATGCAGGTCAGGAAGGAACAGTTAGAACTGGACATGGAACAACAGACTGGTTCCAAATAGGAAAAGGAGTAGGTCAAGGCTGTATATTGTCACCCTGTTTATTTAACTTATATGCAGAGTACATCATGAGAAACGCTGGACTGGAAGAAACACAAACTGGAATCAAGATTGCCAGGAGAAATATCAATCACCTCAGATATGCAGATGACACCACCCTTATGGCAGAAAGTGAAGAGGAACTCAAAAGCCTCTTGATGAAAGTGAAAGTGGAGAGTGAAAAAGTTGGCTTAAAGCTCAACATTCAGAAAATGAAGATCATGGCATCCGGTCCCACCACTTCATGGGAAATAGATGGGGAAACAGTGGAAACAGTGTCAGACTTTATTTTTTTTGGGCTCCAAAATCACTGCAGATGGTGACTGCAGCCATGAAATTAAAAGACACTTACTCCTTGGAAGGAAAGTTATGACCAACCTAGATAGCATATTCAAAAGCAGAGACATTACTTTGCCAACAAAGGTCCAACAAAACCATAGTCAAGGCTATGGTTTTTCCTGTGGTCATGTATGGATGTGAGAGTTGGACTGTGAAGAAGGCTGAGCACCGAAGAATTGATGCTTTTGAACTGTGGTGTTGGAGAAGACTCTTGAGAGTCCCTTGGACTGCAAGGAGATCCAACCAGTCCATTCTAAAGGAGATCAGCCCTGGGTGTTCATTGGAAGGACTGATGCTAAAGCTGAAACTCCAGTACTTTGGCCACCTCATGCGAAGAGCTGACTCACTGGAAAAGACTCTGATGCTGGGAGGGATTGGGGGCAGGAGGAGAAGGGGACGACAGAGGATGAGATGGCTGGATGGCATCACTGACTCGATGGATGTGAGTCTGGGTGAACTCCGGGAGTTGGTGATGGACAGGGAGGCCTGGCGTGCTGCGATTCATGGGGTCGAAAAGAGTTGGACATGACTGAGCGACTGATCTGATCTGATAGGTTGGTCGTAGCTTTTCTTCCAAGGAACAAGTGTCTTTTAATTTGATGACTACAGTCACCATCTGCAGTGATTTTGGAGCCCCCCCCCCTCATTAAATCAACCAGATTAAAGGAGTGGAAAAGGCAGAGAGCTGGGAGCTAAGGGAATTCAGTGGTTGTTCTGGCTCCATCCATCTCCCTATTACTAGTCTATGGCATGTTGCTTAACTTTTGAATTTCTTTTCTGTTTGCAACATGGGAGTACAAATTGCACTTCTCTTGTATCTTTGAATTGTTGATTTAGTTGCTAAGTTGGGTCCAACTTTTGAGATCCCATGGACTGTAGCCCACCAGGCTCCTCTGTCCATGGGATTTTCCGCAAGGATACTGGAGTGGTTAGACATTTCCTTCTCCAGGGGATCTTCCTGACCCAGGGATTGAACCCTGGTCTCCTGCACTTCAGGCAGATTCTTTAACTGACCGAACTACCAGGGTTCATAGAATTGTTATGAAGAGTAAATGAAACAAAGACTGTCTACTTAGGATACCGAACATACTTTGCCTGTTTTGCTTTTCCTTAGATCTATAGGGGCTCTCTGAGGGCCTGGGAAGTAGAAGGGCTCAGATCCTTAGAGAAGTTGATGGCCCTTTGAGAAACAGAAGAGCAACATGGTATATGTGACTCCAGGACCAATTGGTCTAGTTCAAATCTAGATCCACCTCTTTCTAGCTATGCAGACCTGGAGTAAGTTACTTAAACTATCTGTGACCCAGGAACCCTTTCTGAAGACAACAACAACCTCCTTACCTCATAGGATGGTGGTGAGGTTTAAAACAGATGTTGCACTTACAGTTCTCAGTGAGGTTCCTGAAACATATAACCTTATGATAAATGTAATCTATTGTTATCCCCTTCTGCTGCTGCTGCTGCTGCTAAGTCGCTTCAGTCGTGTCCGACTCTGTGCAACCCCACAGACGGCAGCCCACCAGGCTCCCCCGTCCCTGGGATTCTCCAGGCAAGAACACTGGAGTGGGTTGCCATTTCCTTCTCCAATGCATGAAAGTGAAAAGTGAAAGTGAAGTCTCGAAGTCGTGTCCTACTCTTCACGACCACATGGACTGCAGCCTACCAGGCTCCTCCGTCCATGGGATTTTCCAGGCAAGAGTACTGGAGTGGGGTGCCATTGCCTTCTCCGTATCCCCTTCTAGGGGACACCAAAGACCCATAGGTATGGAATAATATTCACATTTGAGATATTTTGGGTAACTTTTATTTACACTATTCAGAACTCTTTGCCAGTATATGAGCTTATAGGAACTTAGTCAATGGACCCCAAAACATAAACTATTGATCCATCTTACACAAGTCTTATAGAGATCTCTCTCACCTAAGAAATCAAGGGGCATATTTTAAGGCTCATGTTTGATTCTCCTAAGGATACTTCCTTTTTTAAAATAAACTTTTTATTTTGGACTAATTTTAGGTTTACAAAAAATTTTCCAGTATGGTATAGAGCTTTCTTGTTTACCCTTCCTCAGCCTCCCCTAAAGATAACATCTTATGTAACTATGGTACATTTGTCAAAACTATGAAATAAACATTATACATTGCTACTGAGTAAAAGACAGATTTTACTTTGGATTTCAGCAGTTTTCCCTCTTACATCCTTTTTTTTCTTCCAGGATCCCACACTGGAACCCACAGGACCGTCTCTTCTGTCTCATCCCCTTTGATAGTTTCTCAGGGTTCCGTGGTTTTCCATGACCTTGACGGTTTTGAGGAGTCCTGGCTAAGCACTTTGTAGACTGTTCCTCTCCTTAGATTTGTCTGATGTTTTTCTCATGATTAGATTAGGGTTTTGGGGAAACACCACAGAGGTAAAGTGCTGAGCCCACACTGAATGAGAAATCCTTATCTTTTCTGCCTTTCACTTGTCTGCAATTTCTCTTCCTCTCTTTTCTAATTATTCCCCCCGCCCCCAACCACAAATGGACTTACAGTCTAGGAAACCAAAGGATGAGGAATGAAGTGGGCTCCAGAGGGAAATTAGAATTTGGAAGTGAATAAAACATTTTGCTTGCCTGAGTCTCCATCGGACTTGACATGCCAGAACCCACCGTGAGGATATGGCCCCTCCTTACTCTACCCACCCCGCAATTTGCAGGAATTCGGGAGAGCCTTTGTACCGACACATGGCATAAACTGAAGGTTCCTGTGGTTTTAGCTTCATCTCAGGGTGCGGGTGTGCTAACATTTCATGACACTCCCTGTGCGTCCTCCGCTCTGCGCTTTATGATGCGCAGGCGTCCGCCTCTGCAAACTCAGGTGTTTTGGCCTCCCGAGGGTCCACTTAACACTTTCGACCTTAACATCCAAACGAGATACAACCTCTCTGCCGAACTTCCCTGGCTTTTTTGCTCGTCTTTTATAACCTGGGCCCCCTTCCACTTCCTCAGGTGTTTCTGGAAGATCTCAGGAATGTCACAGACGAACTCACGAATGGCGCGCTCATGGAAGGACGAGGGTGTGGGGACTATATCCGCAGTCCTTCAGAGGCTTTGGAAGTGAAAGTGAAAGTCGCTCAGTCGTGTCCACCTCTTTGCAACCCCATGGACTATACGGTCCATGGAATTCTCCAGGCCAGAATACTGGAGTGGGTAGCCTATCCCTTCTCCAGGGGATCTTCCCCACCAGGGAATCGAACCTGGGTCTCCTGCATTGCAGGCGGATTCTTTACCAACTGAGCTACCAGAGAAGGCTGTGGAGGCCACTGCCAGTGTGCCTGCCTCTGGCTCTGCCACACCTACAAATGCTCGCAGTAACCCCACCCACTGTGCATCTCCCATTGCGCATCTTTCTTTGTGCACCTCCCACTGCGCATCACTGGTGGGTCCCTGCTGGAGCTCGTGTTTCCCAGAATCCAAGTTTGTGCAAATGGCACCCATAGCTTCTGCCTGTGGACCTTCTCTAAGGCACTTACCTGAATCTGTGATGCAGGCTAGAGTGTCAGCATCTGAGACAGCTATCGTCCGCTGTTCTAAGATACCCTCGCCCCTCCTGAGAGCAGACCACCTCTGCAAAATGCTTGGGGGGAAAAAGGAAAGGAAAAAAAAAAACCCAAATCGAAAAGTCACACAGTCTCCAGTAACTACCATCACTCCACAGCCAAAGTCCTTCAGGACAGGTCTCAGTGCTCAGGGTTGACTGCCTGACATCCCAGCTCCAGGCTTTGACCTCGCTTCCCCACCCCAGGCAGTGCTGGTAAGGAGAAACCTTTGAAATAATAGATGATCCTGAGTTAATGTTACATGAGAATTGATAAGTAATTTAACCTTAATACAAAAGGTTTTGGAGGGGAAGACAGTATTATGGAAGTAATTTAAGGCTAGGCTTAAAACTCAGTAAAAAATACCTCGGCTAGTGGTTATTAATCTTCTGAAATCACATTTCTTAATTTTGAAGATAGTTAAAAGAAGGGGGAAAAATCCACAAAAAGAGTTGAACAGTTTCAAACTGAATATTTAATTTTCACACTATTTCGGCCAAAACACTCTGCAATTTGTAGGTTCGTGAAGGTTAAAATGCTTCATACCACATGTTTTCTTGAGTGGCAGAATCATGACTGAGGGCTTGGTAAGGACATCTTCAGCAGCAAATATTTGTTGGGGGAAAAGCCTTGTTTTAAACATAAGGCAGAAAGTGAAACAGTGAAACTGATATTCTTCATGCATTTCTTTGAGTTACGGCCTGGTCTGGCATTCATTTAAACCAAATATTGCTCCTGCTCTGCCTCCGCTGTGGCAGGACAAATCAGAAAGGGCCCAAGAATAATCCATAAACTGCAAGCATTCAAAGCTGCTTGATGTGGATTTAGGCAGAACAGACTGGAGAACATCCCCAAATTTTGTGTTCTGTGTTCAAAGAAACCACAATTTCTCTTCTGCTTTCCCCCCACCCCCATTTCACCAAAGGCAACATGTATGATGATAGAAGGAATATGGGCTTGGGGAAATAAATGTCTGAGGTTCCAGTCTGGGCTCCTTTGTATGCTAACTGTGAGATCCTGGCTAAGTTACTTGGTTTCCAAGTCTCAGTTTGATCATTTGTAAAATAGGGCAAATTATTCCCACCTTTCACAGTCGTCATGAATATTACAATAGTTCCCGGTGGGAAAACCTCTGGTATAACTGCTGGAATATGAAAGGTATTTAATAGGCGTCCTTTGATTTCTGCACTATTACAGAATTCTGCATTTTTCTGATTTAGGTAGTTGGGTTATAAAGAAAGAAGGATCTTCTGAAACTTAGGCCAGAAAATGAACCCTTGTCCACTCTGCTGGCTTACTCCCACTGATAATGACTGACGGGCACTGGGAAATGTTACAGCACCAGGGGATGTGCCCGCTTTGGTCCTGCAGATCAGAACAGGGAGGGAGGGATGACCTGAGTTACAGCCTGGTCTGGAAGACTGCAGAACAGATTGCAGGAAGAACTGTACTTTCAGTCCATGGTAAAGATTTCATCCTCATAGATTTTGCTTTCAGTGCTTCACCTTGTGGGGTCTCTGAGTTCTACAGACCATCATTTTGAGACTTAAGGCTTCACACTACTTGCTCTTGGATCCGGCTCCAGATAAGGGCCTTAGTGATCGTGTGGTTGTTTAGTCACAAAGTCGTGTCCGTCTCTTTTTGCCTCCATGGGTTGTAGCCCACC
This sequence comes from Bos javanicus, assembly GCF_032452875.1. NCBI lineage: Eukaryota > Metazoa > Chordata > Mammalia > Artiodactyla > Bovidae > Bos > Bos javanicus. The sequence continues at coordinate 79,002,678 of NC_083878.1, forward strand.
AGGTTCCTCTGTCCATGGGATTTCCAAGGCAGTAGTGTTTGTGCCTGTACGCTCAGTCACTCAGTCCCTGTACTGACTTGAGTAACTCTGACCTCACTGAGATGCCCAATCCATTGTCTCTCATACTTTCTCACTACCCTCAGCTTTCTCATGGGTTCAGGCTGACCAAGCTCTGGTTCCTTATGAGCACTCTGTGTACTCATTCCCAAATTCTTACCTACCTTTAACCATTCTTCCTGCATATCATACTTGCCCAGAAACCATCAACCCTGTTAAACCCAGATGTCCACTTACACTGAGTCATACTTGAACATCTGAACACTGCTGGAGGTAAAAAGATTACATTATAGCTGTGCTGGTTGAATTCTGTTTGAATTAATGACCACAGGTCTCAAATTTCATATCTTCTCTTACCTCTAAAATTCTTGAGAAGACACTCTAAGCTGATGAGTTGGTCTCATATAGAAAAAAATAGATGTGTTGCTGTTCCTATATAAAGTTCCACCCTTCCGCTGTGCTCTGGAGAAACCATAGTCTAGCTGGGTAAGTGACATGTCATCTTCAGTAAGAGATGGGTTAAAGTAGAGTCCCCACTGGCCCAAATCAGAATAGTTCTAATCCTCAGCCCCCTTCCCAGAGTTTGTCAGTCAGAGATTAGTGTAGTAGCGTTAGTCACTCCATCATGTCCGACTGTTTGTGACCCCATGGACTGTAGCCTGCCAGGTTCCTCTGTCTGTGGGATTCTCCAGGCAAAAATAGTGGAGTGGGTTTCCATTCCCTTCTTCAGGGAATTGTTCTGACCCAGGGATCGAACCTGGGTCTCCTGCCTTGCAGGCAGTGTTTTTAACATCTGAACCATCAGGGAAGCCCTGTCAATCAGAGATTGAGTCCCCTCAGATCATGTTAGTTTTTCTCAGTGACAGTCTCCACTGACGACTGCAAGTTCTTTTCTCCTCACATTTGTCTGTTGCATTCAGAACCACCGGAAGGGGGCTCATGGCTGCCAGCACTGATGGTGACCGTTGTGGGGACACCGATATCTGTTTCAGAGACGACCTTCCCACAGTCTCTTAAATTCACTAAACTCTGGAAGTTAAAGCACTTCTGATTCTCTACAGGAGTAGGAAGAACATCCTCTGTATCTCTGAGGATTTTTTGCCGTGCACCCCGCCTACTTCTGAGTCCCTTCTAGTAGCTAAGTACTCATGCTTGCCCTCCCCTTAAAATTCTCAGAAAACTTTTATTCCTCCTTCTAAAAAAGAGCAAACATGGGATTAATTAGTGTTTTGGTACTGTTTTGTGAAAGCAGAAAATCATGGGGCATTTTGCCAGATACAATATCCATTTCCTCAGTGATGGATGATAGAAGTCTGTTAAACTGGGTAACATTTAGATTGTTTCTCTCAGTCTCATCCTTGTGGGGGTGTCATACGTTAGCCACACGGCCCCTGACACTCCCAGCGAGAGGGCTGGGGCTCTGCTCCTCATTTGTTAAATTAAAAGGATTGGTCTAGAGGATTTTTAAGGGCACTTCTAGCTCTGGAATTTTAATTTTAAGAAACATCTTGAACGATACCATGCATAAAAATCTTTTAAAAATGTTTAAAGGTCCATGAATAGAAAATCCTAAGAAAGCATGCCAGAGGTCCCTGAATTTGAGTCTTCAACAGCCCATCAATTTCCTGGTACAAAGGCCAATCTATGAAATAATCACAACATCTATCTTCCGATGGATCCCAGCTGATTAAGTCACTACGGAGACAGGAGGCAACGTTTTTGCACATGTTCACCATGGACATCAGGGGGAAATGGAAAAATTCAAAGCTAGGGTGGTGCTGGTGGGTGGTCCTTCCCTTGAATAGTGATAAGAAAGCAAACTTAGATGCAGATTCTTTTTTTTTTTTTTTAATTGGAGGATAGCTGCTTTACTTTTTTTTTTTTTTTGCTGTACAGCAAAGTGAGTCGACCATATATATACATATATCCCCTCTTTTTCGGATTTCCTTTCCATTTAGGTCACCACAGAGCATTGCATGCAGTTCCCTGTACTGTCCAATCGGTTCTCATTAGTTATCTATTTTATATATAGTAGTGTATATATGTCAATCCCAATCTCCCAATTTTTCTCACCCCTCTATCCCGCACTGGTTTTCATATGTTTGTTCTCTATGTCTGTATCTCTATTTCTGCTTTGCAAACAGATTCATCTGTACCATTTTTTTAGATCTCACGTATATGCATTAATATATAATACTTGGTTTTCTCTTTCTGATTTTTTACACTCTTTCTGAGAGTCTCTAGGTCCATCCACGTCTTTAAAAGTGGCAGTTTCATTCTTCTTATGGCTGACTAAAATTCCATTGTATGTATGTGCCACATGTTTATCCATTCCTCTGTCGATGGACATTAGGTTTCATGTCCTGTCTTTTGTAAATAGTGCTGCAATAAACTTTGGGGTGCATGTATCATTTGGAATTACACTTTTCTCTGGATATATGCCCAGGAGTGGGATTGCTGGGTCGTATGGTATTTCTTGTTTTAGTTTCTTAAGGAACCTCCACACTGTTCTCCAATAGTGGCTGCTCCAAGATTAGGAATGGCAGATTCTAATTGTAGACACCAAGTGTGTGACATTGCATATGTCTCTGAGCTTTGCTTTCTTACTTTGTAAAATAGTAATAAAAATAATTCTCTGGCATGTTCCTAGTGCATGCACTAAGAACTTAACATGCTATCAATAATAATGTGCACGTGTGTGTGCACAGTTGCTTTGTGTCCGACGCTTTTTGGCCTTAGGGACTGTAGTCTGCCAGGCTCCTCTCTCCATGGGATCCTCTAGGCAAGAATACTGGGGTGGGTTTCCATGCCCTCCCCCAGAGGATCTTTCCGACCCAGGGATCGAACCCATGTCTATTGTGTCTCCTGCTTTGGCAGGTGGATTCTTTACCACTAGCGCCACCTGGGAAGCCCATCAATAATAATAATACTTACTATTGATTATTATTTTGGTTGAGTATCAAGAAGAGAGATTAAAGGAGGGTTTCTTCAAGGTTGATGATAGATTCTGGGATCCAGGGGTCTTTCTTGATACTCCTGATGTCAGGTATACAGACAGCCACTTGGCTTGTTAAGCTTAATCCTAATTTTCAACCTCACATCCTGTCTCCTCTAGACCCTCATAGCTTCTCTACCTCAGAATCAACCTCCAAGAAGACTTTATCTTTGCAATTTCCACTGCTGGGCTAAGGTAAAACCCAAGATGCTGGCTCTGGCTCCCTCTGAAAGGCTGTACAGGATACACATGCTCCTTGCTCCACAGGCCATGAGCTTTCCTCTTCCCCCAAGACAGCAGAAGGGTCTTTGCTCCACATTTTTCCCCCAGATCCTGATTCCCTGATTCTTTGGGCATCTCGAACTGTTGAAAAGCTTAGCTGTTGTCCCAGCAAGAAGCCAACGACTGTGCTGGGCCTTCAAACTTTTATGTTCTGACAGAATAATGTAAATCCTGCAGACTCTGAGCTGCTAATCCCCTGAGCAAGGCATTCTTGGCTTTCTGACTGAGAATTAGCCTAGTGACTTTGCAGAATTAGAACGAGTATTGGACCTGACCTTGGGAGATCTGGGTTCCAATCTCAGTTCTGCCGGTCAGTAATAACCACGTGACCTTGGGCAGAGAGATTTACCTTCCTGATCCTCAGTTTCTGATTAGTGAGATGAGGTTGATAATAGTATCTAGAAGGAGGTAGAACTCTATTTGTTGGCAAAAATACTCTGATATACCTTTAAGTAAAAAGGAAGCTATACAGTGTTATGTCTAGCATGATCAGTTTTGGGAAAGGAAAGCATGTATTGACAGCAAAAGACTGGAAAGGATATTCACCAAAATGTTTGGAGTTATTGCTGGGAAATAAAATAATTACTGATAATAATTACTGATTTGTAATTACTTTCTTGGAGGATTATTGTTTTTGTAATCAGAGATGTAAGAGCAAAGATGAAAGGTGTTTCTGTTCTTTTAAAAAAACAATGCACTATCCTCAAGGTTTTGGCAAGTTTAGGAGGAGATGTACAAATTTCTATAAGGCACTAGGAGAAGAGCTGGGTGAAAAGCTCTAGATGGGCTACTGGCGTCAGACTTTCTGGAATGACGGCAGGCTGAGAGGTGAGGAACCCTTCAGCAGGGACATGAAACTTTAGGTCTTAAGATGACAGAAAAAACCCAGACGTGCTTGATGATTTCAAGCAGTTATTTAGGTACCTCACCAGCATCATTTGTTTAGCATTACAAAATGGTCACTACCTAAAAAATTATATTTAAACATCTTTAAATTTCTATAATCTTATAAAAATGTTGTCCCAAGTAATTAGGCTCTAATTAAAATAAATAAATTTAAATTAAAAAAAATTTTGTCCCAGTTCCTATTTATTTATATTAGTAAATAAGGTATTAGGAATCTTTTTAGCATTGAGCTTAAGAACTTGGCAAATATTAAATGTATCTCAAGAAGAGCAATGTTCATATCCATGTTGTATAGATCTACCTCCATACACATGTTTATATATTCATAGACATATGTATAATTAATTTTCCTTATTGTCTGTTGGTATAAATATTAAAAGTGCAGCATAAGAGAGGAAACATTCCTATTCACTTGAACCAGCAGTCCTAATATTGGACACAAGCAAGAAGACAAAAACTAATTTCTCCAGAAAGTAGTTTCCTTGGAGTATGGAAATAACTGCCAGGCAGGACCCCGCCTTGATCAGATGCTGGGAGAATTCCTGGTGCAAAGGGAGGGACCATTTGCTGACATGAGCAGCTGACCTGGCCAGAGGTGGTGCCAGTCCACCCCAAGAACCGTGGCTTCAGAGGTCTCAGCTTGACTTTATCCTGTCAATTTCAGGTATAAATGGTTACTAAATGTTCTAGAAAATGGGACATCCAGGGGAGCTCCTGAAAGATCAAAGCAACCTGCATGAGGGTGGGGGTAAGGGGTGGGGCATAGCCAGAAGCCACCAAGCAAGTTTGGGGTCTTCAGTGAAGGGCCACATCAAACCATTCAGTTTTATCTCTAGTCCCTCTCCATGCATTCAACTCATAGCCATTCTGAGCTACTGAATGTACATGCATTCTTAAGTCTTTGTGCTTGCTGCTGCTACTGCTGCTAAGTCGCTTCAGTCGTGTCCGACTCTGTGCAACCCCATAGACGGCAGCCCACCAGGCTCCCCTGTCCCTGGGACTCTCCAGGCAAGAATACTGGAATGGGTTGCCATTTCCTTCTCCAATGCATGAAAGTGAACAGTGAAAGTGAAATCGCTCCGTCGAGTCCAACTTTGTGCGACCCCATGGACTGCAGCCCACTAGGATCCCCCGTCCATGGAATTCTCCAGGCAAGAGTACTGGAGTGGGGTGCCATTGCCTTCTCTGGTCTTTGTGCTTGGAATGTGTTAAAACTTTTTCATATAGTTTGTTGCTTTGACTTCTGGCAAATATTTTCATCATTAACAACACTGCTCTAGCTCTCTGCTCTTATTCTAGCTTTACTGCTGCTCTTGTTTCAAAATTTCTTGCATTTTAAAAAAATGGAAGTTATTTGTTTACTTATATCTTTGAATATTCTAAACATAGTTATTTTGAAGTCTTCTAAAAGACTAGTCCATGGAATTAATTTCATCTGGTGTGAATTCCTGCTCTGATTTTATTGGCTATCTTTGGAGCATTAAGTTTTTCGTCCTGTGTTTTGAAATTTGGATTTGCAGTCTCATATTGTGTATGATTTTTTGTGTACTATTTTCTCTCTCTCTCTCTCTCTCTCTCTCTGTCATTCTGGGCTCACCTAGGGCTTTTCCCTCAGTGGTCCCCAGTCCAGAATCAGATTTAATGGGAGCTGAGGGTTTCTGCTTGGGGTGGGGAGGGGATGTTTCAGACCCAGTCATCAGGCCAGTGGGCATTTGGTTCTCTTCCTAGTGGTGAGGTGCTTCCTTTCCTCTGTAGCATTCCTGTGTCTCAGTCCCATGGAATGGTAGTCCAAGGTAGCTGGGGAGAAATAATAGGTTTTACTCAGTGAGAGGAGAGTGTGGAATCTTGCCTTAGTCCTGCCTTGGAGCAGAAAAAGTGAAAGTCGCTCAGTCATGTCTGACTCTGTGATCCCATGGACTGTAGTCCACCAGGTTCCTCTGTCCATGGGGATTCTCCAGGGAATAATACTGGAGTGGGTTGCCATGCCCTCCTCCAGGGGATCTTCCCAACCCAGGGACTGAACGCAGGTCTCCTGCATTGCAGGCAGATTCTTCACTGTCTGAGCCACGCTTGAAGAAGAGACACTGCCTATAACCCCTGTTGTGACATCTCTGCTTCCATAAGCCTGAAGCCCAGCCAGCTTGTCCCCGGATGTTTCAGTTCCACTTCTAGTCCATCACGAATATGTCTTGGTTTCCATAGTGACTCTGTCTTTTTGTTCTCTATTTTGCATTTCCCTGATAGCTCAGCTGACAAAGAATCTACCTGAAATACAGGAGACCCCAGTTCAATTCCTGGGTCAGGAAGATCCCCTGGAGAAGGGGTAGGCTACCCTCTCCAGTATTCTTGGGTTTCCCTTGTGTCTCAGCTGGTAAAGAATCCGACTGCAATGCGGGAGACCTGGGTTCGATCCCTGGGTTGGGATGATCCCCTGGAGAAGGGAATGGCTACCCACTCCAGTATTCTGGTCTGGAGAATTCCATAGACTGTATAATCCATGGGGTCGAAAAGGGTTGGACACAGCTTATTGACTTTGACTTTCACTTGCATTTTCCTCTGCACCATGAACAGAAAGGGTAGGCAGGCTTGACAGTAACTGTATCACTTTGACCGATTGGATCTTCCCCTTTGAGTTACTGAATGTTTTCATAAGTCTGGAAATTATTCTCAAGTAGAGGTCATGTTCCATTTTTCAGTCTCAGTCTTTATTGAAGTTTTTCCTTGTCTGCTGAGAATGCCAATAATTAGGAGAGGACTGAAGACACGAGAATGTGGCCACCCATGTGGGGATTTCTCTTCCACTCAGGAGGAGACTGACAGCTTGCTGTCTTGGACGTCTAGAGCCAGCTGGTTTAGCAGATGCCCGTCCAACTGGTCAGTGAGTCCTGGGCCCAGCTCCTGCTGTATGTAAGGGCTGTGAGGGCAGTCCAAGGGGCCAGGGCCTGACGAGTCCTCCTTCTCCCCAGCTTCTTGGTTGCCTCTTTGCATCTCTAGTTCTTGCTCTGATCAGGGGGATGTTTGGGAGTCTGGAGGCTGGGAGTGGGCAGAGGCAGTGTGGTGGTCTGCCTGATCCATTGCAGGATTTTGCACCTGGATCGTAGGTGGTGGAGGATGGGGAGGAACTTCCCCAAGTCCTGACTTTGGTCTTGGCCTCACAGCAGCCCTCAGAGATGCCTCAAGGATTCAGGTCAATGTGTGGCTCCCATCTCTAGTGTCAACTCTCCTCAAAATGCTTATTTTGTCAGTTCAAAAGGGAGTTGGGTGAAGGAGGAATGCAAGCTGCATGGTGCCTTGGAAGTAAGTTTGATGCATGCATGCTAAGTCGCTTCAGTTGTGTCTGACTCTTTGCAACCCTATGGACTGTAGCCCACCAGGCTCCTCTGCCTGTGGCATTCTCCAGGCAAAAATACTAGAGTGGGTTTCCATGCCCTGCTCCAGGGATCTTCCTGACCCAGGGATCGAACCTGTGTCTCTTATGTCTCCTGCATTGGCAGGTGGTTTCTTTACCACTAGTACCATTCAGGAATCCCATATTTGATAATATGTCTTAAACGTCTTTGCATGCCTTATGGGACCTAGGATGGGGCAGAGAATAATAGCTTTTCAGATATTATTTGGTTGATTGAAAATCTAGGTGATTTTCTTATCTGAAAACAAGAAGTTTAATTTCTCTTTGCAACAAACAGATGCAACACAAATGTGTGGCCAGTTCTGTGGGGCTTCTCTCAAGTGCCAACCCATTTTGTGATGTCCTGTTTTTGCCAGGATCTTTCTTGTGGCAAGTGACACCGGAAGATGTTGTCACCAGTTGGCTCACTCCCACACCTAGAGGATCCAGAGGTGAAACAGGCCACAGGCACACCTGGGTGTGAGACCGTCAGCCATCAGCACCCTCTCTTCCACTTTCTGACTCTGCTTTCCTGCTGGACTGGCTTCACTCCTTTCTGCTGTTGGAGACAGTAGAGAAGAACGGTTGAAAGTACAGCTCTCGGGGATGACTCCTCTGTGACCTTGAGCAAGTTGATTAACCTCTCTGGTCCTCAGTTTCATCATCTAGAGAAATACTGTGATACTAATGGAGATCCACTCATGAGTTGTTGTGAAGCTTATATTAGTGGGGGTGCACTAACCTTCGCGGCAGTGCCTGGTCCATAGTAATCAGTGTGTGAGATTTTTCCCATGATGTTGTTGTTTTCTGTCTACAGATTGGGGGGAAGGACATGGCCTTAGATGCTGGCAGGTGTACATTATCGCAGTCCAGAGGAAAGAAGTTTCCCTGTGTCAGCATTCACGTACACAGGTCTCTGGGGGAATCTCACTTGTTCTTCTTGGTTCACATGCCCAGACCCTTGAATCCATTGCCATGGCCAGGGTTGAAGGTTACTGTGATTGACAGGTCCACCGTAATTACAGGGACTTGGGGAACAACAACTCCCCAGTGGTGGGAAGGATTTTAGCATTTACCCTTCCGTTTACTCACTGAATGTTGATTACTGGTCTGTTAGGGGCCAGGTCCATTTCTGAGCCTTGGGGTTGCATTACTGGTGAGAGAGACGAGTTCTCTGCCCTCATAGAACTTATGTTCTGCTGATTGGAGGAGGAGTCACACAGTGTACAAATAAATGAAAGGAAATATTGAATGTGGTAAGTGTTATGTTTAATATATAATATGGCTTCTCTGATGGCTCAGATGGTAAAGAATCTGCCTGCAATGCAGGAGACCTGGGTTCGATCCTTGGTTCAGGAAGATCCCCTGGAGAAGGGAATGGCAAGCCACTCTGGTTCTTGCCTGGAGAATCCCATGGACAGAGGAGCCTGGCAGGCTACAGTCCATGGGGTGGCAAAAGAGTTGGACATGACTGAGTGACTCACACTTTCACTTTCAAGGAGATGTGTGGGAGGGTGACTTGGGTGGTCAGAAGAAGCATCTCTGAGTAGGCCACCTTGAAGCCGAGACCTTTGTGCCAAGAAGGAGCCACCATGCATCATTGTGCATGCATTTCAGGCAGATGCATCAAACTAGTTCAGTGGCCCCATGGCAGGGACGAGCTTTGGGTGTTTGAGAATGAAAGTGGCAGAAAGTGTGGCTGGAACTCACTAAGCTGAGGAAGAGGGGTTTGTACCCAGGTAAGGTGGAGAAGCATAACCAGGGATCATTCACTGCGTCTCTTAAGAAACTAATGTTGTCCAAAGAGCTTTCTGGCTGCCTTGAAGGAGACAGGAGTGAGAATAGGAGAGGAGTCAGGAGGTGGCCGCAGTGTCCAGATGAGAGTGAGGGCAGTGTGATAGCTGCAAGTGAGGAAGGGTCTGGATATGATTGGAGATCAGAGGTAGGGCGGGCAGGACTGGTCGATGGATTGGATGTGGGGGAAGGGATTGAGGATGACATCTGGGCTCCTGCTTTGAGCTGGGTGGACCCTGGTGTCCTTTAAAAAGGAGGGGAAGATTGGAGGGAGAAAGGGAAAGAAAATCTAGAGTTCTGTGTTAGATTCGCTGAGTTAACTGATTTTCAGCAATAACCAGGTGGAGATAGAAAGTCGTCACTTAGGAGCATGCATCAGGAATTTGGGGTAGAGGGCAGACTGGAAATGGAGTCCTCAGCAGGTAGATGATATTAAAACCAGGCAGGATGAGATTGTCATGGGAGCTCATGAGGATGGAGAAGAGATAAGAAGCCAGGACAGAGCTGGGAAAGAGGGAAGGAGGGAGTGCTGTTCACAATAAAAGAATACGATCAGCCCTGTTTCCTGAGAAAGGTGAGGCATCTTGGGTGTAAGATTCTTCAAGGGAGGGAAAAGAATTCCTTTGATCCTCCTGGTGGCTCACCTTCACCAGGCTTGTTCCTGAAGCTGGATGCGTCAGCTTTGAACAATCTTGCTTATTTCTCAGGCATTAGTTTTATCAGTTGCTGTAGCTCTTGCTGCAGTTGGGGGCAGTTTTGCATATTGGTAGGAGTTATTCAACATTTAGGAGATTAAACCAGTCAATCCTAAAGGAAATCAACTTTGAATTTTCATTGGAAGGACTGATGCTGAAGCTCCCATACTTTGCCCGCCTGATGCAAAGAGCTGACTCATTGGAAAAGATTGAAGGCAGGAGGAGAAGCGGGTGGCAGAGAATGAGATTGTTGGATGGTATCACTAACTCAATGAACATGAGTTTGAGCAAACTCCAGGAGACAGTGAAGGACAGGGAAGCCTGGCATGCTGCAGTCTATGGGGTCACAAAGTGACTTAGAGACTAAACAATACCACTGAGGAACTCTGGATTTGCAATCTGTTCTCTTAGAGGGGTCCTAGGCAGGTCCTGCTTCGATGCGGAAGTTTGAGGGGTCTGAGAAGAGATTACTTGAACTCTGTCTGCTCATTTCAACAACACAGTTGTATACTTCGCTGTTTTATACAGCAGTCTGTGGGAGATGGTGTTGCATCATTTGAAGATAGAACTCTGCAGCCACAGAAGTGTGAACAGCCTCGATAGAACATCAGCTTGTTGAAGGCAGAACTCCTCCTTGGCACCCAGCAGACACTCAGTAATCGTTCGTTGAGTGGAGTCATAGCAGAAGTCTGAGGGCTTGCAGGGTAGTAGCCCTAACACAGAGGCTGTGTCCCACAGGGCGGCAGATTCTCAGCCTCTAATTGTACATCAGAGGTGATTACTGTGGCTGCAAAAACTTCCTATGCAGCATGGAAACAATTACATTAAAATGCAGTTGGAAATTCCAGTAATCTCCTTGGAGTAGACAAATAAACTTTGAAATCGTTTACAAATGATGCACCAGATCTGCGCGGCATCTGCCCACTGTAGGAGGAGAACGGGTTTCTTCCACGAGGCTTTTCATGTGATGACACTGCTGCTTTCTCGTGATGAGGGAGTAAAACAGGAGGAGCTTGCTGGGCCGACCCTGTGCTGGACCTGGAGTCTGAGCATCCTCCCTGTGTGTGCGTGAGGATGCGGAGAGCTGGTCCTCCTGCCCAGCGCTGGCCTTTCCCTCCATGGAAACTGCTCTGATGTGAGATGGGGGTGAGCATGCTGGCCACCGCTCAGCTCCTGGGAGGATGTTTTCTCAGCTTTGCCTTTGCGAGGCTGGTGACAGGAGGCTGCCCTTTGACAGGCTTTGATGACAAGCCAAGACGCTAGGAGAGCCTGTCCCAGACATAGTCTCCCGGCATGGCCTTAGGCTTGGCCCCCAAGCCAGGAAGGAGGCGAATCAGGGTGGCCACATTGTACATGAGGGGCACATTCCTGACGGCCTTGCCTAATTCAAATCTTACATAATTCAAGACTAATTTTCCTATAAATAACTCTTTGATAAATAAAATTATTAGAGTGTATAATATGGAGAAAATGCATTCTTGAAGTGTGTACATTTCTACTTATGGAGTCTGGGGCATATTATATGACATTCCTGGGCAGCCATGTCAACAGAAAAATTTCCATTATCCTTGAATGTATATGACTATTTTTTGCAAACTTAAAGGTGTAACCGCTTTAGCACTGGGTTTACTTTTCTAGTATTCTCTGCGGCCGTTGTTTCCATGCTGCTTGCTAAATTAGCAGTGGTGCTTGTCTGGTTTTCTTCATAGGGTGTTATCATAGCTCATTTCTGTTCCAAGGTATTATTGCTGCTTATCACTTAATGAATGCTTGGATGATATTGTTCTAAGATAGGAAAAGGTTTTCAGTTATAATAATAGTAAATGTGAATGAACTCACACAAGTCGTGAGCACAAATACAACAGCACAATTTATGGGATATTGTTAGAAGATGGTGGGCTGCTCTGCTTAATAGCTAAAATCGTTCTAACATGTGATCTTAATGTGAAACATAGTTTATAATCCCTTCAGCCAGATAGCTTGGAAATGATGTGATCCCAGTGGAATTTCCAAAAAAAGCTGGAACACTTGCATTGTTCCAAAATTTGTATACAGAGTTAATTTTTTAAATTTTGTGCTATTTCAAATTTGGAGAATTCAAATTCACATAGTATTCATGCTATTATTAGCTAGGATTCTTTTGGTTGTAGATTATGGAACAACTATCTCAAAATCTCTTAAATAAATGAGGGAATGTATTGTAAGGACATCAGTGTTTCTCAGAGAAGTCTTGGTGCCCTGTACCTGGGCTTCAGGAACAGCTGGAACCAGGGGCTTGAAAGCTGTCAGGGCTTTTCCCTTCTTAGTTTTTGCTTTTGTTTCTACAGAACTGGCTACACCACTTGTAGGTTTCCTTGCAAAGTGAAATAAAGGCCCCTTGTTCAAAAAGCAGAAAAAACGATTTTCCTTATTTCCATAATATTAAAAAAATGAATTTCATAAACATTTAATAATAAACTCTGTGCCACATTTCGTGCTAGGAAGCGGAGGGGTGGGTGGGTGAGGTGGTTACCACAGGAAGGAGACATGGGCCATGCCCTCATGTAGCTCACAGTCCAGTGAGGGTCTGGAAGGAGCTGTCTTTGAATTTCAAGTCACAGACAGAGCGATGAAAATGTTTGTGGGCTCTGCTGTCTTCAGCATTGGGAGTTGCCCATCCCACTTTGTTTTAAACTTCCCAGGTCAACCATAGTATAAGGACATAGTGAATAGATGGAATTCATTCCTCCTCTCAAGGATCTTACTTATCCAAAAAGGCTGACAGGTCAATCTCTGCATTCCTTTGCAAGAAATACATGCATTTACCTATCACAGAAAAAGTAAGAATACTGCTCGAAAAGACCAGGGAGTAAAACTGCCCAGGGATGTCCACGTGTGAGTGCTTAGTTGTTCAATCATGTCTGACTCTTTGCGATGCTATGGATTGTAGCCCGCCAGGCTCCTCTGTCCATGGCATTTTTTAGGCAAAAATACTGGAATGTGTTGCCATTTCCTCCCCCAGGGGATCTTCCCAATCCAGGGATGGAACCTGAGTCTCCTGTGGCTGCTGCCTTGGCGGGTGAATTCTTTACCACTGAGCCACCTGGGAAGCCAAAGATGTCCATAGCCTTTCTTTAAACCTCTCATGGGTTTTTTATTTGCTATTTAATTCTGCTCTCTTCTGGGCACAGAGATACTTGCAGGGCAGGTAGGACCCTCGTTTAGTGTGGGCTCTGTGACTCAGTGTGTGAGATGTATGTATTCCTGCAACCCTCCCGGCGTGGGAAGGAGGGAGCAGGGGTCACTGACTCAGGGCAGAAGAGGGGACAGCCCAGAGTCTCTTCAGGGAAGGTGGAGAGGTGACAGGAGGCTCTGAGTCTCTCTGCACAATCCACTGTCTATCAGACTCCATTACTGTCTAAGTTTCTTAGAACTGCAGTAACAGGTAGCACATCTGTGTGGCTTAGATAACAGAATATATGTCTCGAAGTTCTGGTGGTGTCTGCAGGGCTGGTTCCTTTTTGTGAGAGTGAAGCTGTTCTGTGCCCCTCCCCTAGCTCCTGGTGGCCTTAGCTAATCTTTGACTTGAAGAAGGTGATCTCCTTGTACCTTCACATCATCCCCTTTCCGTACGTGTCTGTCTCTGTGTTCAAATTTCCTTTTTATAAGGACACCAGGCATGTTGGATTAAGTCCCACCTCATTCCAGTGTGATCTCATCTTAATTTAACTAATTACATCTGCAACAGCCTTATTTCCAAATAAGGTCACATTCTGAGGCGCTGGAAGTTAGGACCTCAACATAGAAAACTTGGAAGGGGGAACGGAGTTCAACTCAGACCACTTGCCAAACACAAACTCAAAGATCCAATTAAGAATTTCAAAACGGCAACTGCCCAGCGTTAATCCCCAGGCATGGGCTTGCCTCAGGATCTCAGGGCCCTGGGGGCTCCACGGAGTGTTCACCCTGTTCGCCTAGCATGGCTCACGTGGCCGAAAACGTGACTCTTTAGCTGTAACTCCTTGGAGAGATATGACGGTCTTCTCTGACTCCTGGGTACACATGTTATGGGATTTTATCTTTGAACCTGGGGTTGGTACCAGGGCCCCCAGCAGAAACCCTTAGGCACTGAGTCTGTGTTCCAAAGACAGTTGTCAACAAGCAGTCAGCTGGCTGCTCACGCTGCTCCCCTCCCTGACCAGAGCTTACTAGCAGCTGGCAAAACTGTTTCCGCTTTTATCCCCAGCACCCGCATCTGCCCACCCCACAGACTTCATAAGCTGAGGGCTGGAGAGGGAGAGGGGGGCAGGATGTCTGGGGCAGGGTCCTTGTCTTTGGGTGAATTGCCGTGGGATCCTGGCTGGTCTCTCCTTGAAACACAGAGGACATCAGTAACTAGTCTGGGTCAGCAACAGAAGAAGCCAAAACCTGTAGTCATCAGCCTACAAGCATGGGCAGTTAACTCTATTCTGCTCTTTCCCCCACGCCAGACCAGGGAAGTGAGGGGAGGAGATACCCCAGTGCCAGAGGAGACTCCCCCTGCAGGGTGCCAGAGTGAAGGAAGAGTGAAGAAGGAACCCATCTCTGTTCCTGGCTGATGCAGAGCTCCCTTGCGCACCGAGGGAGCAGCTGAGCTGATAATGCAAGGACAGCTCTAGTAGCAGCTCTGGAACAAGAGGTGTCATTTGGAGGGACACTGAGTGTATGATGCCTGGCATGAGGGTGGACCTGTGGTGACCAGGTACCCCGTGGGATAAGAAGAGGACCTGGAATAAAAACAAGCAGAATTTAGGGTAAATCAACAGGAGGGCTCACTTGTTAGCTCATTGGTCAGGAGTTTGTGTAGACCATGCTGTAGAGTCCACTAAAGGATACAGAAATGGGAGGATATCTTTATCATTGTGTAGAGCTTCTCTGGAGGCTCAGATAGTAAAGAACCTACTTGTACTGCAGGAGACCCCGGTTCCATCCCTGATTTTGTAAGATGCCCTGTAGAAGGGAATTTCTGCATAAGCTTAGTATTCTAGTTCCTTCCAAGAGGTATTGTCAGTGAGTCTTCTGACATATCCTCTCCTTTATATATGACAATACACAGTTCTCTAAGATGGGGATGCTCTGTCTGACATTTTTTCTACCTAAGTTTACTGAATATTACAAAAGCAGTTGCTAGATCCTGTTCATTTAACCTCTGTAATATCTCTTATGAAAGTGAAAGTGTTAGTTGCTCTGGCGTGTCCGACTCTGCAACCCCATGGACTGTAGCCCGCCAGGCTCCTTTGTCCCTGGAATTCTCTGAGGAAGAATACTGGAGTGAGTAGCCATTCCCTTCTCCAAGGAATCTTCCCAACCCAGGTATCAAACCTCGGTCTCTGACATTGCAGGCAGATTCTTTGCCATCTGAGCTACCCAATTCTTTACCATCTGGCAAGCCCCAAATCCTTAATAGCTGTTGTTTTTTATCAGATACTTCAAGAAGCTCCCCTTGCTTCTGGTCTCTCCCCACAATTCTGAATCCTTCAATGGAAATGACTTTGCTAGAAAGAAAGCATCTGTTGAATTAATTTACATTAATCCTTGAATGACTGACAGGCCCTTGATAATCCTGAAAGTTATTTGCATTTTAAAGGGTTCAGATCAGATCAGATCAGTCACTCAGTCGTGTCCGACTCTTTGCGACCCCACGAATCGCAGCACACCAGGCCTCCCTGTCCGTCACCAACTCCCGGAGTTCACCCAGACTCAACGTCCATCGAGTCAGTGATGCCATCCAGCCATCTCATCCTCTGTCGTCCCCTTCTCCTCCTGCCCCCAATCCCTCCCAGCATCAGAGTCTTTTCCAATGAGTCAACTCTTCGCATGAGGTGGCCAAAGTACTGGAGTTTCAGCTTTAGCATCATTCCTTCCAAAGAAATCCCAGGGCTGATGTTAACCCATTACTTTTGAAATAGTAGTTTTTCCAAACTGCTTAATAAGTACACATGTAAGATGTCAGATCTAAGGTGGAAATAGTTTGGTGCAGAGTGGAAACATGTCGCCAGGCTGACCCTGCCTGTCATTACTCAGTTAGGCCCCTGTGCTCTGGAGCCAGACTGCTTGGGCTCCTGCTAACTCGGTGATTTGGGCTATAGTTAATCTATGAAAGAGGTGAATGATATAGTATGTCCTTATTTTGTTGTTGTAAGGATTAAGTATGATAATTCCACTTATTTATTTATCTGGCACAAATTTAGAGTTCAATAGATGCTAGTGCTCAGATGCTGAAGCTGAAGTTCCAGTACTTTGACTATCTGATGGAAAGAGCCAACTCATTCCCTGAGGCTGGGAAAGATTGGGGGCAAAAGGAGAAGGGGGCAACAGAGGATGAGATGGGTGGATGGCATCACTGACTCAGTGGACATGAGTTTGAGCAAAGTCTAGGAGACAATGGAGGACAGGGAAGCCTCGAATTGCTGCAGTCCATGGGGTGGCAAAGAGTTAGACACACTTAGTGACTGAACAATGACAACAACAGATGTTAGCTATTGTCATGTACCTGCTTTTCCATACTTAGTCATTATCATGTACCTGCTTTTCCATACTTAGTCCCTTGCTCTACTTTGAAAGATGTTGCTTCTGTGTTTGTTTACTTTTTCCTTGTGGTTGGTGGCATGATGAAGGGGGTCAATCAGTGGTTGCGTGTGTTTGCGCCTAGATGTCCATTTAAAAAATGTTTAAATCAGTTTGTTTCTCCTCTTGTTGCAGAGTTCTGTCTTGTAGGGCATTTGCTCTTCTTTGTTCTTTTTCAGTACACTCTTCACTGTTCTTGGCTCATTACTCATTGATACAACTTTTAGACTCAATTTGTGAAATTTCATACAAAAAGTTATGATTTTAGTTGGAATAACATTATATCTATATATAAATTTGCAAGAAAACTGACACTTTTACAAAACTGAGCCCTCTAACCCTAAGCGTTCATTAAGTCACTGTTTACTATATTTAGTGAAATTTTTATGGTTTCCTTCATAAAATGATTTTCATATCTTGTGTTGGATTGATTCCTAAATATTTTATGTTTTTGATGGTGTGGTAAACGATATGTTTTAAAATTTCATTTAAACTCTTTCTTGCTAGTGTTTGGAAATAAAATTAACCTTTAAATATTGATTTTGTATGCAAAAGTCTTGTTAACATTAATTCTAATGGCTGTCTTTAACTTCTTTTGGGCTTTCTGTTTGGGAATCATACCACATTTGGATAGACATTTTTATTTCTGACTCTCAGTTTTTTATCTATTTTTTTCTTTTCTTGCCTCACAGCTCTGGCTATGATTTCTATAGTCAGTCAAAGAAGTGAGAATTACATTCTTGTTTTGTTCCTGATTTTAAAGGAAAAGAGGTCTCCTATAGATTTTTTAATTGAGAATCAGAGGAATTATCTTCTATTACTTGCTTACCTACTTATTTGTATTATTATGAGTGGGTATTAAAGCCTATTTAATACTTTTTTATACATTGAAATATTTAATATCAATATTGAAATATTGATCATTATATATTTTCTACATTGTTGGATTCAATTTGTTAATATATTAATTTTTCAATAATATCCTTGTTAAATTTTAAAATTAAACTCAGCCAGACCTTGTGGAATGATCTGGGAAGTATTCTCTTTTTTACTTCTCTCTGGAATGTTTTACATAAGACTGCAATTCTTTGTTCCATGAATATTTGTTAGTTTATTTTGTAAATCATCTGGGCCTTGTTTCATGGGTTGTGTTTTGTGAGTGTATATATTAGTGTGAGATATTTAAAATTCAGATTCCCTTTATCAGCTTTTGGACAATTAGAGTTTATTTTTTTCTTAAGTCAATTTTGGCAAGTTATGTTTTTCTAGGAATTTGTCAGTTTTCTCTGTTATCAAAGTTACTGACATGAAGGTATTCATTTGAATTTATGCTGCATTTTTTTCTTTCCTAGTGTTTACTTATGCCAAATCCCTCCATTTTTGGGGAAACAGTCTTAACAGAGTTTGTTGGGCTTTTTAAAGAACTAACTATTGACTTTGATATTTTATGGATTTCTGTTTATAATCTTAATTGTTTTCTTCCTCTTCCTTTCTTGAGATTTATTCTATCATTATTTTCTCTTAGTTTTTAAACTGAATGGTTAACTGTTTAATATTCAGCCTTTTTTCTTTTCTTTTAAAGGCATTTTGGCCCAGAAATTTTCCTATTAACACAGAATTATCTCCATCTTACATCCTATATGTCCCACATGATATATTAGGTGCTTTTTAATCATATAATTCTCTCTCTCTCTTTCTCTCTCTCTCTCTCTCTCTATATATATATACATATATATATGTTCTAATTTTGTCTTGGACTCCTCAGTTAGTTAGATACACATTTCTTAATTCCCAAACCTATGAGTGTTTCTAGTTATCTTTTTATTGAATTTGTAACTTTATTGCATTGTGATCTGAGCAGATCAGAGAATGTGATCTGTATGACAACAATACTGAGAAGTATATTGTGGTTTATTTTATGGCCAAGTATGTGTCAATTTTCATAAATGTTCCTTGTACATGAACTTAGAAATAATGTGTATTCTCCAGTCCTTGGATTTAGTGTTCTGTATTCATCTGTCCGATCAAATCTCTCATGGCATGTCCTATTGAAGGCAATTTGGCATTATGTAGCAAAATTACAAATGCATTTTCTCATTATTTCAGTATTTTCAGTTACAGATATAAGATAAATACTGATATGCTTTTTCAAGTGTGAGTTACAAATTCTTTAATATGCAAAGATACAATTGGTTTATCATAGCTTCTACCATAGCAAAAACAACTAAAATGTCCATTAATAGGGGACTATTTGTATAAACTGGATTTCCGCTTTACAACTGGTTGCTATGTAGGTGTAAAAAGAATCAGCAGGAGAATTCCAATCAACAAAGGTAGAAGGGATAAGGGGAATAGAACATATACATTAGAACATCACAGTAATGCTTGTTGTAGACAAGATACAGATTAATGCTAACATTAGTGAATGAAACTTTAAGGAGAAACAGGCTCTTTTTTAGCCTCAAATGATCTCTCTTAAAATATTAACTATTTGGTGCTCACAAATCAAGAAATGAGCATAACGTAGGTAAAGAAATTATGAAATTGCAATCAGACATAAATGGAGACTTGAGCAAATGAAAAGATACGAAGTTACAAAGATGTCAGTTAATTCGTAAGTAGGATTGCTATGTCTTGTTGGTAAGTTGACCCCTTTATTATTAATACTGTACGCCGTTCGTTTCTGTCCCTGCTAGTTATCTCTATTCTTGGCATCTGCTTTTACCTGATGGTAATATGAAAAGGCCTTTTAGGCCTGATTTGAACTGACGACTCTTTGGAATGGTCCCTGATGCTGGGAAAGATTGAGGGCAGAGGAGAAGAGGGTGTCAAAGGATGAGATGGCTGCACGGCATCACCAACGCAACGAACATGAACTTGGGCAAACTTCAGGAGATGGTGAGGGAGAGGGAAGCCTGGCATGCTGCAGTCCATGGGATCTCAAAGAGTCGAACCAACTGAGTGACTGAACAACAACAGTATGAAAAGGGCTTCCCTGGTGGCTCAGGTGGTAAAGAATCGGCCTGCAGTGCAGGAGCCCTGGGTTCGATCCCTGAGTTGTAAAGATCCCCTGGAGAAGGGAACGGCTACCTACTCCAGTATTCTTGCCTGGAGAATTCCATGGACAGAGGAGTCTGGTGGGCTACAGTCCATGGGATCACAAAGAGTATTATACACTGTTCATTTCTGAACCTGGTAGTCATCTCTACTCTGACATCTGCTTTTACCTGTTGGTAATATAGCCACTCCTGATTTCTTTTGACTAAGATTTGCACGGGTATCTTTGTCCATCCTTTAGCTTTTTACTTACCTATATGAATATATGAAGAAGGAAATGGCACCCCACTCCAGTACTCTTGCCTGGAAAATCCCATGGACGGAGAAGCCTGGTAGGCTGCAGTCCATGAGGTCGCTAGAGTCAGACACAACTGAACGACTTCACTTTCACTTTTCACTTTCATGCATTGGAGAAGGAAATGGCAACCCACTCCAGTGTTCTTGCCTGGAGAATCCCAGGGATGGGGAAGCCTGGTGGGCTGTTGTCTATGGGGTCGCACAGAATTGGACACGACTGAAGCGACTTAGCAGCAGCAGCAGCAGCATATCAATATATGTGAATTGAGTTTATTGTCAATAGCACCTAGTTGGATTATTTTTTTTTCAGACACTCTGCTGATTTTTGTTTGTTGGTTGATTTTGTCTGTCGTGTTTAGATGATTTACACTTAATGTGATTATATGTTAAGATTTATGTCTGACATTTTATGTTTTTGCTTTCTGCTTGTGCCTCTATATTTCATTTCTGTTTTCTTTTTTTCTCACTTTCTTGAGGGTTAAATTTATTTTTAGAATTTTATTTTGATTTACTTATGGTGTGTTTGAGTATATCTCTTTTGAGTAAAATTTTTAGTGGTTTCTTACAGCATTAAAATATAAGTAAATAACTTATCCGGCAGCTTAGTAATTTAAATGAAGTATAGACATCTTATTTCTTTTTAAATCTCTTTGAAAGTGAAAGTGAAAGTCACTCAGTCATGTCTGACTCTGTGACAGCATGGACTATACAGCTCATGGAATTCTCCAGGCCAGAATACAGGAATGGGTAGCCTTTTCCTTCTCCAGGGGATCTTCCCAATGCAGGGATCAAACCCAGGTCTCCCATATTGCAGGCAGATTCTTTACTGTCTAAGCCACAAGGGAAGCCCAAGAATAATGAAGTGGGTAGCCTATCCCTTCTCCAGGGGATCTTCCCCACCCAGGGATCAAACCAGGGTCTCCTGCATTGCAGGTAGATTCTTTACCAACTGAGCTATGAGGAAAGCTTACCTCTCCTCATTTAAAATTGCCTTAATTATTTCCTCTATATACAATACTTTGAGAACCACATCAGACAATGTTTAGAAAACCTTGAGAAGGAAAAAGAGAAGGAAAGTCTGTTGTACTCACCAATATTTTTGCTGTTTCAGTTGTTCTTTCTTCCTTCTTTCCTGGTATTCTAAGAATTCTTTTTTGAAATCTTTTTTTTTTTTTTCCCTGTTTGAAGAAATTCTCTTAACCATTCTTTTAGGATTGATCTGTTGGTAACAAACTCTCTTAGTTTTCCCTCATCTGAGAATTTTTTTTTCCTTTTTGTTTTTGAAAGAGAAATTTGCTGGGTGTTGGAGAAAGCTCTTAAGAGTCCCTTGGACCACAAGGAGATCCAACCAGTCCATTCTGAAGGAGATCAGCCCTGGGATTTCTTTGGAAGGAATGATGCTAAAGCTGAAACTCCAGTATTTTGGCCACCTCATGTGAAGAGTTGACTCATTGGAAAAGACTCTGGTGCTGGGAGGGATTGGGGGCAGGAGGAAAGGGGGACGACAGAGGATGAGATGGCTGGATGGCATCACCGACTTGATGGACGTGAGTTTGAGTGAACTTCGGGAGTTGGTGATGGACAGGGAGGCCTGGTGTGCTGCGATTCATGGGGTCGCAAAGAGTCGGACACGACTGAGTGACTGAACTGAACTGAACTGAAAAAAAAGTTCTTTTTTTTTCCAGTGCTTGAAAAATGTTTTTTACTTTCTTCTGGCCTTCATGGTTTCTGAGAAGTCCACTGTCATTTAAATGATTTCTCCATGTAGATGAAGCGTTACTTTTTTCTCGTTGTTTTTGAAACATTTGCCTTGTCTATAGCATGTCTTGGTGTGAATTGCTGTGGGTTTACTCTTTCGTTGTTGTTCGGTTGCTCAGGCACGTCCTACTCTTTGCGACCCCATGGACTGCAGTGCACCAGGCTTCCCTGTCCTTCACCATCTCCCTGAGTGTGCTCAAACTCATGTCCATTGAGTCTCTCAAAATCTGGAATCTGGATGTTTATGTCTTTTGCCAAATTTGGGAAATTTCAGCATTACTTCTTTGAGTATTTTTTACCATTTTTTTTTTCATTCCTTCTGGCATTCTGAAAATACAAGTATTAGATCTTTTGTTTTTGTCCATATGCCCCTGAGGCTCTGTTAGTTTTTTTAGTCTAGTTTTTCTATGTTTGTTCAGATTGGGTAATTTCTACTGCTCTGTCTTTAAGTTCACTGATTTCTTTTTGTCATTCTGCTGTGGACTTCCCAGGTGGTGTTAGTGGCAAAGAACCTGCCTGCCAATGCAGGAGACGTAAGAGATGCAGGTTCCATGCCTGGATCAGGAAGATCCCCTGGAGGAGGACATGGCGACCCACTCCAGTATTCTTGCCTGGAGAATCCCATGGACAGAGAAGCCTGGCAGGGTTCAGTCCATAGGGTCTCAAAGAGTCAGACATGAATGAAGCAACTTAGCATGCAATTAAACTCATCCATTGAGCATTGAGTTTTTATTTTGGCTATCATATTTTTCAGTTTTAAAATATCCATTTGATTCTACTTTTTGCTTTATTTCTTGGTGAGACTACTTTTTTTAATTTGTTACAAGAGTGCTCATCATTACTTGTTGAAGTATTTTCATGATGGCTACTTTAAAATATTTTTCCGATAATTGCAACATCTGTGTCATCTTGGTTTTGGCATCTGTTGATTGTCTGTAGTTACTCAAGTTGAGATTTTTCTGATTGTTGGTATGCTGAATGATTTTTTATTGTATCTGGACATTTTTGGTTTTATGTGAAGAGGCTCTCCATTTTATTTAAGTCTATTTTAGAAAGCTTTGCCTGATATCACACTACAAAAGGAGTGAGGGTCTTACTTCATTACTGCCAGATGGTTGTGGAAGTCCTGATTCCTACAATGTGTGGACACAGTGGAGTGGGGGTTGGAAGATGGAAAAGGGGCAGCTTGCTTCTCCTTGGGTAGAAGTCGAAATTCAGATTACCCACTAGACCTCTGTGGATACCACCCTGGTTGGGAGGAGAGGAGGGGTCCTTGTTTCTGCTCCCCATGTGCCCTCCCACACACACATACAGGTGAGGATGGTGATGAAAGTCTTGACTTTCCACTAGGCTAAATGGGAAGGGATACCTTGTTACTTAGTTCAAGATTCCCACATGACCTTCAATGACTCCTTGGGGAAGGACCTTGTTCCAGCCAGGCATGGATGAAAATCCCTCTTGGTCTTCTTCGGATACCACACTTGCAGTGGGTGATATGTTGGTGGGTGGACTGGGGCTTCCCATTACAGCCAGGTAAAGTGGAACATCTAAGCTTCCCACTCAGCGTTTGCTGACTGGGGTGAGAGTGTGATCATGTTTTTTTTTCCCCCATTGTATTTCTTTAGGGTAGGGAAGTTATTGTCTGAACATTTCTGTCTTGCTGGTTGTTTTCCTATTCTTTTCTTCAGAGAGCGTTGACTTTGGGCGCTTTATCTTTTGTCTGTTTCCACTGATGTTTATGGGTTTTTGGCTTCTCTAGCACCCAGTCTTGGATTTATGTGGCAAAAAAGAACACCAGGGAACTCACTACTGTGGTGGTCCTTGGGTTTCAAGGTCTCTCTAGCCAGTCTGAATTCTTCTGTCTTTCACAGTTCTTTTTCTTG
The DNA here is from genome assembly GCF_032452875.1 of Bos javanicus. Classification (NCBI taxonomy): domain Eukaryota; kingdom Metazoa; phylum Chordata; class Mammalia; order Artiodactyla; family Bovidae; genus Bos; species Bos javanicus. The sequence goes on from NC_083878.1 coordinate 79,026,375, forward strand.
TTTTATATATAATGCTCAGGATTTTTTAGCAGGAGGCATAGGAGAAACATTTTAGTAGAACTAAAGATTTTTAACAAGAGCAATAGGAAAAAGTGCTTCTACTCCGTGTTGGACTGAAAGTAGAACTTCTCCCTTCCAGTTTCTGTATCTTATTTTTTTTTTCCTGTTAATACTTTTGTTATAGCACGACACCATGGTAATGTTGGACAGGGAGGCCTGGCGTGCTGTGATTCATGGGGTCGCAAAGAGTTGGACACGACTGAGCGACTGAACTGAACTGAACTGAACCGATGGTAATGATGGGTTTCCCAGGTGGCTCAGTGGTAAAGAATCCACCTGCCAATGCAGGAGATACAAGAAAGGGAGATTCCATCCCTGGATTGGTAAGATCCCTGGAGAAGGAAACAGCAACCCACTCCAGTATTCTTGCTTAGAAAGTCCCATGGACAGAGGAGCCTGTAGGACTACAGTCCATGGGGTCGCAAAGAGTTGGACAGGACTGAGTGACTGAGCACATGCGAGTGGTACTGATGGGGGGATCCCTGAGGTATTTTTGGCTTCAGAGGGATAGTGTCTAGTGTTTATCCATTGAGCGTTTATCAAGAAGTGGCATCTTTTCCTTTTTTATTGGTGCTGTTTTTAAGTCAAGAATCATTGCTTGAATTTTTGTCAAAAATTTTTTCTTTTGGTCCCTGTGGAGATAACTATTAATCAGTTCAGTTCAGTTCAGTCACTCAGTCGTGTCTGACTCTTCACGACCCCATGAATTGCAGCATGCCAGGTCTCCCTGTCCATCACCAACTCCCAGAGTTTACTTAAACTCATGCCATCCAGCCATCTCATCCTCTGTCATCCCCTTCTCCTCCTGCCCCCAATCCCTCCCAGCATCAGGGTTTTTTTCAATGAGTCAACTCTTTGCATGAGGTGGCCAAAGTATTGGAGTTTCAGCTTTAGCATCAGTCCTTCCAATGAACACCCAGGGCTAATGTCCTTTAGAATGGACTGGTTGGATCTCCTTGCAGTCCAAGGGACTCTCAAGAGTCTTCAACACCACAGTTCAAAAGCATCAATTCTTCGGAACTCAGCTTTCTTCACAGTCCAACTCTCACATCCATACATGACCAATGGAAAAACCATAGCCTTGACTAGATGGACCTTTGTTGGCCCGTCTCTGCTTGTGGCTCAGATCATGAACTCCTTATTGCCAAATTCAGACTTAAATTGAAGAAAGTAGGGAAAACCACTAGACCATTCAGTTATGACCTAAATCAAATTCCTTATGCTTATACAGTGGAAGTGAGAAATAGATTTAAAGGACTAGATCTGATAGAGTGCCTGATGAACTATGGACAGAGGTTCGTGACATTGTACAGGAGACAGGGATCAAGACCATCCCCATGGAAAAGAAATGAAAAAAAGCAAAATGGCTGTCTGAGGAGGCCTTACAAATAGCTGTGAATAGAAGAGAAGCGAAAAGCAAAGGAGAAAAGGGAAGACATAAGCATCTGAATGCAGAGTTACAAAGAATAGCAAGGAGAGATAAGAAAGCCTTCTTCAGCGATCAATGCAAAAAAATAGAAGAAAACAATAGAATGGGAAAGACTAGAGATCTCTTCAAGAAAATCAGAGATACCAAGGGAACGTTTAATGCAAAGATGGGCTCAATAAAGGACAGAAATGGTATGGACCTAACAGAAGCAAAAGATATTAAGAAGAGATGGCAAGAATACACAGAAGAACTGTACAAAAAAGATCTTCACGACCCCAATCATCATGATGGTGTGATCACTGACCCAGAGCCAGACATCCTGGAATGTGAAGTCAAGTGGGCCTTAGAAAGCATCACTACGAACAAAGCTAGCGGAGGTGATGGAATTCCAGTTGAACTGTTTCAAATCCTGGAACATAATGCTGTGAAAGTGCTGCACGCACTATACCAACAAATATGAAAAACTCAGCAGCAGGATGCATTCATTCCCATTTGACAGATGAGACAGCTGAGACGCAAAGAATTGGAGTGACATGCACCACATCACCTAGCCAGGATGTATTCGAGCCAGGATTCTACCCCAGGTCTGCCTGGCTTCAGAGGCTATAGTCTTTACAATTCAGTGCTTGTGACACAGAAAGGACAGTTGCCAGGTGCCTTTGTTGACACAGTTCAGCAGTTTATAGAGTGCAAGCCAGTGACATTGTGTGATATTATAGGCTATGGTTATTTTCTGTCTTGCATCTGCTCAAGTTCAACATATGGCTTTCGTCATGCTGCTCCTGTAGAGCTTGCTTTTAATTTATCTGCTCAGGAAGTCTCAATTTTCACACAGGGTTTGGTTTCCAGTAGAAACTTATTCTGATATCATTTTCTGGCTCATCTGATGAAGGCCTGTCAGAGTCCAGTGGTTTTCCACAGGTCATCTAGTGCAAGTGAGTCAGAAGCTGTGGCTGCTGAATCATAAATTCAGAGTCCACCTGGCTCCTGATTCTTTACCACGGCCACCAGGCCATCCTCCTTGCTGAGCATGACAAAATGCTGACTACTGAATGGGAAACATGTTTCAGAGAGGCTAACACTGGGGTGAAAAATAGATTTGGGACTTTCTGAAGAGGAGATCTTACTTAAAGGCCTGAACATTCTATTGGTCTCTGAGGCAATAAGACAATGTTTTAGGTAGTGCTTCTCCACAGGGGGGGCCAGGGCATGCTGAGTTGCTACAAATGGATTACAGGTGGGTTTTTGGTATAGCTCCACTTAATTTTGGGGGCAGCCATGCAGGTCCTGGGATTCTCCAGAGCTATGGCTTAGTTACCTCCAGCTGTGAGCAGTCCCATCTATTTATCCCCAGGGTGCCATGCAAAAAATATTTTCTGTGTGTACCAAGAAGAGAAAAAGGTTGGGAAGCACTGTTATAGGTGATGTCTGCAGACTCAGGTACCATATTGGGAAGCTGATTAGCACCAGTTGCCTGACACTGCGATGTGTTCAGTTGCTCATCTGTGTCTGACTCTTTGTGATCCCACAGACTATAGCCTGCTAGGCCCTCTTGTCCATGGAATTTTCCAGGCAGGAATACTGGAGTCGGGTGCCATTTTCCTCCTCTAAGGGATCTTCCCAATGCAGGGATCGAACCTGCGTCTCTTGCATCTCTTGTACTAGCAGGCAGATGCTTTACCACTAGCACCCACCTATGCTAAACTCCAATTAGGACTAGAGGGCTTTCTTAAGAATTTGGGTCCTCTGACCAAGAAGATGACGAGTGGTGGAAAGTGGGATGGGTCTCTGAGAAGGCATGAGGGGTGTGTGGATGACATTAACATGTCTTTGTTCATCAGATCATGGAATTATGGGGTGAAGGGGGACATTATCTGAGGCTGAGAAAGGTAAGTTGGCAAAAAGTTAAGGAATCCAGTTCATTCAATGGTATTAAAAATTAAAAAATGAAAATACCTTCAAACTGAGAAGATAAAGTCCCAAAGGTTTGCTATAAGGTCACAGTCAGCTTTTCTTTTGTGTTTCTTAAGGACACTTGGGTGCTTAGAGGACATCCCTACCCTTTGAGGTTGCTGTCAGGTGGATTGCAAGATCCATTTAAGAGTCTTTGGCTCAGTCGTCAAGGATGCAGTATGTGGCCTCTTGGGGCATCTCTGCTGTCTTCAGGTCTTCTGTGTGTCCTGTTTTCCCTTTTGAGCGCCACCAAGGCCCCTTGCTTCACTAGCCAGCCCCAGGTCCCTGGAGCCAGTGCCACTGTAGTGATCTACCCAAGAAGCCGAGAGCAGAGGAGGGTTCAGAAATTAGCTTTTTGAGAAGCCAGTGGAGAAACAGGTTTATTGCCTATTTGGTATATTTGTTGGAACTTTCTGACTCATATATTGGGCTCCAGAATCACTGCAGATGGTGACTGCAGCCATGAAGTTAAAAGATACTTGATCCTTGGAAGAAAAACTCTGACCAACCTAGATAGCATATTAAAAAGCAGAGACGTTACTTTACCAACATAGTTCCATCTAGTCAAAGCTCTGGTTTTTCCAGTAGTCATATATGGATGTGAGAGTTGGACTATAAAGAAAGCTGAGCACCAAAGAATTGATACTTTTGAACTGTGGTGTTGGAGAAGACTCTTGAAAGTCCCTTGGACTGCAAGGAGATCCAGCCAGTCTGTCCCAGGCAATCAGTCCTGAATATTCACTGGAAGGACTGATGCTGAAGCTGAAACTCCAATACTTTGGCTACCTGATGCCAAAGAACTGACTCATTAGAAAAGACCCTGATGTTGGGAAAGACTGAAGGCAGGAGGAGAATGGGATGACAGAGGATGAGATGGTTGTATGGCATCACTGACTTGATGGACATGAGTTTGAGTAAGCTCCGGGAGTTGGTAATGGAAAGGGAAGCCTGGCATGCTGCAGTCCATGGGGTCACAAAGAATTGGACACGACTGAGTGACTGAACTGACTGACTGCCTGGGAGTAGGTAGAGAGATTTACTCTAATTATAAGAGAACACGTGAGCTGGAGAGGGGCCTGCATGGGAGAAGAGCAGGAGGCTGCAGAGGCTTTGGGGATGACTGGCCATGTGCGTCCAACTTGGGCTGGAAGCAGAGCGACACTGTCAGGGGGTCATGACAATCTCCAGGTGTTCTCAGTTTTTATGGTTGCTGATCCGACAGCTATTGTATTACTATTATTATCACTTGTTGTTGTTTAGTGGCTAAGTCATGTCCGACTCTTTTGCAACCCCCATGCTCCTCTGTCCGTGGGATTATCTCGGCAGGAATATTGGAGTCAGTTGCCATTTCCTTCTCAAGGGGATCTTCCCAACCGAGGAATCCAAACCGCATCTGCCGCATTGGCAGGCAGATTCTTTACCACTGAGCCACCTGGGAAGTCCTTATTCTCTTTATATTAGTACTACTTGCTTATGGCCAATGGTAAGTGAAACCTTATGCAGAATACTTCACAGGCCCTGTCTTATTTAATCTTCACACCAAGCCTGCAGCTCTGGTCTCATTGCCCAGATGAAGGAATTGAGAGTGGAAAGAGTGAACATGAGACATGCAGCTCTTAATGGTAGAGGGAGGACCCAAACCCTGCCCACCTTCCAAGTTCATGCACTTTACACCTCGCTGTGCTTGCTTCTTGGTTAGGCAACATTTCCAGGTCAGAGGCTGATGGAGTCATGGATATTCCGACAGAAGGGGTGAAGACAACAGGGAACCAGGATACGTGGGGTAAGAGGGATCTTGGGATAGTGAGGAAGTGGTGAGGGAGCTCTCAGCTGGGCCTGGGGCTTTGGGAGACCTCAGTGTGTGGGTTGAAGCCAGGAGAATGGAGGAGGGGTGTCAAGTGTGGGAAGAGCACTGGGTCAAAGAGAACTTGAAAAATATGAGCAGGTTAGGTCTGGGCAGAAGAGGAGGAGTCCAGGGGGCAGGGCTGGGAAAGAGCAGCCAGATGGGTGGGAGGAAAGAGCAAGGAGAGTGGGTAGAATGTGTATGGGACATAGAGATGGGAAGAGCGTGGGGCAGCTTAGCGCTCAGAGCTTGTACCTTCTGTTCAGTTAGGCAGACTGGCCCTCTAGGCTGGAGCTGGTTTGAACAAATGCCAAGGACAGGCTGCACATGAGAATCCTGCTCTAGGGCCAGGAGCAGAGAGCAAACTGGATCCCAGAGCCAACTTCCCTTGCTCCCCACAGACAGGTGAAGTCTGTCCAGCTTGTCCCGAGTGTAGTTCCTATCCTTTGTTCACACTCGGAATCCTTTAGCTGAGTCTCTGCAGAGCACTAGAGTGATGCAGGTCAACACACTGCAAAGCACCGATCCAGGGCTAATACTGTTGTTTAGCGCCGCTCATGGACTTCCCTAGTGGCTCAGATGGTAAAGAGTCTGCCTGTAATGCTGGAGACCTGGGTTCAATCCCTAGGTTGGGAAGATTCCCTGGAGAAGAGAATGGCTATCCATTTCAGTATTCTTGCCTGGAGAATCCCATGGACAGAGGAGCCTGGCAGGCTATGGTCCTTGGGATCCCAAAGAGTTGAAATGGCTGAGCGACTAACATTTTGCTTTCACTTCACTTTTTCAATGCTGCACGTACCCCTTTGTGTCTGCTTCTGCTCCTGCTTGTATCAACCCCTTTGGGGTCAAGGTCAGTTGAACCATTTACCTCTATTCCTGTAGTTTTTAAAGCCCCAGAGGCCATGGGTTTGGTTAACAGAATGCTTTGATGAGTGTGAGCTCCTTCTGCCGTTTTTGACACCTTCAAGATAGATGTTGTGCAGGAAAACACTCATTTTATTTTGGACTACATACTCTGGTATGGTATTGTTATGAGAGGTATATTGGAAACATTTTTGGAAATTTTGCCTTCTTTTAAGGTATTCTTCCAGCCCTGAGAAGAAGGGGTGAAGGGTCCCCAGTGGACATTTTCCCTGTTGCCTTCTTGGTGGTGGGGACGTTCATCCTTACTCAGAAAGAAGTCACACTGCTGGCAAATGTACGGGATTCTGAGCACTTACAGAAAGGGAATCTCCCCATAGAAAAATGCAGGCTTAGCGGGTTATCAGTGAGGATTAAGCAATGTTCTGTGTGGAGGTGGGAAACTGGAGGAGAGAGAAGTAGGAGGAAGAGAAGAAGGAGAAAGTGAGAGGCGGAACAAAGAGATGGACATTTCATTTCAACAGCCAAGGATTTGCAAGCTGGAAACTGTGACCCCAAAGTGCACATCAGGACTGTTGGCTCGCAGGAGAGGCGTGCCAGGACCCTTTCTTCTCTTTCCCAGTCACCTCTGACATTATTTGACTCATCTTTCTGGAAATATTTCTAGCTGTACCTCTGAACCCTGAATGTTTCCCAAGCTCATTGAAATGCACAAATGAAAATTATTCATCTGGTTGGAGATTACACAAAGATGAGAATGCTGTCAGAAGTACATGGATACAGTTGCACAATCAGATCCATGCTGAGAAAAGGAAAGCTTTGCTCGTAACATCCCAGTGGGCCAAGTGCTGAAGACAGGTGAGGGAAGATGACTCACTGTTGGCTCACATCAGGGTGGAGAGACAGGTGCCCAGAGCAGATGTTTAGGAAGACTCTCATCCATCAAGGCAGGCGACCCAGAGCTGGATGCTGGCCACCCAGCTGGTCGCGTGGAATTGCAGCAGTGACTCAGAGTGTGTAAAATCAAAAGCAACAGAGAGAGAGAAGACGGAAGAGTGCCAGCTCGCTCTCGGCCCAGGACTTCGCTGGGTTGCTCAGGGTCAGGCTGTTGGAGGGTGAGTCAGAATCTTGGGACCTCTCTTCCTGTTTCTGCAAGGATCAAAGAAGTGATGATCTGTCTCACTCAAGCCACTTAACAGATTTCTCTTTACAAAAGAGGACTTGTAAATCCTTCTCCAAAGCATGAGTAAACGAATCTGTGTATTTTCCAGGAAAATCAGTGCTGAAAGGAAATACATTGATATTACTTAAGAGCACAGCTAGCTTTACCCCAGGGAGCTCAATGGTGCCCTCTGTAGTTTGCTTGGGGATACTTAAAGCATCTCTAGAAAAAACTCATTGTGCCAGAAATCCCAGTAGTGCAGTTCATTCCCTTGGGCTAAGCATTACTGTCTCTAGCTACCTCTCTTAAAAATGCGATATCCTGGGGTAGAGGTGATGCCAGAATGGCTGCAGAGTACAAATGAGATCTGTTCTGTTCAGCCCTGGGCAGCATGAGGGTTCTGGATACTTGGAGGTGAGGGAGTAGGAAGGTTATAGAAGGGGAAGAAGCACATGGAAAGGAAGAGGGAGATGCATGAACGTTGCTTTCTGGAAGTCTTCAGAGAATTAAAAGCCCCAAACTCCAAAAGTAACTCCGAATGGTACTTTATGACATGTGGAATTTAAAACAAAAAATTGTGGTCACTTTGGTCCTGGAGCTATTTCTTCTGTTTTTAGGTTTCTTATCTCATTTTGCCAATTTTGGGTACAGAGACTCATGGACTTTCAGAGTTGGTGACAGTATCCCATTCTGGGTTAAGCGTGGAGTTGGCAACCAGAGATAAAGAATCTGGCTTCCCACTTATGTGTGTCTGTGATCATATTATTTAACCACTCTGAGCTTCTGATTTCTTATTTATGAAGTGGGGATAATGATATTGATTTCCCAGATATTTCATGAGGTTAGAATAAAAATACTACATAGTAAAAGGTTTAGCACAGTTCCTGGAAATTTTACTAAGAACCCAATAAAATGCAAGCTCTTCCATATTGTGCAGGGAGCCCTTCTTTTTCTCTGAACTCCCCTGCTCTGTCAGAGAACTAGAGTGACAGGGACAGGGAACTCATCCCTGCAGGAGGCAGCTCTCTTCATTTCTGGGCAGTTATGATTTGGGAAATTCCTTTTTGAATTGACATTCTGCTTTTCTGTACCTTTACTTGTAAATTGTAGTTTGACCACTGAATCTTTTCAGTATGCTGCTAATTCGCTTCAGTTGTGTCTGACTCTGTGCGACTCCATGGACAGCAGCTGACCAGGCTCCGCCGTCCCTGGGATTCTCCAGGCAAGAACGCTGGAGCGGGTTGCCATTTCATTCTCTGATGCATGAAAGTGAAAGTGAAGTCACTCAGTCGTGTCCGACTGTTTGTGACCCCATGGACTGCAGCCTACCCCAGGCTCCTCCGTCCATGGGATTTTCCAGGCAAGAGTACTGGAGTGGGTTGCCTTCTCCGTCTTTTCAGTATACCTCTTAATAATTCCCTTAGCTTCTGCTGTGATAATTGTGAACTTTTTTAAAGGCAGTGATATGTACTTTTTTAATTAAAAAATTTTTTTTTTGGCTGCACTGAGTCTTTGTTGCTGCACATAGGCTTTCTCTAGTTGTGGTGAGCGAGGGCTGCTCGTCCTTGCAGTGCTTGGGCTTCTCACTGCGGTGGTTTCTCTTGTTGTGGAGCACTAGGCGTGAGGTCTCAGTAGTTGTGGTGCACGGGCTTAGTTGCCCCACAGCATGTGAACTCTTTCCAGACCAGGAATTGAACTTTTGTCCCCAGCATTGGCAGGCAGATTCTTAACCACTGGACTACCAGCAAAGTCCTTGATGTATTCTTGAGGTTTTATCTTTTCAAGGTTAAAAAGCTCTATTTCTTAAACTTTTTTTTTATTGGCGTGTAGATTTACAATGCTGTGTTAGTTTCTGGTGTAAGTGAAAGTGAAGGAAAGTGAAAGTCGCTCAGTTGTGTCGGACTCTTTGAGACCCCATGGACTATACAGTCCATGGAATTCTCCAGGCCAGAATACTGGAGTGGGTAGCCTGTCCCTTCTCCATGGGATCTTCCCAACCCGGGGATCAAACCCAGGTCTCCTGCATTGCAGGTGGATTCTTTACCAGCTGAGCCACAAGGGAAGGTCGGTATATAGCAAAGTGATTCAGTTATAAAAATATGTATTTGTTTCATATTCTTTTCCGTTAGAGTTTATTACAAGGTATTGAATATAGTAGTTTTCTTTTCTGTATATAGGACCTTGTTGTTTATTTTATATACAGTAGTTTGCATTTGCTAATTCCAAACTCCTAACTTATCCCCCTGCCCATTTCCCCTTTGGTAACCATAAGCTAGTTTTCTGTATCTGTGAGTCTGTTGCTGTTTTGTAAATAGGTTCATCTGTATCATATTTTAGATTCCACATATAAATTATGTCATGGTATTTGTCTGTCTGTGTCTGACTTATTGTACTTCATCTAGTATAATAATCTCTAGGTCCGTCTATGCTGCTGCAAATAGCAGGATTTCGTACTTTTTATGGCTGAGTACTACTCCACTGAATATATTTACCACAACTTCTTTACCCATTTATCTGTCCATGGAAATTTAGGTTGCTTCAACATTTTGGCTATTGTAAATAGTGCTGCTACAAACATACAGGTGCAGGCATCTTTTTGAATTAGAGTTTTCTCTGTATAAGGGCTTCCCTGATAGCTCAGTTGGTAAAGAATCCACCTGCAATTCAGGAGACCCTGATTCAATTCCTGGGACGGGAAGATCCACTGGAGAAGGGATAGACTACCCACTGCAGTATTTTTGGGCTTCCTTTGTGGCTCAGCTGATTCAGAATCCACCTGCAGTGCAGAAAACCTGGGTTCTATCCCCGGGTTGGGAAGATCCCCTGGAGAAGGGAAAGGCTACCCACTCCAGTGTTCTGGTCTTACTGAGTGACTTTCACTTTCTCTCTCTATATGCCTACTCCTGGTTTGGATTATATAGGAGTTGGATCATACATTAATAGCAACTGTACTTTTTAGTTTTTAAAAGAACCTTCATACTTTTTCCATAGTGGCTGAATCAGTTTACATTCCCACCAACAGAGTAAGAATGTTCTCTTTTCTCCATTTCCTCTTCAGCATTTCTTATTTGAAGACTTTTTGATGATGGCCGTTATGACTAGTATGAGGTGATACCTCACTGTAGTTTTGGTTTGCATTTCTGTAATTAGCAAAGTTGCGCATCTTTTCATGTGTCTATTGGTCATCTGTGTGTCTTTGGAGAAATGTCTATTTAGGTCTTCTGTCCATTTTTTTTTAATTGAGTTGTTTGTTTTTTTGTTATTGAGTTGTATGAGCTGTTTGCACATTTTGGAAATCAAGCCTTCGTCGGTCACATCATTTGCAGATAGTTTCTCCCAATAGGAAGATTTTCCTTTTGTTTATGGTTTCCTTTGTTGTGCAAAATCTTATAAATTTGATTAGGTCCCATTTGTTTATTTCTGTTTTTATTTCTATGGCCTTAGGAGACTGACCTAAGAAAACATTGCTTTGATTTATGTCAGAGAATGTTTTGCCTATTTTCTCTTCTAGGAGTTTTATGGGGTCATGTCTTATATTTAATCTTTAAGCCATTTCGAGTTTATTTTTGTATATGGTGTGAGGGTGTGTTCTAAACTCATTGATTCATTTGCCGCTGTCTAGCTTTCCCAATGCCACTTGCTGAAGAGACTGTCTTTTCTCTATTGTATATTCTTGCCTCCTTTGTTGAAAATTGATTGACTGTAGATGTGTGGGTTTATTTCTGGGCTCTCTGTTCTATTCCATTGAGCTTTAAGTCTGTTTTGTGCCAGTACCATGCTGTTTTGATTACCATAGCTTTGCTGTATTGTTTGAAGTCTGGGAGGGTTATGCCTCTGGCTTTGCCTTTTTTCCCTTCAGGATTTCTTTGGCAGTTCTGGGTCTTTTATGGTTCCATACACATTTTAGGATTGTTTTGTTCTAGTTCTGTAAAAAATGTCATGACTAATTTGATAGGCATCACATCAAATTTGTAGATTGTTTTGAGTAGTATGGCCATTTTGATGGTGTTAATTCTTCCAATCCAAGTAAAAAGCTCTAATTCTGTGAAGTCTTATTTATCTGACACATTTTGAGTCTCCAACAATCTCTTTTGCCTCCTTTGGACTTCATAGGGAATTTTTTTTTTAAAATCAATTTGTAACATACCAGTCATAGGTCTGGTATTTGCACCCCACTCCAGTACTCTTGCCTAGAAAATCCCATGGATGGAGGAGCCTGGTAGGCTGCAGTCCATGGGGTCACTAGAGTCGGACACGACTGAGCGACTTCACTTTCACTTTTCACTTTCATGCATTGAAGAAGGAAATGGCAACCCACTCCAGTGTTTTTGCCTGGAGAATCCCAGGGACGGGAAGCCTGGTGGGCTGCCGTCTATGGGGTCACACAGAGTCGGACACGACTAAAGCGACATAGCAGCAGCAGCATACTTTACACTTTGCTGACAAAGGTCCATCTAGTCAAAGCTATGGTTTTTCCAGTAGTCATGTATGGATGTGAGAGTTGGACCATAAAGAAGGCCAAGTGTCAAAGAACTGATGCTTTTGAACTGTGGTGTTGGAGAAGACTCTTGAGAGTCCCTTGAACTGCAAGGAGATCAAACCAGTCAATCCTAAAGGAAATCAGTCCTGAATATTCATTGGAAGGACTGATGCTAAGGCTGAAACTCCAATACTTTCGCCACCTGATGCAAAGAACTGACTCATTTGAAAAGACCTTGATGCTGGGCAAGATTGAAGGCAGGAGGAGAAGGGAATGACAGAGGATGAGATGGTTGGATGGCATCACTGACTTGATGGATATGAGTTTGAGCAAGCTCTAGGAGTTGGTGATGGACATCGAGGTCTGGCATGTCCTTGGGGTCGCAAAGAGTTGGACATGACTGAGTGACTGAACTGAACTGAACTGAGATAAATGTCAAAACAAATATAGCATGAGAGAAAAGTCAATTAGAAAAGCTATGTGTGTTTATTTGGGTGTGCATTTAGGTGATTAATAGAATTGCTTTTACGCTAGTAAGTATTTGCCATTCTGTAGTATTATAGCAGATCATGTCTACAATACCAAGTTCAGTACCTATACATGTAGTCTGAATGGACACTAGGTATAAACATTTTAGTGTGACAAATGAGTTAGCTTCTTGCTTTCTCATTAATCTAAGTAAGGTTGGATTGATACACTTAAGAATGTAAATATATATAAATTGTTTCTGTTTTGTTTCAATATTGATCATAGTAGACAAACTAGAGCTAGGTTAGTGGGAACAGAGGAACTGTTTTTTAAAGCAATTTCAGCAGACTACAATGTCACGAACCTCATTCCATAGTTTATCAGGCACTCTATCTATCAGATCTAGGCCCTTAAATCTATTTCTCACTTCCACTGAATAATCATAAGGGATTTGATTTAGGTCATACCTGAATGGTCTAGTGGTTTTCCCTACTTTCTTCAATTTAAGTCTGAATTTGGCAATAAGGAGTTCATGATCTGAGCCACAGTCAGCTCCTGGTCTTGTTTTTTGCTGACTGTGTAGAGTTTTTCCATCTTTGGCTGCAAAGAATATAATCAATCTGATTTTGGTGTTGACCATCTGGTGATGTCCATGTGTAGAGTCTTCTCTTGTGTTGTTGGAAGAGGGTGTTTGCTATGACCAGTGCATTTTCTTGGCAAAACTCTATTAGTCTTTGCCCTGCTTCATTCCGTATTCCAAGGCCAAATTTGCCTGTTACCCCAGGTGTTTCTTGACTTCCTACTTTTGCATTCCAGTCCCCTATAATGAAAAGGACATCTTTTTTGGGTGTTAGTTCTAAAAGGTCTTGTAGGTCTTCATAGAACCGTTCAACTTCAGCTTCTTCAGTGTTACTGGTTGGGGCATAGAATTGGAGACAGGGATCAAGACCATTCCCATGGAAAAGAAATGCAAAAAAGCAAAATGGCTGTCTGGGGAGGCCTTACAAATAGCTGTGAAAAGAAGAGAAGCGAAAAGCAAAGGAGAAAAGGAAAGATATAAGCATCTGAATGCAGAGTTCCAAAGAATAGCAAGAAGAGATAAGAAAGCCTTCCTCAGTAATCAATGCAAAGAAATAGAGGAAACCAAAAGAATGGGCAAGACTAGAGATCTCTTCAAGAAAATTAGAGATACCAAGGGAACATTTCATGCAAAGATGGGCTCGATAAAGGACAGAAATGGTATGGACCTAACAGAAGCAGAAGATATCAAGAAGAGGTGGCAAGAATACACAGAAGAACTGTACAAAAAAGATCTTCACATCCCAAATAATCATGATGGTGTGATCACTGACCTAGAGCCAGACATCCTGGAATGTGAAGTCAAGTGGGCCTTAGAAAGCATCACTATGAACAAAGCTGGTGGAGGTGATGGAATTCCAGTTGAACTATTCCAAATCCTGAAAGATGATGCTGTGAAAGTGTTGCACTCAATATGCTAGCAAATTTGGAAAACTCAGCAGTGGCCACAGGACTGGAAAAGGTCAGTTTTCATTCCAATCCCAAAGAAAGGCAATGCCAAAGAATGCTCAAACTACCACACAATTGCACTCATCTCACACACTAGTGAAGTAATACTCAAAATTCTCCAAGCCAGGCTTCAGCAATACGTGAACCGTGAACTTCCTGATGTTCAAGCTGGTTTTAGAAAAGGCAGAGGAACCAGAGATCAAATTGCCAACATCTGCTGGATCATGGAAAAAGCAAGAGAGTTCCAGAAAAACATCTATTTCTGCTTTATTGACTATGCCAAAGCTTTTGACTGTGTGGATCACAATAAAGTGTGGGAAATTCTGAAAGCGATGGGAATACCAGACCACCTGACCTGCCTCTTAAGACATCTGTATTCAGGTCAGGAAGCAACAGATAGAACTGGACATGGAACAACAGACTGGTTCCAAATAGGAAAAGGAGTACGTCAAGGCTGTATATTGTCACCCTGCTTATTTAACTTATATGCAGACTACATTATGAGAAACGCTGGACTGGAATAAGCACAAGCTGGAATCAAGATTGCTGGGAGAAATATCAATAACCTCAGATACACAGATGACACCACCCTTATGGCAGAAAGTGAAGAGGAACTAAAAAGCCTCTTGATGAAAGTTAAAGAGGAGAGTGAAAAAGTTGGCTTAAAGCTCAACATTCAGAAAACGAAGATCATGGCATCTGGTCCCATCACTCCATGGGAAGTAGATGGAGAAACAGTGGAAACAGTGTCAGACTTTCTTTTCCTGGGCTCCAAAATCACTGCAGATGGTGACTGCGGCCAGGAAATTAAAAGACGCTTACTCCTTGGAAGGAAAGTTATGACCAACCTAGATAGCATATTGAAAAGCAGAGACATTACTTTGCCAACAAGGTCCATCTAGTCAAGGCTGTGGTTTTTCCTGTGGTCATGTATGGATGTGAGAGTTGGACTGTGAAAAAGGCTGAGTGCCAAAGAATTGATGCTTTTGAACTGTGGTGTTGGAGAAGACCCTTGAGAGTCCCTTGGACTGCAAGGAGATCCAACCAGTCCATTCTGAAGGAGATCAGCCCTGGGATTTCTTTGGAAGGAATGATGCTAAAGCTGAAACTCCAGTACTTTGGCCACCTCATGCAAAGAGTTGACTCATTGGAAAAGACTCTGATGCTGGGAGGGATTGGGGGCAGGAGGAGAAGGGGACGACAGAGGATGAGATGGCTGGATGGCATCACTGACTCGATGGATGTGAGTCTGAGTGAACTCCGGGAGTTGGTGATGGACAGGGAGGCCTGGCGTGCTGTGATTCATGGGGTTGCAAAGAGTCGGACACGACTGAGCAACTGAACTGAACTGAACTAAATGACATTTAATTTTTAAACTTTTACTCAAATGAAACCAGTGATACTGTTTAAAAAATTCATTTTTAACTTCTCATCAATAGCCATTTGCTATTTTATAGCCATTTTACAGTTTTATAGTGAAAAGTCAATTAAATAATTTTAATCAATGAAAGCAATATATTCTTATAGTGCTTTCAGGTTGACAGACTAATGCTAAGGTATCCACATTGTAACATGCCTAACCCAGCTGTGCATGGCTAACCCAGCTCAGGCCACATTTGACTCACCAGGAGAGTTTGAAAAGAACTAGTCTCTCCCCTGTTCAACTAGATGGGTTCATGGTTGGGTGTCAGGGCAATGGCTGATTACTGTAAACATTTCTCAATGCCCTCTTAGCTTCTGTAAATACCTAATCACAGGGCAGTAACAACGGTTCAGCAACCAGTCATGGGTTCACCTTGAGCAGCACGGGATTGCTTTATCTGTTCTACCTAGTCGGGCAGCCACGCCTGTGGTTGGATTGCTCCAGTTGCTAAAATATCTGTCCTTATATTTTGCCAAAATACGTATTTATTACCTCTTGTCTGTTGGTCCTCATTCTTTGCTTTTGAATCACACCTAGTAAATGTACTTCTGCTATATATGACAACTTGCCAGAAATTTCACAGTAGGTGTCTTGGGTACTTTAAATTTTATTTTCTCCAGGTAAACCACTTTTCCCTCAACCCATTCTTCACATGACATGGATTCTAGAATCTTCACCTAGTCACCCTCTGGTTACCCTGGTGATCAGTCTCAAACACATACTGAGTATAGGTGACCCTTGAAAAACATGGGGTTTAGGGCTCCTGGCCCCCATGCAGTCAAAAATCTCATAGAACTTTGACTCTCCTAAAACTTAAGTACTGTTGACGGGAATCCTTACTGATAACATACTGCTACTGCTACTGCTAAGTCACTTCAGTCATGTCCGACTCTGTGTGACCCCATAGACGGCAACCCACCAGGCTCCCTTGTCCCTGGGATTCTCCAGGCAAGAACACTGGAGTGGGTTGCCATTTCCTTCTCCAATGCATGAAAATGAAAAGTGAAAGGGAAGTTGCTCGGTTGTGTCTGACTCTTCGAGACCCCATGGACTGCAGCCCACCAGGCTCCTCCATCCATGGGACTTTCCAGGCAAGAGTACTGCAGTGGGGTGCCATCGCCTTCTCCTACTGATAATATAAGCAGTCAATTAACACATACTGTGTATATTATATGTATGACAACATATATTTTATGCATTCATGGCATACCTAACTTTTTAATTTTTTCAGTATTTCGAGGTTATACTGTTCATGTGCAAATTTTTTTCAAATTATCACAAATCTCAAAAAAATGTTCCTAATGTAGTTATTGAAAAAATGCACATATATTAGCCACATTGTTGAAGGGTAAACTGTATTTATTTATACTAAATACTCTGATGGATGTCGTGTTTTCTCTTCTGAATGAGTAGACTTTGACAGATGATGTAAGTGGACTTCAGTTCAGTTCAGTCGCTCAGTCGTGTCCAACTCTGCGACTGGGTTCTAGCAGAAACAACTGTATCACTGCCCCCACTTCTAGTCTCTCTGTCTCTACCTCCATCTCTCTGTCTCTGTTTTCCAGCTCTTAAAAATGTTTCTGATTTTTAAAAAGGAAAGACTAATTATATTTGCTCAGACTGTGAGCTGGAGCAAAGTGTTGTCAGTATGAAAGAGGCCAGGCTTTTCTTCAGGTGTCTTCCTTTACTTTATTCATGGGGGTCTTCTTACAATTACTTCATACTTCACACACACTCCTTTTCTCGGTTTGGGGCTTCCCAGGTGGCTCAGTGGTAAAGAATCTACCTGCCAATGCAGGAGACAGGGGTTTGCTCCCTGGGTCAAGAAGATCCCCTGGAGAAGGGAGTGACAACTTATTCCAGTATTATTGCCTGGATAAATCCCATGGACAGAGGAGGCTGGAAGGCTGTAATCCATGGGGTCACAAAGACTTGGACATGACTGAGCACATATACGCACACACCTACCCTCAGGTCACTAGGTGTGTTCTTTACTCTTCATTCATTCAACAGATGCTGATTGATACATATTGGATACACTGATATAGCTCCTTTCACAGGGTTTCCATTTAAGTAGATAAGACAGACTGTGGACTGGCTGATCAGAGGACAAGGAGGAGTCTCCAGGTGAAGAGTGTGTCAAAGTGTGAGTGTGTGTGGCAGGAAGTCATCCCCAGCAAGTGCAGCAGCTCGAGGGAGGAGGGGCTCTGAAGCAGAAATGTCATTCAGAAAGCAGTCTTTCTGGATATCTGCTATGTGACTTGATTTCCAGCTAGGGAGCCAATCCCCGGCTGTGAGAGGGCAACTGTACCCGTGCCCATCCTGTCCACTCCTGAACCCCCAGCATGGAGAAAAGGGCCGGACACAGAGATGGCTCGTAACTCGTATTTGCTGACAGAATGAACGAGTGGGTAAATTTCCATTGTTAGGGCATCTATTGCTCTACTTGAACTCCAGAGTCGTGAATTCTAACAAAGACAATGAAAATAAATTGTGCCTCTTCAGAATCACTTATATGTCCTCACATATATCACTTCATGCACTTTTATTCTCAGATTACCTGTAGAAAACTAAGGGGCCAGAAGTTGTAATGGCACTAGCCCAGGGTCACACAGAGAGTGAAAATTCATCTGGACATGGAATCCAGATGTCCTGACATGCAGACCGCCTTATGATTCTGAAATAAAACTTGAGGTCAGCTTTTTTGGTTTTTGTCACAGATACAACTATCATCATTACATAGTTTGCCCAATAATACCATGCATTTGTTAGCTGTATCTTTACAAAAGATTTTTAAAAATACAACTTCTGCTACTTTAGACGTTAAAACAAAGCAAAAATCACAGGAAAGTTTTTTTTCCCCCTCTTCTTTTACATCTTTAAAAAATATAAGCTATGATTCAATTCAGTTCAATTCAGTCGCTCAGTCATGTCTGACTCTTTGCAACCCAGGGACTGCAGCATGCCAGGCTTCCCTGTCCATCACCATGTCCCAGAGCTTGCTCAAACTCACATCCATCAAGTCACTGATGCCATCCAACCATCTCATCCTCTGTCATCCCCTTTTCCTCCTGCCTTTAATCATGCCCAGCATCAGGGGGCCAAAGTATTGGAGCTTCAGCTTCAGCATCATTCCCTCCAAAGAAATCCCAGGGCTGATCTCCTTCAGAATGGACTAGTTTCATCTCCTTGCAGTCCAAGCAACTCTCAAGAGTCTTCTCCAACACCACTGCAGAGAAGAACAAAAGAACTGGCAAGCCCTAGAGGTTGACCATCTGGGAAGAATCTTTGGCACTTTCTCCTAGGCAGGTTTGGGCTAGATGCGCTCCTCTTGCTCATTGCTTGACGTCCCCCTGGGTCAGGAACTCGCTGTGCTTTGGCTGCACAGGTGTGCCTGTCTCCTGGGCTCCTGAATGATGCAGGGCAAAGAAGTGCCAGGGTAGAAAGTACCTGAATTGTGGTAGAAGCTTGAGACAGCAGTTGTCAGCGTGTGAGTCAGCAGGAATGGAGCAGTCTGCAATAGCCCAGAAGATGTGATCCAGGAGCCCCAAAGGGCAAAGGACACCACCTCCTAGGAAGCCGGACTTCTGCTGCTGTGCCAAGCAAAGGGGAGGGAGCCTTCGCAAATCTTCCACCAAGGAAAATGCGGCCAACTGGGAGAAAAAGTGAGGGCTGGCTGGTCCCCCAAAGAGCATCGCCTTCCCACATTCAGGAGGAAGAGCAAGACTGGAGGCAGCTGGAGCTGCGTCTCCTGGAAACCCAGAAGGACATGACAGCGCTGCTGAGACTCACATTCCAGCCATCCCTTTTGACATTTGTGCTTTGTATCTGAGACACGTCTCTTTGCCAAGGCCAAGGACCATACCGTTTGCCCCTCTGTATCCTTGCAGCATGATCGGCACAGGACTGGGCCTGCCAAGTGCCCTCTGGGAGGTCTGCCACAGCAGCGCAAGCCCCCTTGTCACAGGCTGGGGGTGAGGGGTGCAGGGCATTTGGTGACAGTGGTGGCTTTCTGAACTGTGACCATTTTTGTGCCTCAGATTTGCTCCTGGTGTGGGGGTTAAGGTCTTGCACCCTGGAGAGACCAGAACTGGGAAAGCAGAAAGAATCATGACCCCCAGGCTCCATGTTGCCCTTTGATTTTCTTATATGTCCTTCTTCAAAAAGGGGGCTTCCCTATTGGCTGAGATGGTAGAGAATCTGCCCGCAGTGCAGAAGACCTGGGTTTGATCCTGGGTTGGGAAGATCCTTTGGAGAAGGGAATGTCTACCTGCTCCAGTATTCTTGCCTGGAGAATTCCATGGACAGAGGAGTCTGGTGGGCTACTGTCCATGGGGTCGCAAAGAGTGGGAGAGGATTGAGTGACTTTCACATCACTTTCCTCAAAAAGGGTCCTTGCTGTTCTTGCTCTACCATCTTTCAAGGCCCTGTTCCAGTCCCTCTTACCAGGAAGCTGCTTCTGGTTAGACCAGGTGCCATGGGTACTGCTTCTTCCAGGCTCCTACTGTGTTTAAAGCTAGATCCTCATACAATAAATTAAAGCAACAGGTGGGTGAGTGATGAATGTACACTCACCAAGTGAATGATTGGGCTTCTTTTCTGTGTAAGCACTGCCTTCCAGGGTCTGGGCTCACTTGCCATCATTTGTCTAGACTTTGTGGGAAGGCTTGTCCAGGAGGAGTGGCTGACTTGGGGACTAAGACTGCATGTGCACCCCCAGGCTTCAAGCCCATCTCCACTGTCTGAGTCACATCACATGAACCTCATGTTTGTTTTGGAGGTTACAAAATTAACGGATGAAATAATTGCAGCAGATGCTACCTATTTAAGAAGAATTTCATGTAGCAGGCCATGAAAATTTTGTTTGTAAAATAAGACCTAATTAGTTTGGCCTGTGCTGGAACATAATGAATTAAAGTGGCAGGGTAATTAATAATGATCATTTGGGTCTCTGCTGGTTTCACTTCTGTTTGTGTTAGACATTGGGATATTTTGGCTAGCGTTTCCTATTTGAAACCAAATCTGAAGGCCTTCCCCTCTCTATTCACCTGCCCCATATGTGAGATGATTCTGACAAAGTCATTTTTTCCTGTCTGGTGCATGGTCTTTTGTCTTTTGGCTGCCGAAATCTTGGCTTTGATTCTCTTCCTATTGTTTGATGAGTGTTTTGGAGGAGTCTCTTTTCCTGCTTTGCCCTCCATTCATCATTACATCTATCCGACAAACATCTTTGAGCGCCTGTGATGTGCCAATTGCTGTTTTCAGATTTAGAGAATCAGAGTGAAAGACATGGTGCTGATCTTAAGGAGCTTACAGCCTGACCGGGATGGGGTGGGGGAGGCAGAGAATAGTAGCCCTTCATGCCGTAATACACTGTGTTAGCAGGAAGAGAAGTGTCTAAATTAGTCTGGGGGCAGTGAGAATCGGCTAACTGAGTTTTGAAAGCCAAATAGGAATTATGGTGAGTGGAAACTGCTGATTGGGGTTAAGAGGAGAATCACATAATCAGATCTTTATTTTAGAAAGGTGACTCTCTTTTTTGACTTATGTTTTACTTTGTAAAAAACTTTTAATTTTATATTGGAGTATAGCTTATTAATAAGGTTGTGATAATTTCAGGTGGACAGCGAAAGGACTCAGCCATACATATTCATGTATCCATCCCCTCTCCAAATGCCCCTTCCATCCAGGCTGCCACATAACATTAAGCAGAGTTCCCAGTGATATACAGTAGGTCCTTGTTGGTTATCCATTTTAAATACAGCAGTGTGTACATGTCAATCCCAAGCTCTCTAACTATCCCTTCCCCCATTCTTTACCCCAGTAACCATGTTTGTTCTCTAAGTTTATGAGTTTGTTTTGTAAATAAGTTCATTTGTATCATTTCTTTTTAGATCCCGCATATAAGCGATGTCATACAGTATTTCTCCTATGGTTTTTCCTGTGGTCATGTATGGATGCGAGAGTTGGACTGTGAAGAAAGCTGAGCTCTGAAGAATTGATGCTTTTGAACTGTGGTGTTGGAGAAGACTCTTGAGAGTCCCTTGGAATGCAAGGAGATCCAACCAGTGCATCCTAAAGGAGATCAGTCCTGGGTGTTCATTGGAAGGACTGATGCTGAAGCTGAAACTCCAATACTTTGGCCACCTGATGTGAAGAACTGACTCATTTGAAAAGACCCTGATGCTGGGAAAGATTGAAGGCAGGAGGAAAAGGGGATGACAGAGGATGAGATGGTTGGATGGCATCACTGACTCAATGGACATGAGTTTGGGTAAACTCTGGGAGTTGGTGATGGACAGGGAGGACTGGCATGCTGCAGTCCATGGGGCTCAAAGAGTCAGACATGACTGAGCAACTGAACTGACTGACCAACTGAAGAAAGGTTACTCTCAAAGCACCCTGGAAGGTGGATAGAAGGGGGACAGGCCAGAACTTAGAGGTTAGCATTATATAATCCAGCAAGAGAAGCTTGGGATCGGAACTAAAAGCCAGTGATGAAACATAGCAAGAGATATGAATAAGGTAGACTTTGGAAGATTGAGGACTAGGGCTGGAGGTGTGTAAAGCAGGAGGAGGCAGGGGTAACACTGGATTTTCTGGCCTGGTGCCTGGGTGGATGGTGGTAGCTTTCCTAAGCATAAGAAGCACCAGAAGAGATCCAGATTTGGGAACAGAGAGAGGGGGCAATGAAGGAGCTAACATTTATTTAGCACTTACTGAACCACCGACCTAAGCACTGAATATTGTAATGATTCTGTAAGGTAAGTACAGTTATCCCCATTTTACAGATGGAGAAACTGAGACTCAGAGAAGTTAAGCAGCTTTCCCAAGGTTACATAGTAAGGGGCAGAATAGTTTGTCTCCTGGGCTGATACTGTCCCTCCTTAAGGTGATGGGTTCATTTTGGGCTGTGCGTCAGCCAGGTGTCCAGTAGGTAGGCAATTTCATGTTGGTATTGTCCTCAAAATGATGACCAAAAGCACTTTTGAGTTTAGTCAGGCCATTTGGTACAAGTGAAAGGTGAAGTTGATGAAGAGGATTTTCGAAGGCCTCAGCCATACATTTTGGCTATTGGCTTTCTACAACCTGATTGATGAAGCATCTTCTTTGTGCCTAGATGTCCTGTGCCCCCTGCTTCACTTCCATCCAACCAGATATGGGTTTGTTAAGGTCTCTTAGGTGCTCAGTGCGCTGCTGTGTACTCCATCATGATGAACCAGAGAGCCATCATCTCCTCACCCCACAGTCTATAACCTGTCAACAATTGGGTTCAGAAGGAAGCTGATAGCAGCTGTTTCTCCCTGGGTGACCATATCGGCCTCTATGGCTCCCTTTTTAAGGTTTGGCTTTCAGTGGTGAGGACTTTTTCATTTCAGGAGGTGGGATTACAAAGGGAAGTCAGGGATTAAGAGAGAGGGTGGGGATACTGACAGACATCCAGGGTCTTTGAAAGACCTAAAATTTCCTGGAGCCCCTAGGCACCAGCTCCTCCAACAGGTGACACAAACCCTACCTCTGGAGGGGGGCTGGGGTGCGGGGCTGCCTGGGGGTGGGGGTGGGGGTGCTCCCTGGGGGTGGGGGAAGGGGACTCCCCGACACCTTTTCTTGCCTGGTTTTGCCTCTCTCTACGTCTCTTTCTGTTGGTAGCTGCTTGAAATGCGTATCACCCCCCCGGGGGCTCTCCCAGACCTTCTCTTGCTTGGTTCAGTCCCAAGTCTTCAACCAAACATCTGGCCTCACCAGACTGGACCTGTAGTGCTGAAAGTCAGGGGAGAAGAAAATAGGCCAGGAATCAGAAAATGCTTTCCGAGACAGCATGAGTCTTCGGCGGAAGTTGGGTCCTTCCTGGGGACTCCTAGTGGGCAGGAAGATCAAATGCCATGAGGAGGGCTGGACCGAGCAGCGCAGCAGTCAGGAGGATAACTAAGGCAAGCTCTTGGATGCTTTCCCTCTCTCACTTCTGAGACTCCCTGACCTCTCTGGCCCTTCAGGGTTTGTCAAAGATGGGGAGCTGCTCCCGCCCAGGCCAGAGGGCTTATTCTGACCTTGGTTGGCTGTGCTGAAGGCCTGTGTTTTCTCGAGGGGTCAGGGGTAGGTGGTGGTGGTTGGTGGTGGGGCTGGGGACTGCCCTCTGGTCTCCATGTGTGGTTTCTGAGTGAACCCTGACATCTTATCCCACAGGCCTCAGAACTCCTCCTCACTTCTCTCGAAGCTTCTCCTTTTAAAGACGTGTAGCGGGTCACCCTATCCCTCCTCACAAGGCTTGTGGGTGCAGTCCTTGGCCAGTGAAGTCTTGCTCTTCATCCAGGTTAGTGTGGTCTGTCGCTACCTTTTGATCTTCCTTCTCAAGACATCTCTCCACGGTGAGATTTCATGACCTCTCACTCTAGCATCCTGCATAAGCCCACAGCTCAGGACATGGCCTGCTAACCTTTCTACCAACAAAAGCGTGGAGGCTGTTACGCGATCCCTCCACACCACGGTGTCTAATTTAGCATACTTCCTCTGTAGGGACATCCAAGGGAAATATTTCTCACGTGAAATTATTTTTGGAGATGCTCCAAATCAACAAGTCCCCTCTCTACCCTCCAGGGATTGGAGGGTTGTGGATTTGCCAAAGTTAATAACATTAATCTGTCCGTCATATTAGAAAGTCCTTGTGCTGGAGAATAAAGGGAGTTACTCTCTCCAGGCTGGATCCTGTGTGGCATTGCTTTCTTCTCTGCTGCGTCCATCCTGTGAGTGCTCTGGGGGGCACTGCTGGATCCCAGTTCACCCCTTTCCTAGGATTTCTAATCACCAGGTGATGTACAATCATAAACAGCCATGACACTCTGGTGTTTCTCAGAGCGTCTAGCCTATGGCTTTTTTGACTAAAGTCCTAAGCCCTTCCAGGCTTGTGTGTTATAGAGAAGACAAAGAAACCTTGGGATATGGTTTTTAGCAAATCGGTTCCTGCAGCGGGTGCTTGGGATCTTTGCTTTTTGTTCATTCATGATCCAGGACTGAAAGTTAAACTGTTAGCTTGGGAGAAAGAGGGAGGAACAATACTTTCGGAGCGTTTACAAGCACTTGTGTATAACAAGCATTGTCTTATTTAACTCTCCTAACAACCATACAAGGTAGGGATTTTCTTTTTTTAATCCATGTTTTGTTTGCTTTTTTCTCAATGGTATTTTTTTTTTAAATTTCACAGTTTGGTGATTTTTTTTAGCTGGAATAATTGCTTTATAATGTTATGTTAATTTCTGCTGTACAACACCATGAGTCAGCCATGTGTGTATATATATGTGTGTGTATGTATGTATATATATATATATATATATATCCCCTGCCTCTTGAATCTCTCTCCCCTCCCCACTCCCCCAACCCCATCTAAGTCATCTCAGAGCACCAAGCTGAGCTCCCTGTGCTATACATCAGCTTTCTGCCAGCTCTTTTACATGAGGCAGTGTATATATGTCAGCGCTGCTCTCTCAGTTCATTCCCCTCTTCCCCCTCTGTGTCCATAGCTGTTCATCCGTGTTTTACAAATGAGGCATAGACGGGCAAAGTAACTTGCTCAAGATCACACAGCTAATATGTGGTGAAGCCAAGGTTGGAACACATATTTTCTCTCTTTCTAAATTCAGTGTGTTCATTCAAGTTTAGACTTTATACTAGCATTTAGCACAGGTATCAGCACCTCACAGTGTTACATAGTAGGGATTTAGGAAAGCTTGATGAACTGAACAGAACCTGAAAAGAGATGTCAAATTTAAGATCTTTTGTAAAACAGCTGTATAACTGTTTATTAAATATGAGACCATCTCCATTAAAAGCTGGGCAGTGCATTTTTAAAGAATCATTTTAGAATTGACATCAAGATTGTTAGGAAGAGGCAGGTTGAAATTGCGAAGCCTCTTTTGGTTGTGAAGTAAGCATGTTTGCTATGAACATTTTTTTAACCACACTGTGCAGCCTTCAGGATCTTAGTTCCCTGACCAGGAATCTAACTCATGCCTCCTGCAGTGGAAGCTCAGCATCTTAACCACTGGACTGCCAGGGAGTCCTGCAATGAACTTTAAAAAATTAAGAAAGAGCAGTATGAGCTTTGTGTGGGGTCGGTCAGACCTAGCTTGGTCTCAGGGTTATGACTCTCTGGTCACCTCATCTGCCTCTGGTTGTGTGACCTACTAAGTTCTCAGTTCTAGAACAAGAGGTTGGGGTAGGTGATCCTGGTTGGATGTTGCAGCTGAACTGTCTGTGCGTCTAGGATGTTCAGTCCTTATGGAAAGTATTTGATGTCTGTAAATAATTAAATAGCTGATCATTTGATGAGCACTTATAAGGCATTTTCTAGAGGCACTAAGGATTCATAGAAAGTTTGGAAGCAGTCCTTGACTCAACCTAGTTACAAAGTTGGAGTAGATGAGTGAACTGATTAAACATTGTGTTATAAGGAAAAGAACACGTTATCAGTGTGAGTGACTGAGGCGGTTGTTGTTCAGTTGCTAAGTTGGGTCTGACTCTGCGACCCCGTGGACTGCAGCACGCCAGGCTCCTCTGTACTATCTCCTGGAGTTTGCGCAAATTCATGTCCTTTGAGTTGGTGATGCTATCTAACCATCTCATTCTCTGCCACCCTCTTCTCCTTTTGCCTTCGATCTTTCCCAGCATCAGGGTCTTTCCCAATGAGTCATCTCTTCCCATTACGTGGCCAAAGTATTGGAGTTTCAGCTTCAGCAATAGTCCTTCGAATGAATGTTCAGGGTTGATTTCCTTTAAGATTGACTGGTTTGATCTCCTTTACAGTCCAAGGTACTCTCAAAAGTCTTATCCAGTATCACAATTCAAAAGTATCTATTCTTCAGTGCTCAGCCTTCTTTATGGTCCAGCTCTCCCATGCTTACATGACTATTGGAAAAACCATAGTTTTGACTATATGGACCATTGTTGGCAAAATGATGTCTCTGCTTTTAATATGCTGCCTAGCTTCGTCATGGACTTCCCTGGTGGCTCAGATGGTAAAGTGTCTGTCTATAATGCAGGAGACCTGGGTTCGATCCCTGGGTTGGGAAGATTCCCTGGAGAAGGAAATGGCAACCCACTCTAGTACTCTTGCCTAGAAAATCCCATGGACGGAGGAGCTTGGTGCAGGCTACTGTCCATGGGGTCACAAACAGTCGGGCACAACTGAGCGACTTCACTTTACTTCACTTCACTTCTAGCTTCGCCATACCTTTCCTTCCAAGAAACAAGCATCTTTTAATTTCTAGCTGCAGTCATTGTCTGCAGTGATTTGGGAACCCAGAAAAATAAAATCTGTCACTGCTTCCACATTTGCCCTTCTGAGATAGACTGAAACAGTAGGCACCCTAAAAAACTCAGATGGAGATTGCTGTGTGATTCAGCACAGTCATGGAGACATCACTTTGCTGACAAAGGTCTGTATAGTCAAAGCTATAGTTTTTCCAGTAGTCATATACGGCTGTGGGAGCTGGACCAAAAAGAAGGCTGAGCACCAAAAAATTGATCATTTTGAACTGTGGTGCTACAGAAGACTCTTGAGAGTCTCTTGGACATCAAGGAGATCAAACCAGTCAATCCTAAAGGAAATCAGTCCTGAATATTCATAGGAAGGACTGATGCTGAAGCTGAAGCTCCAATACTTTGATGACCTGATGCAAATAGCCATCATTGGAAAAGACCTTGGTGCTGGGAAAGAGTGAGGGCAAGAGGAGAAGGGGGTGACAGAGAATGTGATGGTTGAATGGCATCATTGATTCAATGGACATGAATTTGAGCAAACTCTAGGAGATAGTGAAGGACAGGGAAGCCTGGCATGTTGCAGTTCATGGGGTCGCAAATAGTTAGACACAATTTAGTGACTGAACAACAGCAATAAGTATATTTTCATGGGACCCTTGCAATTTTAGGTTAACTCAAGTTAATTGAATAACTTTCTGAAGCTAATAATTATCTTTATGCAAATCTGTGATAGGGAGCTTATTCCTCTCCCCCCAGAAGTTTCAGGTCTGTTTTGATTATATCATAACCTCTTTAAAATTCTTTCTTTAGAGAGCCAAGATAACTTTATTTAAAATGACAGAGTTGTATTCTCATCCAATTTCTTCATAGAAACTTCAGTGTTTGGGTTTTATTAGGATCGCTATCTTGATAACATGATTTAATGTGAAATTCAGATGTTTATATAGGAAATCTTTGTGTGAATAAACCATTTTCTGATCCCCATGGTGTTGATGTGAAGCCTGTTGCTCTATTGTTCTATCTTGTGGCAACACCACTGCAGATCACAGACTAACCGTGTTTCTTTAATTTCACTCTTGTTATAAATTATGCAGTGTTGACTTTATCATTGTAAAAATGTGATTTTTTTTTTGCCTCTGATAATTCATTTTGGTACTTTTTTTGTAGAAAACGTGGTATTTTCCAACTGTTTCTTCCTCAGACAATAATTAGTGTCATTAACTGAGTGTAGTTACTCACATCTGTAGATTCATGAACCTAAAGTGAAAATATTTTAAAATTAAATGACCTAGATGAGCATCTAGGTTCCTTGACATGCTATTGAATATCTATTAATAGTATTGTTCAAAAGAAGAACCTTTACTATTTCTCGGGCATTTTTGCCCTGAACATAGATCTGATAATCTTCTCTTAGACTGGCAGAATGGCTGCTTCTGTTAATACAATTGTGTGAAGCATTTTACCCCTACCGATTAACTGACCTTGTAACTAAATTCTTAAACTGAACTGATAGTTCTGTGACCGAGTTCATGAAAGAATTTTGATCCTTTATTTTTAATTTATGGATACATGAGCATGTTTAAATCTTTTTCTTTGTAAGAGAGGTGTTTTGGAGAAATGTCCATCATATTTTTTTGTTGACATCATTACTCCATTTAATATATTTTTCAAGGAAAGAAGACATTTAAGCTGAGGGAGAGAAGAATTTGAGGGGATAGACAAATCTAATTTGAGATATTCCTCAATGTATTGCCAAATTGGTGACATATTTAGACTACTGTGCTTATCATGTATGAATCTTTTAATTTCCTAGCTTGAATCAAAGAGTAGACCTTTACATTAATATGATTATTCATAGATGAAGTATTTTAGGGGACTGTAGTACTTTATAGTTTCAAAGAACTGTCTGTATTATTAAATTAAGTTGCATAAAAACACTGAAAATTAAGCATCTGATAGCAAAGTAGAAATATTTTAATATTAATTTTATTTTAACAACTAAAATTCCAAAATGATTTCAAAATACACATAGGACTCACTCATATATAAGAAAAATCTTGAAACACTCATATCCAGGAGGCATAAATGTATATAATGAATTGGTAAATTGAATAATATTAATGAATTGGTTTCATGAAATTATATTCGATATTATTTAATTTCAGAAATAGCTATTACTTTTAAAATCTAAAAGCATACAATACTTTATTATGAAATTACACCAGGAATCAGACTATGGTAATTTCTATCTATTTGTCATGCTCTATTTAGAAATTCTTAGTACCAGATCCTTATCATCATTCATCAGTGTTTTATGTTAGTAGACAAAGTTGTGATACGTTGTGTGTGGTGTGTGTGTGTGAGTTGCCCAGTTGTGTCTAACTCTTTGTGATCCCATTGACTATAGCCCTCCAGGCTCGTCTGTCCACAGAATTCTCCAGGCAAAAATACTGCAGCGGGTTGTCGTTACCTTCTTCAGGGGATCTTCCCGGCTCAGGGGTCGAACCCAGGTCTCCCACATTGCAGGCAGATTCTTTACCATCTGAGTCACCAGGGAAGCCCTTGTGATACGGTAGAACAAACTAAATTGACAGAAAGCTATTTTTACACATGAACATAAAACAAAGAATTTCACTGCAGATAGATTGTGACTGCGGCACACTGTAGGTTAATTGAGATGATTCAGTAGGAAGATCAGAGGGAGGTGCTACTAGAGTCCTACTAGTGTAGCCGCCACCACAGTAGGGAACACAGTGCGTACTTTACATTTAGAATGTCTGTGGGGTCTTTGTCATTATGTGATACCTAACTTATCCCTGTGTTGTTGGAAGCTAAGAGAGTGGTTGGTGATGGTGGTTCAGTTGCTAAGTCGTGTCCAACTCTTGCGACCCCGTGGACTATAGCCCACTGGGCTCCTCCGTCCATGGGATTTCCTAGGCAAGAATATTGTTATGATTGCCATTTCCTTCTACAGAGGATCTTCCTGACTCAGAGACTGAACCTGTGTCTCCTGCATTGGCAGGCAGATTCTTCACCACCAAGCCACCAGGGAAGCCCCAAGAGAGTGGGTGCTGATTGTATATTAAGTGGCTGATGTATAGGAGAGAGTGGCTGTGCTGATGATGGAGATCCTCTCCGTGTAGCAGAGATGGTTGTTGGCACCTCCTGCAGGTGTGGGAAGCCCAGGTGCACCCCCCCACCGGCCATGATTTTAATATTTATTTTTGTTCATTTATTTGGCTCTGCTGGGTCTTAGTTGCAGCGAGAGGGATCTTCCCTTCGTTGCAGTATGGCAACTCTTACTTGAGGCATATGGGGATGTGGTTCACTGACCAGGAACTGAACCTAGGGCTGCACCCCCGCCTCCACCACCCTCACCCGTTGGAAGTGCAGAGTCTTAGCCACTGGACCACAAGCGAAGTCCACACTTGATGTGATTTTTATTTCCATCAAAAATGCACCACTCCAGGTAAAGTGCACCAGTGTCACCTGCTATGGACTGAATGTGTCCCCTCCCCTTCATATTTTGAAATTCTAACCCCCAACATGATGGTATTAGGAGGTGGGGCCTTAGGGAGGTAATTAGTCATCAAGATAGAGCCCTTGTGAATGGTATTAGTACGTGTGTAAGAAGACGGAGTACGTGCTTTCTGTTTCTCTGCTCTCTGTTGTGTGACGACACCAGGAGGAGATGGCCATCTGTAAACTAGGAGGTGGAACTTCACTAGAGAGTGGGCCTGCCACCACATTGATCTTGGACTTTCCAGTCTGCAGAACTGAGAGAAATAACTGCATTGTTTAAACTGCCAGGTCTATGGATGTTTACATTAGAGCAGCCTGAACTATGACACCACCCATGAGGGGAAGCCCAATTCCCAGGATGCTTGCCAAGCAGGGGAGCTCATCTCCAAGCATCAGCACAAGTGAGAAGGTGACGAAACATTACACATGCATGAAGCCAACTGTTTTCTTGGAGCCTGGACATCCTCTATGCTTTTGTGTAGCCAAGGCGAAGAAGAAGAAATGTTCCCTTGCAGATGGGTAATTTTTTATAATGCAAAGGTATGATTACAAAGCCTGCTGCAGATTTTGGAGCACAGATCTTTATGGGTTTGTATGAAGGTAGATGAGTATCACAATTCAGAGTCTTGGCTTTGGAGTCAGACTAATGCAAATTCAAATCCAGGTGTTGCCACTTGTTAGATCTGTCAGTTTAGGCAAGCTACCTGACTGGACAGGTTTTGGTGCCTCATCTGTAAAAGGTGAATGTGGTTCCTACCTCACAGAGCTGTAAGGGTTGAATAAGATAATTTGTAATATGCTTATGCTTGGCCCAGCCCCTGGTAACAAGTAGGCATTCATGCAGTAAATGGTGGCTATTTCTCCACTGCCGCAAGTAATACTGCTACTGTCATTAGCGCATTTTTTTCACCTGTGAGTTCAAGATGCTTTCCCGCTTTGAACTCAGGATAGCACTTCTCTTTTCTTTTTGGGGGTATGGGAGCATTTGCATTTACAGGCCTAAAATCTATTAGGGATAGTGATTCCATCTGGTGACAGCAACAAGGTTTCTACCGCTGTCTTTGTAAATGCTTGCAAAGCAAAGCAAAGATTTCAAGGCAGTTTGATGGGATCCAAGACTTTGGAGATTTTCAGAGAATTTGAAAATTGTACAATAGAATTTCATCATGAATTGCTTAAAAAATTTCAGTCCTTTAGACCTCCACTTTCCCTTGCAGATGGAAGAATGGGTTAAGTGCCAATTTCTGAACCTCGATTCCAGAGATGCTGGCCTCATTTTCAGAAGTTCAGTGTTGTTGTTTAGCTGCTAAACAACAATGTTGTTGTTTGTCTGACTCTTTTGCGACCCCATGGACTATTGCCTGCCAGGCTTCTCTGTCCATGGGATTTACCAAGCAAGAATACTGGAGTGGGTTGCCATTTCCTTCTCTGGGAATCTTCCCAACGCAGGGATCGAACCTGTATCTCCTATGTTGGCAGGCAGATTTTTTTTTTTTTAAACCACTGAGCCATCTGGAGAGCCCTAAGTTAAATGCATACCCACAAATGAGAGACATCATGATCTGTCTCCAGGCTTGTTTTCTCGTATGATTTAGCAGCCACACTTAACTTCACATGGCACCCAAGAGCACCCCAATTCAGGTTTTGGGGTTTATCCAGTCTCCTTCTATTGACACAGGCTGATTGGCTAGATAAACAGTTAGCCTGGTAGACAGTGGGTTTCCTGACAATTACATTTGATAAGATATAAAAAAATAGACAAATATTTGTACTAGTCTTTTCTGTGTATAGTGTGGTTGTGCATCTTTTATCTCACTGACCCTAAGAAAGTTTCATGAAGCTCTCACATCTTGCTTGCAGGTGGACTTGAGGGGATATAAACCCAGTCCCTTTGGAGATGTCAGGTTATATGACATTTGGGTGCTAGATCTAGGATTAAAATCCAGGGCTTCTGCTATCTCATCTAGGACTGTTTCCACTAAATCTTGCTACTGACTTTCAATGCTGTCTTGTTCTTTATGGAGATGTGCTGCTCATTTCCCATTCTCATCTTGTTCTGTTCTATGCCTGATTAGTTAGAGTTTCCCCTGGGACAAGGCATATTACTTAAATTCTTCCTGACTTTCTGAAAGAGCACATCCACTGGGGCTGTTCATCCTTCTTCCCACCCTGCTGAGCTAAGAATTTTTCAGCAGCAGGAAATTGTGGTTGCTATTTTAAAATGATAAAACTTGAAGCATCTGAACCACGAGGGGGACCTTAAAAATGCATATGATTGCTTCTTGCTAATAGCAGTTTTCCAGAGGTAAATGGGAGGGGAGTGAATTTGAGACAGGACCAGGAATTTCATGTAACCAGTGCCTCTGGCCTTGAGGATTGCCAGGGAAGCACTGCTCATTCTGGACCCATTCATGCCTCCTTATAATAACCGGTTGACCATAACTGTGAAAAGAAAGACAGAAGATTTTCTAACAAAACCTTCAGATATGCATTTTTACAGTATTTAATTTTAAGAAATGGATTTTCGTAACATATCTTACTACACCTTCATCAGGCAGCTAAGTGCATTTTTGAATCAATATGGCATTGACATTTTCCATTGCTCCACTGGATGCTATGTTTCAGTGATTGAAACACGTCAGGAGAAGACCATTGCGATGGGATCAAACCAAGAAAGACACCTGTTTGGAAGACTCAGGTCATCTCTCATTTCCCCAAAGCGTCTCATCAAGATTAAACAAGAAAACATTTGGCTTCCACTTTTCTATCTTGAACTCCTAAAACTCTCCTGAACTGTGTCATCCTGTTTTCTCGATAACCAACTCCAAGCCAAGTGTGGATCAGGAGTCCCTGCTTTACCTGGATCTGCTGCCTGTAATAATCAAGTTCAACACTTAATTGTCGGGTTTCCTCTTGCCTTTGTGTGGTTTAGACAGAGTTTCAGAAAGCTTGTAAAGGCCAAGCCATAAATAAAACAAGGTTGTACACACAGGGGCTTGGAGAATGCAACCTTTATGAAGCCCCAGATGCAGAGCAGAGGGAATTCAGAGTGAAATATTTAATTACTTCATCATCGAAAACTAATTACCAATTGGGGAGTGTTTTCATTTGTGGAACGTAGATTGATTAGCAGGATCACTAGAGTTCTAGTTTCCTTACTACTGATTACATCTCTCATGGAAGAAAAATGGGTTCATTTTAACAAGCTCGAGTCAAACTAGAGACAGGCAAGGTTACCGAAGAGTGATTGCCCGGGATTAGTGTTATTCAATAGGCAAAGGGGTATTGGGTTCAGATATTTTTCCTGATAGGCTATTAGAGATAAATTTCACATTTGGGATTTACTCTTCTGTAATAGGCAAGGTCGTATTTTTTCATTCAGGAAGTTAATTTGTTTGTTCCACAAAATGTTTCAATCAACGTTATGCATGTTCACTGACCTGGCGCCGTAAGGGTAAGTTTTGTCCCAGTACTGGACACAGATACATTGTTTAAAGACCCAGTTCAGAAAATCAGAACCTCCATGGCAACTTTTTAATACCAAAATGTAAACGCTGTGGCTCACCGTGATTAACTAGAGGCAGAATCTGATGGGGCAGAACATGGTGGGGGTTTGGGAAGGTGGAGGGCCACTGCTGGGCTTCCATATTCCCAGCATGCTTCTCCTTCTCGAGATAGCGCTTGTCACCCTGTGTCCAGTCACCTTATTCTCCCTTGCCCTTGTCAGCTTTGCTCTCCAGCAGGAATCTGCCACTGGCCATTTGCCCTTGAGAGTGGATTTAAGTCACTGTGTCCCCCTGATCTCTCCATACGATAGAAAATAATTTCAGGACCCAGTCAGCAGGTGGGCTGTGGCCCCTGAGATAACGTGGCACCCGTAGACACACTCTTCCTGTTGGTGTGGGGGTTCTTGCTGTGGATGACGTGAAGGGGCGAACTGATACAGGAGGAAGGATGCTAGGAAGGGGCAGAAACCTGGGCTCCAGTTATGGGTTCGCCACTTACTTTGAATCCTCGGGTCTATTTATTGATCGTTTGAGTCCTGTCCTCTTTGCTTACAGATGGGGTCACATGAAATAGGAACTGTGAGCAGTCGTTGAAAGGCTTAAAGCGTTGTTTAGAATAAAAAGAATATTTCAGTTGCCTTGGCTACTGAGATCCATCATTTAGATGCTCTAAGCAGTGACTTAGACCGAGGCTTATCCTGTCCTGCCCAATTTCACTCCATACTGGAATTGGTGTTTTATTTTTGAGATGGAGACAAGCTTATAAACTCTCATCTCAGCCAACATGACATTCCTTCAGGCCGGTGTATCCTCCTCTGGGGTTGAGGTTGTGCCAAGACGCTGCACAGATACCAGAGCCCTCCGATTGGGGCCCTTGGTCTGATGATGAGGACAAAACACTTTTGAAACCACTTGCCTCCCACTTCTGCCCGGCGGGTAGCTCACTGTACAACTGGCTTGCTCAGATTCCCAGGGTTGACTCAGGATGACTGCAGGCTAGGCCATGACCTTCTCTAATTTAAGAGGAATGAACTGTATATGATGCATGCATAGGTTCAATCTCTATTGTCTTGAGAAAGGAATTTAAACTTGAGGATTTCACACATTACTTACATGACGAGTTTTTGGGACTGATTTAAAATTTGATGGGAGTTCAATTAAGGGACTCCAGGGGGACAGCTGTGGAGAAGCAGAAAGAGCAAAGGTATTGAATGACTCCCTGAATGTGTCACTCCATGACCATGACCTTCTCCAACCAGGGGAAGATTTCTGCCTGATGTTGTACCCCAATGATCACATAAAAATATTTAAAGAAGATAAAACCACAAGACAAAGTATAACAAACAAAATTCTTGGAAATGAAAGCCTTAAAGAATCAAGTGAATAGGGGGAGGAAAGGCTTTAAATGTAGAATAAGAAATGAAATGTTAGAATATTTAAAAATAGCATTATTATACAAAGATAAGAGATACAAGAGGTTTAAATAAAGGTAAAACTATGGAAGTAAAAAAATTTTTGGCAAAACAAAACAAAAGAAGTAAATATTAAGAGATTAGAGAAACAGCAATGTAAAAAATAAAATCAAAGAGCTGAAGGAAAAAAAAAAAGAATATGGAAAATCAGAGAGTAAAAGTTTAGACAGAAGTTAAAACATGTCAAGAACACTCAAAAGCCAAAGAGTACTCTAATGATTGAAAGTTACTTAGAAACATGTGAAAAGGAAGAAAAATATAAACTTTTTAAAAAGTGCCTAATGCTCCAAAAGAGGGGAAAAAAGTGACAAACACATAAATTTCTAAAACATGAACAAGAGGATTCATTTTTAATGACAAGCGCGTATGTGCTCAGTCGAGTCTGACTCTTTGCGACCCCATGGACTGTAACCCACCAGGCTCTTCTGTCCATGGAATTTCCGGGCAAGAATTCTGAAGAGGGTAGCCATTTCCTTCTCCAGGGGATCTTCCTGACCCAGGGATTCAACCTGGGTTTCCTGTGTCTCCTGCATTGGCAGGTGAATTCTTTACCACTGAGACACCTGGGAAGCCCCTTTTAATGATGAAGGGACCACACATTACAGTAGAGTCCTGATATTTATCTTATGGAAATTTGTAGCACCTTGTAAGGGGGGTTCTTATATATGATTCCTTTGGGATCTTTGGAATCAGAGAGGTGTGACCCCATTTTTGCTATAAAAATTTCAAATTTTCTTAGGCTTTGGTAAAAAAACAAAACAAACAGCAGTAGTATGAGTTTCACAGAAGATTGCCCCGTGAAACCCCTTTGTCTACAAACTGCCCATACCCCACGCCCAGCTAGAAATGGGAGGAGGCACATTGTACTTAGCCCGCAGTTCAAAAAAGACCAGGAAATCTTAATAAATTCTTGAGGACTTCCTGTTTGCTTGGCAGTGGAACTACACAACATTCAGGGAATCATCTCCTTTAGTCCTCATAACATCACAAGATAGGTTCCCTTAAGATTTTACACAGGTTAGATAGGTTGGTGAGCTCAGTTAAGTAATTCATCCGAGGCCCCAGTTTGCACGTGTGAGAGGGACCATTGCAATCCAGGCCCTTGTATTCCAGATTTGAAGTTCTTGACCCTCCTTGGCCGGCCTCCCATCTGTCTGCACTGCCACCAGGAGCCCAGCATAGCCCCTCCACCCCCGTCCCTAGAGTGTGAGACCACTTTCTTTGAAAGCAGTGGTTTGTGTTGCTGTTAGTCTTTAATCACCTCCTCTAAATGGACAGTAACATGTGCATTTGTCAAAGGCTATTAGGATCTATCCACTGGTGCTGACATGCTGACAAGTTCACAGAACGCCCCTGGCCTTTGCTGGCTGGGGAGGGCGGGGTATTGACCATAAGCTCCAGGAGGAGGGGGTGTGGCACCTTTTCCTTGCATTTTTCTCTCTGGATCACCTCAAGCTTGGCACCTTACAGAGCCAGCCTTGCTGTTATTGAAAAGGTTTGATTTTGTGTTTTCTAATTAGGTCAAAAGGACAAACCAAAACTTTTTTGATGGCCTCAAAATGGTGTCAGTCACACTTCCTTGGGGTTTCCCTGGTGGTCCTCAAATGGTAAAGAATCTGCCTGCAGTGTGGGAGACCCGGGTTCAATCCCTGGGTCAGGAAAATCCCCTGGAGAAGGAATGGCTACCCACTTCAGTATTCGTGCCTGTAGAATTCCATGGACCAGAGAAGCCTGGCGGGCTACAGTCCACGGGGTCACAAAGAGTTGGACAGGACTGAGCAATTAACACTTTTACTTTCCAGTGGTTAAGACTTGGCCTTCCAACTCAAGGGGTGTGGGTTCAATCCCTGGTAGGGGAGGGAGCTAGCATTCCTCATTCTTAGTGGCCAAAAAAACATAAAAGCATGGAAGCAACAATGTAACAAATTCAATAAAGACCTTAAAAATGGTCCACATCAAAAAAAAAAAAAAATCACACTTCCTGTTTCTCTGCCTGGTTAAACTGCTCTTTGGAAGGTCCACAGATGGTGTCTGCTTTGGGGCTTTTTCCTCCTGTGGGGTGAGCGGTGTCCTGGAGTGCTTCACAAGGTCCCACTTACAAGGTGGCAAGGCAGGGACACACACGGTGGGGTGTGGTTTAGGGGCTCCTGAATGACACTGTTGCCCAGAAACCTTGCTCCCTCCGGGGCTTCCTAGCACGGCTGTTGTTCCTTTGGTTGAAGTTCTGCCTCTGGGAAGCTGCTAGCAATAACAAAAATGTACGATCAAGAAGGAAACCCATGAGCTTCCTAGAAGTCTCTGACACTGGACATTGAGTGTTTTGTGATGCAGAAAACAGGATCCTGGTTGATGAGAAACAAGGTGGGAGAGAAGAGGTGGATTGGCAGTGGGGAAGCGGTGAATGTTTCATCGCCTGTCCGCTGTCTGTGTGCACTACCACCTTCCCAGCGACAGTCAGGCTGTATCTTGTTTACATCCACATTCCCTAGCATCAGATTGAGGGCCTGATCTGGAAAAGGTGCTCCAATAATTGAGTAGCTTTCCTACCTATGGAATGAATGAAGGGAGAAACTGGAGGATGTGTCCCTGATGCTGTCATTATAGGGAGTGACGGCGGAAGCATTACCAGGAGAGACTGGAGGAAACAGTGCAAAGAGTGTACTACTGAAGTGAAAATTGCTCAGTCGTGTCTGACTCTGCGGCCCCATGGACTATATAGTCCATGAAATTCTCCAGACCAGAATACTGGAGTGGATAGCCTTTCCCTTCTCCAGGGGATCTTCCCAACCCAGGGATAGAACCCCAGGTCTCCCGCATTGCAGGTGGATTCTTTACCCGCTAAGCTATAAGGAAAGCCCGAGAGTATACCAAGCACAGACTAAATTCTCTTGCCAGGCATGGTGGAGGCTGCAGGCACCAATTGGACTCTGCCCCGCCCTTAGGGAGCTTCCTGGGCAGCTGGGGAGGCGTCTTACATGATAAACAAGCAGCATGGTTTGAAAATATGTGTGTTTTCACATCACCAGCAGTGGGACAAATAGATATCATATGCTTCCTGATACGATGCACCGAGAAGGACACTTCAGCACTTCTGTGGTGTGCTGGCCAGAAGTGTGTAACCTGAGTCTAATCAGAGGAAAACATCTAATGCAGTTGTCTTCAGAAATGTTCAGATCATGGCACATGTGATCCTGGATGGCATCTGGGAAAAAAACAAAAAACAACCACAAAACCGTTGCTATAAAGGATATTACTGAAATAATTCGTGTTCTTGTTCATGCTCAGTCATGTCTGACTCTTACAACTCCACAGACTGTAGCTGGCCAGGCTCCTCTGTCTGTGGGACCTCCCAGGCAAGAATACTGGAGTGGGTTGCCATTTCCTGCTCCAGGGGATCATCCACTGAGAGGATTAGCCAATTGTAAATATAACCCGTAGATTAGATAATATTATGTGTGTGTGCTAAGTTGCTTCTGATGTGTCCGACTCTTTGTGACCCTATGGACTGTAGCCTGGCAGACTCCTCTGTCCATGGGATTCTCCAGGCAAGAATGTTGGAGTGGGCTGCCTTTTCTTCTTCCAGGAGATCTTCCAGACCCAGGGATCGAACCTCCATGTCTTAAGTCTCCTGCTTTGGCTTTTTCTTTACCACTAGCGCCACCTGGGAAGCCTCAGATATAGTATATCTATGCTAATTTCTGATTTTTAGTAATTATACTGTGGTTTATAAGAGAATGTTTTTGTTTAAGGGAAATGTACAGAGCTATTTAGACATAGAGGGGCCTCATATCAGCAACTTACTCTCTAAGGGTTCAGAAATATCCAAATGTGTATGTGTGTAGACAGAGAGAAAGGAGAGGGAATTATAAAGCAAATGTGTTAAAGTGTTAACACTGGGGAATCTAAGTGAAAAATAAGTTTCTTTTTTAGTATTTTTGCAACTTTTCTATAAGTTTGGTTGTTTCAAAATATAGAGATTACAGATTCAAATATCTATATTCCTGCATGTATAAGAAGCAGGATAGCTTAGTGGTCAAGGATACAGGCTCCGGAGTAGGAGCTCCTGGGTCCAGATCCTGGCGGGACCACTTATGAGTTGTGTTACCTTTTACTTTGGCAGTCTAATCCTGAGTCACGTGGGATGGTAATGGTGTCTCTGTTGGGTTGGTTCTGAGAATTTAAATGAGTTATGACCTGCGACATGCTTAGGACTGTGCAAGCACGTGGCACTATGACACATGTGCACTAATGGTGGCTCTTATTCTGCAGTGTGGAGCTGCATGTAATCAGTGATGATTATTCAGTTACAGGGCAAGTAGTATACACACATTAGCTGATCTACTGACCATAGGAGCATAGCACTTAGAGTTTTCAAATAATTTATATATTTAATCATTACAACAATCCCATAAAATAGAATAGCAAGAACTATTGCCCACACTGGGCTTCCCTGGTGGCTCGGTGGTAAAGAGTCTGCCTGCTAATGCAGGAAACTTGGGTTCTATCCCTGGGTCAGGAAGATCCCCTGGGGAAGGAAATGGTAACCCACTTTAGTAACCTTGTCTGGGAAATCCTGTGGGCAGAGGAGCCTGGTGGGCTCCAGTCCATGGGTTGCAAAAGAGTCAGACACGACTTAGTAACTAAAAGAACATTGCCCCCATTGTATAGATCTGTAAACTGAGGCCAAGAGAAGCCAAGAAACTTACCTAAGATTCTTCAGCTGATAACTGGCATAACCTGGGGCTGATCCTAGGTGTCCTGACCGCTAGAGGAAATTCTTTTCTGTGGGTGCTGCTAACATCACTAATGTCACTTTGCCCTCTTTTATACTCGGTGATGGAGAAGGCGATGGCACCCCACTCTCTTGCCTGGAAAATCCCATGGACAGAGGAGCCTGGTAGGCTGCAGTCCATGGGGTCGCTAAGAGTCAGACACGACTGAGCGACTTCCCTTTCACTTTTCACTTTCACGCATTGGGGAAGGAAATGACAACCCGCTCCAGTGTTCTTGCCTGGAGAATCCCAGGGATGGAGCCTGGTGGGCTTCCATCTATGGGGTCACACAGAGTCGTACACGACTGTAGTGACTTAGCAGCATACTCGGTGAACGAGGAATTTCCTGGGACAAAGTGTACTCTCGGGCACAAAATGACTCATTCGTGTCATTATCCATTGTCAAAACTGTCATGTGTATGTGAGTGAGAGCATGGATTCTTCCAGAAATTACTGACTGGTTCCTTGAACCAGATTCCAGCAAAGTGGTCTCCAGTCACTCGTTCTGAGGATGAGAAGCTGTTCACACAGGAGGATACATGCATTACCTTCTGCAGGGCTTGGGATACAGTGTTGGGGGAATCTACATCTGAAAGGCACTGCCTCTGTGCCAGTATGTGCTTGTATAAGTCGGAGCCAGTGCCTGGGCATTCTGGAAACTGTACATTCTGTTTGGAAGGAGCCTTAAAGTGCCTTAGATTTCAGACATTATCTCTTAAAAAAAAACAACAACAACAAGAAGAAACAAACAAGTAAAAACTAAAACGCAACAGGAGTTTTCTGAGAAACAGCCTCATCTGCACTTCAGAGAACCCAAATAACCAGATTCCTGGCTCCGTGGGTCTTATGATCTTCAATGGGGCCTCAAGCCGACAGATGTTATTACTATAAATGGAGCTCTGGCAGCCTTGGGTGGAAAGGGAAGCACCTCTCAATTTGTCAGGGATGATAATTTCCCTGCATTTGCTCCGTGCTTTGTAATTTACACAGCATTGTTCTAGATATTTCTCTTGATTCACTCAATAAGCGATGAGGTAGGTGGTGCAGAGGCTGCAGTTCCTATGGAGTGGATGATAAAACTAGGGGCTCATAGAGGCTAAAGGAACAACCTGTGAGTTGGGACCTCCTGGGTCCTGATCCAGGGCTCCTTACCTACACTGTCTCTCTAGCACTTTCCTTCCTATTGTGGAGGTTATTTTATTTTTTTGACATTGCTACTTTTTAATTATCCACATGTTTATTTCCCACTTGTTCAGTCCACCTGGCCCCATCCAGCCAGACTTTCAACTATGTCTGTGTTATCCCTCTAGCTGTGAGTCAGGAAGTGCTAAAGGATGTAGACCCCCTTAACCACTTGCTTGAAAAGAAGGAAAATTGTGAGAATAAATGTGCTGCCAATATGATCACAAAATGCATGATCAAGCCCAATAGAAGCAGTGCTAAATGTTAACTCTGCTTTAAATTTTCTGGAGGAAAGTCTGTTCCATATGCATTTCTAATTAAGAGCTGAAAAACGTATTCGTTCTTTTTTTTATACGTATACATGTGTAATTTGTTGCGTTTTTTGTTAATTGGTGTATAATTGCTTTGCAATGTTGTGTTAGTTTCTGCTGTAAAAAAATAAAGTGAATCAGCTATATGTATACATATACACCCTCCGCTCGAGCCTCCCTCCCACTTCACCCCATCCCATCCCTCTGGGTCATCGCAGAGCACTGAGCTGAGCTCCCTGTGCTATATGGCAGCTTCCAGCTGGCTATCTGTTTTACACATGGTAGTGTATATATGTTGGTGCTACTCTCTCAGTCCATAATGTGTTCATTCTCCCAATTATGGTGAGCAGCAGCTATGGCCCAGGTGCTAAGGGTTCCCTTCCTTCCTCATCAAGACCGGAGGCTACACATTTTAGGCCAATCAGTCTAAGGATGGAGGTCACAGGCTTGAATTCTAGGCTTCTCTTCACTGTAACTGTTTAGGATCTGTGAGTTGCAAAAGGGCTAATCTACACTTGCACTGTCTACTTTATTATGACAAGAAAATATATTTTGTGGATTTCAGAGTGTACATTCCTCAAATGTAAGATGGAATTATGGTAATGATAATGCCAAAGATAATACAAGTTGTTTCTGGGGAATTACTCCTTCAGTCATACTTCCTAAGACCCTCCTAGAGGAGAAGAAGAAGTGCAATAAATGGAATGGTATATAGAGCCTTTGTATAAATATGTGAATGAATGAATTGAAAGGAATTGTAAGTTACTCTTTTGCAGTATTTCTTTAAAAAAAAAAACAAAAACATTTGTTTGGCTGTGTTGGTTTTTAGTTGTGGCCTGTGGAAAACCTATTTCGCAGGGACTCCCTAGCTGTGGTGCGTGGACACAGTAGTTGCAGCACTCAAGCTTAGTTGCTCTGTGGCATGTGGGATCTTAAGTCTCCTGACCAGGGGAACCCACGTCCCCTGCATTGCAAGGCAGATTCTTAACTACTGGACCACCAGGGAAGTCCCAGTTGCTGTTGTTCAGTTGCTCAGTTGTGTCCTACTCTTTGCGACCCCATGAACTTCAGCACGCCAGGCTTCCCTGTCCTTCATCTCCTGGAGCTTGCTCAAACCTATGTCCGTTGAGTAAGTGATGCCATCCAACCATCTCATCCTCTGTGGTCCCCTTCTTCTACCTTCAGTCTTTCCCAGCATCGGCTCTTCGAATCAGGTGGCCAAAGTATTGGAGCTTCAGCTTCAGTATTAGTCCTTCCAATGAATATTCAGGATTGACTTCCTTTAGGATTGACTGGTTTTGATCTTGCAGTCCAAGGGACTCTCAGGAGTCCGCTCCAACACTACAGTTCAAAAGCATCAATTCTTTGGCACTCTGCCTTCTTCATGGTCCAGCTCTCACATCCACATATGACTACTGGTAAAACTAGGGAACTCCATAGTATTTCTAATGAATCAAAATGTTTACTCCCATAAATATTTCATGACAAGTCTTTAACATATAGAAAGCCTTCTACTCCTATTCATCATTAAAACTCAGCTCAGCAGTCACCTTTTAAAGGAGGCCTTCTTGGAGTCACCCATCCTCTTTAACCATGCTGGATGAAATGGCCCTTCTCTGCTGCTGAAACACCTGGGCTTATTTGTACAGCATGTATCATGCTGTAATTATGGGTACTCTCCCACTGTAGGTTCTGTTTTAAGTATCTCTGCATCCTCAATGTCCAGTGCAATTCCTAGAATATTATTTTTGCCTTAGGAAAGGTTTTCTGAATGAATGGTCAAATATTGACTAGGTCAAACAGGTTTTGGCTTGTAAATACAACAGGGATTGAGGTCAGGGAAATGTGGTTCCCTTTGGCCATAAAGTGCTTACAAAGTGAATACTCAAACACAGTGCTTCATGATTCTTTTTTTTTTCAAACTCTTATGTGATTATCCTCCTCGAAACCCCATGGGCTAGAAAGGACTATAATGACCTTGGTCGTTTTGAGCTGTTTAATCTTTACATCAAGCTTGGCCTATTTTCATTATGAAGGAGATGACTGACTTCATGGAAAGCAGGAAGGATCAGAAGATGGCCTCTTCCCCAGAAAGTCTGCAAAAACCCTGCCTGGCCTTCGGGGGTTCTCACGAGTGTATGCAACATAAAGGATCAGTGTGATATGGGCACATTCGTACATTTTTTAAAAGATTAAACGTGATATAGTACTGGAACTGAGCAGGGGAGATTGAGGCCCTGGGTATTATGCTTTCCCTTGCTACAGGGGATGGAAAGAATATTGTTTCTCCTTAAAATGATTTATTTAAATGGGTAGGCTAGAATTCTACTTAAAAC
Source organism: Bos javanicus (assembly GCF_032452875.1). NCBI lineage: Eukaryota > Metazoa > Chordata > Mammalia > Artiodactyla > Bovidae > Bos > Bos javanicus. The sequence goes on from NC_083878.1 coordinate 79,069,935, forward strand.
CCAGCGTCTGAATGCACCTGTTGAAGTCAGCTTCTTGTTCTCGCAGGTATTTAGGCATTGAATTTTCCCCATTAGGGAAGTGATTGACACCGTGGTCCTTACAATAACACATGATTATAACTCTGCAAATGGCAATTACATTCAATGGAAACCAGATGTTGCATGGAATTTGACTCTCTTGGTTTCTTGGTGAAGTAGATGAATTTGTAAAGTAGAAAACCACAATCATTACTCAGATGGACTGTACATGAATTAATGACATAATATCTAAATCATATATGGTTGAAAATAATGATTAAGTTAAACTATCAAGATAAGCAAATGAAAAACAGACTCTTAAAAAATTAAAGCTATGTTTTCTCCAATATATATTGTATCAGTATGCTAATAACAAAACCAGGCTTGTGTTCCTGTCTCTTCAGCCCCAAGGAAGAAAAAAAAAATGTTTAAAAAAGAAGTTCTTCTTAGTGGTTAACATTGAGGAGAAAGTGAACAAGCAAGATAGTTTTTCTTGGCTGGTAAATTTTTAGAGTGTCTGAAATTTGTCTTTAAAAAACATACTGTTGTTAGGGACAGTTAGCAATGTTTTACGCTGAATAACACAGAGACGGTATATTTTTAAGGACACATTTGGCATGCAAAGTATCAGCTTTATATGCCTGTGCAAAGCATAACCTCTCAAATACAACTTCTTTTCCTGTCTCCATCTCTATCTAGAGCTTCTGTGCAAATGTGTGTGTACACACATATGCACGCGCGTGCACACACACCCCCCCCACACACACCAAGGATGCTTCAGGCCAGGGAAGGCAAATCAACATCACATTTGAACCTGCCCTGTCCCTTGAAAATCTCAACCTTTGGTTAGCAACCACCTAAGTGGTTCAGTTTGCAAACCTTGGCCCATCATTTCCACTGTCATGAATTCTCCATGACATCATCACTGTAAAATTAGGAACTCTCTCTCTTTTCCTGCAGATGTGAAAGTTTGACATTGCATTCCATGGTCCCGTGCCACATTTCATCAGCGTTTTTCCTTTGCTTTCTCCAAAGCCCATGGCCGCATGTGGCGTGTAGATTGCTGGTGCTGTTTGGGATCTCATATCAAATGCTGCTACCTAATCCCAGGCGGCCTTCCACAAGCCCACACCTGCAGCTCATTGAATCCTCCTGGAGTACAAAGGGCTGATTTACAGCACGAGGAATCCAGGCACTGGTTGCAGCTGGGGCTCCAGCAGGAAAAGGAAGTTGTTCATCATCTTGTGTGCATTTCATTAACAATAGTGTACCCGATATGTAGCTTACAGAATAATTTCAAATCACTGACAGAGAGCATTATGGCATTTGGCACTACTAGGAAAAATACTTCGGGATGGGCAAATTACACCTGAGCGTGAGGTTTCCATGCAACCCTCTGGAACCGTGCACGCTGATTTATACCAGGTGGGTTGACCTTGCGATATTTTCTGATTCCTTGGGCATTTTCCCATTCCTCATTGCTTTCCCTTTGTCTTTGAAGCTCCTCTAGGGTAGAGTTGGGAGATCCTTAGCTTTCTGTTCATTTCATGTATTAGCCACAAGAGCTTAGAGACACCTGTGCTAAGCATGGTGTTTCTAAACTGACGACCTGAGGAAATGTCCATGTAGTTGGTGGGTCAGGAGCGCCACAGCAAAACGTGACAAATGGTGTGTCTCTTTCTTTGTCGTGTTTTGATGGTCATAGAAACAAGCGAGTCCCATTGAGTCACCGAGATCCCAGCGCTGGCTCACCAGGATTCTGGGGAATGAAAAAAACAGAGGAGAGTCTTAGTCTTTCTTCTGTCACCATGCTGGGCTGTGCATCGGTTTTAGTATTAACTCCTTTGTACCACAGGAAAGCTCTCCTGGTAGGGATGGCCTGAGGGTGATGATGGTGCGTGCAGATGGAAGAAGGAAAAGGCAGGAAGAGGATGCTGGTCCCCTGGTCCAGGTTCCCACAGCTCCCGGCAGCCTAAGAGCCTGGCTCCTTGGGGGCCAACTTGGCCTCCAATTGGACATATCACCTATTTACCAAGAAGGCTCCAGGTGCTCTGCCTTTCCACATCTTTCCGGGGAGTATTCTGCAGATCCCAGTTGAAGGATTTTTCTTTTTTCTTTTTTTTTTCTTTTAAGGAAGTAGGAAGCCTTCGAGGCTCAAAACAAAAATGCTTCAAGAGCCCTGGCTCTCGCCAGATTGAGGGTCAAGCCCCACACAGGAAGGACGGCAGTGGTGGCCATAATGAAAATGCCAAAACTTCCGGTTAGTTTAAGCTAACCGGTTAGTGGACGTTTTTAGCTTCGACTTTTGTATAAAGGAGGACAAAATCAATTAAAGTCACCATCCTCAAGGGAAAGGGAGCAGGGAAGGAAAAGCAAATTTCTTTTCACTTTGTAATGGTAAACAAAGTCGACACAGAGCAGTATCTGATGTGGCTGCACGGAGCCTGGTTTCCAGTTTCTCTTGATGTGTCAAATGTATCCCTTATGTGAATCATGGTTTAAAAATACTTTTCCTCAGTGGGTTCGGGAAATCAATAAGCTTTTATGATTCTTTCCTTGCTTCACATGATTTCTGATTTCAAAAGAGACTCCGGGTATTCCTTTAAGATGTTTATATATTATGCATTTTAAAAAACGAACAATGCTTCCAAGGGTTTCCCAGGCATTGTTGTTGGAGTGGTGGTGGTTTTTTTTTTTTCTCCTCTTCCCGAGCTTTTTCTTTCTTTCTTTCTTGTTTTTTAAACATAATGCTAATGATTATGGGGCTTACACATAAATTGAAGCCGGATTTATAAAATGCAATATAAAAATCCTCGGGAAGGAAGATAAATATAACAAGCTATGAAACTCCGTTAGCCTCTTCCAGCACTGGAATGACTACAAACGAGGAAATTAATGACCAGGATGTGTGATGTTGCCCAGGTTAGGGGCTTTGGCTCCCAGGCAGGCTGCCCTAAGACTAGCTGTCCTGCATTCCTTGATTTTTCTGAAATACAAATCTAATTGCAGATTGGAACCTATCCATTCGCTTAGTCTGTAAAAATAATTTTCCCTGAATATTTACCCAAAGCGCATTATTGCTTATACAGTTGTGAAAAGCATTTAGCACTTTATAATCCCATATTTGCTCCTATGTGGGCCTGGGAGTGCACTCGCCTTACAAAATTCACAAATGCCTAGAAGGCTAACAATTTTTACAAAGTGTTCCTCATGGAAAACATCTGGATGCTTTCCAGAATGGCATTCCAGATGTTATGGTTTTAGCAGTCACAAAAGTACACTATGCACTGTGTGTGTGTTTCCTGGTTCTACATAGCATGTTACTTAGACATACCCGGCTCTCTTTGCTCTCCTTCTGGAACATTTTAGGTTTGAATTGTTTAATATTTCACTTCTGGACAACTCTGCTTTCAGGGCAATTACACATCTGTATGGCGGGGAGTATGATGTAGACTGCTGTAACCAGATATGCACTGGGAGAAGACATTTTTAATTGGTAGCCTAAAATTGATTTTTTTTTTCTCTGTTGGGTCAGAAAGAAGAGTAAACATTGGGGGAGTGAGTCCTGGAAGCACTGCTGGCATCAGGAGAGGGCTGCCCTCTTTCCGATGAGTTATGCTCGATGCAAGGGTCTCCAACCTCTGGGATCTAATGCCTGACGATCTGAGGTGGAGCTGATCTAACAGTAACAGAAATAAAGTGCACAATAAATGTGATGAGCTTGAATCATCCCCAAACCATCACCCTGCTCCTTCCATGGAAAAATTGTCTTCCATGAAACTGGTCCCTGGTGCCAAAAAGGTTGGGAACCACTGCATCTATGGGGAAGAGAATCCTGCTGCCCCTCCTGTCTTCCTCCCTGGATGCAGGGTGTTAGGTTGAGCTCTGGACAGACCAGCCAGCATGAGGCAGGCTCTTCTTTCAAACTGCAAGTGCTCCTCAACTGGGGAGAAATTAAGGAAAGCACCAGTTCCAGGTGCCTGCTCCTTGATCCTTCTCTCCTCCCTGTTCTCCTTCCCTCAGCTTCTAGACCTGGGCCCTTGCCAGAGCACCCAACCCCGGGAGATGTAATTGCCACAGCAGTTCCAACAAGAGATGGGCCTCTTTGTCCAACCAGTTTCTTGCAAGTCCTGTCTAGTGACAGGTCTCCTGCTCAGGACCAGGACAGAGGGTGGTGACATGGAGGAGAAGGGAAGATGCAGTCATGGACCAGATGCAAATGAGTGATGTTTCAGGGAGCCCTGGGCTTCTATAGCATGAGCTGTTTTCATCACATGGGGAGACAGGTGAGCAGGGATCCATCTCCTTAACAAAGCTACAGGATTTGATGCCAGCCTCCTCTGAACAAA